>NC_086445.1:139943014-140282300 GCF_028390025.1 Pseudophryne corroboree | reverse complement strand
GACCGGCTGCCTCACACTCTTGTGCCCAGTGTGCTGAAACTGGTGCTAGGGGAGACAGGCCTCCTAACACTCTAGTGCCCAGTGTGCCGAAACTGTTGCAAGGGGAGACTGGGAACCTCACATTCTAGTGCCCAGTGTGCCAAAACTGGTTACAGGGTAGACTCAGAACCTCACACTCTAGTGCCCAGTGTGCCAAAATCTGGTGCCAGGGGCGACAGGCCACCTCACACTCTAGTGCCCAGTGTGGTGAAACTGGTGCCAGGGGTGACCGGCAGTCTCAAATCAAGTGCCCAGTAAGCCAAAACTGGTGCCAGGGGTGACAAGCCACCTCACACTCTAGTACCCAGTGTGCCGAAACTGGTGCCAGGCCTCCTCACACTCTAGTCCCCAGTGTGCCGAAAACTGGTGCCAGGGGACACCCACTTCCTCACAATCTAGTGCCCAGTGTGCCGAAACTGGTGCCAGGGGAGACCCAGAATCTCACACTCTAGTGCCCAGTGTGCCGAAACTGGTGCCAGGGGTGACAAGCCACCTCACACTGTACTGCCCAGTGTGTCAAAAACTGGTGCCAGGGTGGGCCGGCCTCCTCACACTCTACTTCCCAGTGTGCCGAAAACTGGTGCCAGGGGCCACCCGTGTCCTCACCATCTAGTGCCCAGTGTGTCGAAACTGGTGCCAGGGGCGACAAGCCAGCCCACCCTGTAGTTCCCAGTGTGCCAAAAACTGGTGCCAGGGGCCACCCGTGTCCTCACACTCTAGTGCCCAGTGTGCCAAAATCTGGTGCCAGGGGACACCCACTTCCTCACAATCTAGTGCCCAGTGTGCCGAAACTGGTGCAAGGGGAGACCCGGAATCTCACACTCTAGTGCCTACTGTGCCAAAACTGGTGCCAAAGTGTGCCAAGAATTTATTAAATTACTATGGAATGAAATTAAGGATCAACGGCCTTTTCAACTGCAATTAGATCCTTAAGGAAGAGAGGAATAAATATGTTCCAGATTGATACTGTAGATGGCAGAGGTTTCCAGACTCTGTCCTCAAGGCACCCTAATGGTCCAATGGATTCTGATATGTAATGTGGATATGATATCTTGGCCCATCGGCTGCCATTTCATCCGGGTACACATCGCTGTAGTGTTTACCCAGCATAAGAAAGGAGGTGGCCCATGTGCAGTCTCTGCATGGGCCCCCTTCTCTCTAGTTTGCAGCCGGGTAGCACATTAGTTAGTAGACGCTGCCGATTGCTAGAGTCTATTGCACATGCAGAGATACCCAGGGAAATGGCGCAGCGGTCATTTTCCCAGCATTGTATCTACTGTGCATGTGCAAAATACTGGCATAATGTCCTCCATTCAATTTTCCTGGGGATTTGTGCAGTGCTGCTGTCGCCGACACAGGACTCTGGAGAAGTACAGTATGTATTAAAGAAATGGGTGCAGGGTGTACATTGTGGGCTCCTGTACCCATTATAGGTACAACACTGTGTTCACCATGTACTGGTCCCTTTTGCTCCCTCTTCCATCATCGCACTGTCTCGCCTGTTAATTTTCTTACTATTAATTTGGTATTACAATCTAATTTTATGGAGATAATGACTTTTAAGCAATGTACAGTATACAATGTTCTTCCAATTTTCAAAACAAAGTCATGTTGATTTATTTTCCATCAATGTAATAATTTGTATTGAAAAACTGCCCATGTGCCAAAACTAATCTACTGTAATATCATTTACTGATACAGCACGTAACAGGTGGAAAGGGCTCCCTGGGTTGTGACCAGATGCAGAGCAGGTTTTCTGGTGTACGAATAAGAGAAAGGGGTTTGGAAGGAAGCCTAGTGTAGACATGCCCCTCTGGAGCTTGGTCATTCATTGATTGGCTATGGCAGGTGTAGTATGTTAGAATAACAGTGACCATGTGGACACTCATCACTTCTACACAGATGCCAAGTCAACATGATATTTTTACTAACGTCCCAGGCGTTCCAGCGGTCACTTAACTGTTTCCGACAGCTGCATAGGCTCCAGCATGGCTTCCGGGTCTTAGCAGTCATGTGACTGTCACTACTGGCACAGACCTTTGACAGAGCAGCGTTCTCAGTGATTATTTAAACCTATCCCTAACCCCTCCACCTAGTGTCTAACACTCACACTTCCATTTCCCCGCCCCTGCCCACCTTAACCTGACTCCCCCTGTTGCGCCAAGCCAACACCGTCAGCATTCTGAGAATGTCAACATTTCAGCAGACAGAGAGGGGGGGTGCTTTTTCCCTCCGTGGTATCCCCCCAGCACACTAAAAAATTACCTGTAACCATACCTGAACCTATATGGTAATAGTATTTCAGAGAATTAGTCACACGTGTTTGCAAAGACATATTTAGCTGTTAAGCTGCGCCAAGGCTTTGTCCGATATCAGCAGTCCTAACACTACATAATAGCAGTGCCCACGTAGGGCCATGTAATTTGTCTACAGCAGGCCTCATGGTAAAGGCTATTACTAAAACACATCCAGACAGAGAGCTAACTTACACGGGAACCACCCCCAGGATCTCCCATTAGCACTACAAGGAACAGCATGTGACCCCTCCCCCTTTCTAGCACCTAATATAATTATCTCCAGGAATGATAGAGCAACTGCCATTGTTTGTCTGCAATGTCAACATTTCATAAGGCAATATTTCAGATACCAACACTGGGAACATGTCAACATTCTGAGGATGTCAACATGGTGCCTGTCAACATGATGAAGCCATGTCCACATTCTGGTGTCAATATTATGATTGTCTACATGATAACTATGACAATGTGGCTGGATCCCGGCTATATCATACAGTGGGCTAACACATGCAGGCAATCCCTGTGTATATCCCCTTATAAGGTACAGTACTGGCAGAATCTTTTAAACCCTGCCCATGGACCAGCCAATAGGAACTCTCAGATGCAAACATGATTAGAAAGCAAAACATTGTAAATATACATTTTTTTATATGAAAGGATAAACATTCCTTAAATTGGGTTGAATGCAAGTTGGTTTTGTTTATGTAGCTTGCAGGTTTACGCAATGCTCCTAACCTGAGCGTGGAGTCAGACGCAACCCAGTCACATCTCCACTCACAGCCAAAGGGGTGTAAAAGGGTGCGGCATGCAGATGGAACACAGGGCTGTGCAGCGTTGTGTGTATGAGTAGTTCCACATGTTCTCAGATGGATCTTTTTCACCAGGGACAGGCTGGCGCAAATGCACAGTGGTAACGAGGACAGCTATGAAACACGCAAACGGATAATAACGTCCCGACCACATTGACGTACAATGATGGAACAATTATAGTTTTCCATTCTGTAACAGCCCTGAAATTAACGTCAATGCTCAGTACCGTGCCCTTTGTTTACGTATATCGTATTAAAGACCCCCCGTATAACTACCATTAACAGATAATGGAAAGATATTGAAAATGAAGGTAAAATTGGTTAAAGACAGAAAAGAAAGTTTGATCAATATCTAAAGTGAAATACAACGTAGCTCTGTACCAGTAACTATAATTCACTTTGGAAGAAAAATTAATTGCGTTATAATGGCATTCTACAATTGTGATGTACTCCAGGCAGAATTAATATCACATTACAGTCTGATAGCTTAATGCATTAAAATCGATAGTACTATGAAAAAAAAATGTAATTGAATAACATAAGTCCTAGTAAGTAACTGTGTCAGGAAGACTCTGGCTCAGATCATTTATGACACTAAAAGAAGTGAAGCAGAAACTGCTTTCTGTGTTATTGGAATATATATTAGGGTTGTATGCTGCAAATAAATAACTAAGTTTCAAGATGTTGTGCAGTATAACGAAAAATTAATATTGTATGGAACCAAATTGTTTGATTAGGTTTATTGGCATAAAGCGTCTCCTGTTGTACTACTGTACACTGTAATAGCGGCTGCTATAGTTGTTGAAGAAAGGTTTATATGGAATTTAAAAGCTCTACAAAGATGACTAAACACTAACATAGAAGGATCATAATCAACATTCATTTACAAGGCACCACACATTCGGTGATACCCAGATGGAAGATGATCAATAGGTCAACACCAGATGGTCAACAGGGTCAAAAGGTCGACAATAAAGTGGACAACACAGATTTAGGTCAACAGGGTCAAAAGGTTGACAATTGGTCGACACACAAAAGGTTGACATTTTTCCATGATTTCTTACGATTTTTAGGATTAGGCACTTGGGGGAGGGTTAAGCTGTCAGAGGGAATGGTTAGGCACTCAGTGGAGGGTTAGGGTTGGGCTGCAGAAGGAGACAGGTAGGGTTAGGCATAGAGAGGTATAGGTTTAAAAAATAATAATAATGATAATGATAATAATAATAATAATAATAATAATAATAATATTGACCTTTTCTGAGTTGACCATTTATTTACATGTCAACAGTTGACAATGTTGACCATTTAACAGTTGACCATCTGGTGTCGATCTACTGACTATCTATATACAGTCGATCTTTTAATCCACACCCAGATTCAGTAGCACCAGACAACCACCAAATAAATCATGGAAAGCGCATAAACAATTAAGCACAAAGACATAAGAAAAAATATATACATAAAGCAATCAGAATAAATGAATTACAATGTTGTTTGATTTTACAAATAATACTACTGCATGAGGTGTATGCAAATAATGCCTGCGTTGAGTCCTATAAACACACATATAATCTAAAACTGGGAGTGGTCAAAGGCAAAAGGGTGTAATGGCCACTGCTATCAAAAGAACAGGCTCACAACATGGCACCTCCTTCAGCCAAAAGAAAAATGTAAATAAAGGATAATCAAATCTGACTTCAAATAGACATTTGGTAGCAAGAGCAGCGTGTTTCAAGTGTAAAATGTGAATTGTATTAAATATTATTAAAATGCATCCTGATTAGTTACACATCGAAAATTTAAACTTCATAAAACTATTCTCCCTGTTTGACTCCCTTCTCTCACCCTGAACAAACCACTTCCCTATACAATGCATCCCTTACTTCTGCTCTTGACTCTGTCACTCCACCGACCACTATTCACCCTCGCAGGTGCACCAGATATAGTATGAGCAAAAGTGCTCACAGTGGAGGAAATCACGTTCTAAAGCAGACTTCCTTCATTTCACCCTTATGCTCTTGTCCTTCAGTGCTGCGCTTTCCCTCGCTAAACAGTCATACTTCAGGAATCTCATCTCCTCCCAGTCTTCCAATCCCCGGCACCTCTTTGCCACTGTCAACTCCCTCCTCTGCCCACCTCCACCTCGTCTCCCTTCCTCACTGTCTTTTCTTGACTTTGCCACTTATTTCACATCCAAGATTGACTCCATACGTCAGGACATCACATCCCGCCAGACCATCAGCAACCATCCGCCTCCTATCCCTTACCACCCCTTCCCATCCCTCTCACCAACTCTGACATCATTCTCCCATGTATATGGTAAGGAAGTCATGGCCCCCAGCCGTTCCTCCCTCATCATCTCCCCAATTGAGTCTATCCCCTCACGTCTCCTCTGCTAGCTCTCTCCTTCTTCCTGTTCCCATATTGTCCACCTTCTCAATCCCTTCCTTCCATCAAGCACTGTCCCCTCTGCTTTCAAGCATGCACTCGTCTCCCCTATTCTTAAAAAAAAATCTACCCTTGATCCAAACACCCTCCTCTTCAACTACCGACCCATCTCTCTCCTCCCTTTTGCCTCCAAACTCCTTGAGCGTATTGTCTACAACCACCTAACTGACTTTCTACTCACTGCTTGACCCATTCCAGTCTGGCTTCTGTTCTCTCCATTCCACTGAAACTACCCTCATAAAAGTCTGCAATGACCTCCATGCTGCCAAGTCTAAGGGACACTACTCTTTGCTTATATTTTTGACCTCTCTGCTGCTTTTGACACTGTGGACCACCCTCTCCTTCTGCAAATCCTTCACTCCCTTGGTCTGTGTGATAATGCCCTTTCCTGGCTGTCCTCCTACCTCTCTGACCATTCCTGCTTTGTCTCCTCTTATAACTCCACCTATAGCCCGGCTCATCTTCCTCACCAAATGCACTACATCTACCTCCCCTCTCCTCCAAGCCCTTCACTGGCTTCCCTTCCCTTTCAGAATCCAATTCAAACTTCTCACACTCACTCACAAAGCCCTCAACCACTTCTCTCTCATTTACATCTCTGACCTTATTCTCCCTTTACACTCCAACCCGTTCTCTTTGCTCCGCTAATGCACGCCACCTCTCCTGCCTTCTGATTACTTCCTCCCACTCCTACCTTCAAGATTTCTCACGTGCTGCTCACTTTCTCTGGAATTTTACACTTCTCCTCCTCAGACTTTCCACCTCTCTATAAAACTTCAAACCGCCTCTCAGATCCACTTCTTCACCAAACCCAGCCTAATCTCATCATAACACTCTGTTCCATGCTCACTGTCTACCCCATCTGTGTCACCCGTTTGTCTGCCTCTCCTATTTAGAATGTAAACTCTCACGAGCAGGGCCCTCAACCCTCATGTGCTTATCCTTTGCTTACTTAAACTATCTTCAACGGCACCAAATCCTGCAGTTCTATGCCACTCTGATAATTTTGTCAGTGTCGTCTACTGCGTTAGCTATGTTTATTTATCCTGTACTTGTCCTATATTGTCTTCAATGGTATCCGGTCTCTACGTCGACCACTATTGGTTGACAGTAACTAGGTCGACAGGGTCTTTAGGCAGACATGTTCTAGGTCAGGGATGGCTAACCTTGACACTCCAGCTGCTGTTGAACTATACATCCCAGCATGCCCTGCTACAGTTTTGCTATTTGGCCTTGCTAAAACTGATGCAGGGCATGCTGGGATGTGTAGTTCAACAACAGCTGGTGTGTCAATGTTAGCCATCACTGTTCTAGGTCATGTCAAAAGGTCATGAGATTTTGCAAAATGTATTTTTTTTTTTTTACATTTTTATACTTAATGATCCATGTGGACTACGATTGGGAATAGTAACCTGTGCCGAGCACTGCGGTAGCAGAGTGAGGCACCTTGCCCATAACTGGTGTTCGCGGTCACAGTGCACTAATTGGGGTTCCTGGTCACTGTACGGAGAAAACAACACCAAGAAAAAAAAAAAAAAAAACTCATGTCGACCTAGCAACCCTGTTGACCTAGTTACTGTTGACCAATAGTGGTCGACCTAGACACTGTCCAAGTGTGGTCGACCCTCCATACCACACCCGTCTTCAATCGTAAGTCACTTTTTTCCTATTTCGATTATTTGTTTATGTACTCTGTAATTGGGGGCTGCAGATCCTTTGTGGCACCATATAAATAAAGGATAATAATAATTATAATAATGATAAAAATAATAAACTGTGGTTAGAATTAAAATGCGTGACACAAGAAAATATGTTTATGCAATTCTTTGGGCAACATCAGCACGTGAGTGCGAGTATCGGGAAAGGGTGCATGACCATCTCACAGAGGCGGCATGTTTGTGTAATGGAGAAGCGTGGACATGCCAGAGGTGACCTAAGGCTTAAAGGATGTCCATTATCCCCCTACAGTCACTTCCAATCATCCTTTCACTGTCAAATACTATTCACAGCTGCTCTGCAATAAAGCTTGTACTCCATAATCCTACTGAAAGTACTTTCATAATTTCTGAGGTTATATAATAGACAACAAGCAGTTAATAATAAAAGACAATATTAAGAGAAACAGCTGGCATCCCTGTCTGGGGTCATTATACACGTAAATGGTTGAAGATTAATCTCTTTACTGTATCTTTGGCAGATACGCAGATTTGAAGAGCAATATTCATGTCAGAAATGTTCCCCTTCACCCACATCATAGAAGGGTACTGTATATTCTGTAACTATCAACATACCATTCTGCATCCAATGAAGGAAAGAAATGTAGGGAGTTGGTACATTATTATCCTTATCGACCCGGAATTGGGCCGGCATCACTAAGGACATTAATATTTTACACATAGCTTAGAGTCACAGGTTAATAGAGATGTTGGTTGGTATCTGGAGCAATACAGTACTTTATTCCATCTTTAGGGATCACTACAATTCTATCCTCCAGGGTTGCTTACGGAAAAGTGCAGCCTTCTAAAAATGTTCAGAAAAGAGAAACAAAACGGGTTACAGATTTTGCTTGAAAATCCTGCAATAATCCCACAGCATTTTTTTTTTGTGGATTATCACTTCATATATTTCTTCAGCACAAATGTCCTTCTTTAGGAATTCTAGTGCTTGTTGGCTCATTTATTTAAATGACAATGAGATAACAAACCTTGCGCTGGGAATTTTAGATTACTACATGAAGGTATTTGGTCTACTTTAGAATGTAAGCTCTCACGAGCAGGGCCCTCTTCCCTCATGTGGTTATCCTTTTTCTTACTTTAATAATCTTCAACTGCACCAAATCCAGAGGTCTTCTGCCACCTGATACTTATTTCAGGGTCATCTGCTGATGTAGCTATGTTTATTTACCCTGTACTTGTCCTATATTGTCGTCAACTGTAAAATGCTGTTTCCTGTTTTGATTATTTGTTTATGTACTCTGTAATTGCGCGCTGCGGAACCCTTGTGGCGCCATATAAATAAAGGATAATAATAATAATACTTTAATATGTGCCCTCATACACCTATCCTTTTTTGTGTCATATGCCTGGAGAGACCCTCAGGTAGTGATTCCCATACTGTGTACTTTTTCCAAAATTTTGCGTGTTAGTACATATTGTCACAACTGAGGGCCTGAGCTGACGGGAGGCAGCCTCAGTTGTAGGGGCTGAGATGTACCGGAACCTGGGAGGTTGTATCAGACCCCTGGACATGTAAGTAACATGAAGAAGAACCGCCCGAAGGCGTGACCACGACAACTTGAATAAAAGTCAATGATGTTTATTTATGACAAACTCCATGCATCACAGTAGCAGTAAAAGAAACAAAATCAGCAGAGAAATAATACAGTTCCTGGGTACTACAGGGTGGCAGGGGCCACAGAGCTCTGGTAGTATGAGACAGTTCTTATTATCTGCGAGTTGGAAAGTCCTTACCAGGCCTGACTGTAGCAATGAAGAAAGCCCAGGATCGTACCAGCTGGTGTTCCAGGGAAAGCTGGACTGCTGTAAATAAAATAGCTGCTGTGGGTTCTGGTTGGAACCAGACAGATGTTGGCACGGAGTGGATACTGGCTGGAACCAGTTAAATAATAAATGAAGCTTGAGAGCGATGCAATATGAATGAAATGTAGAACTTGAGAGCGGAGAAATAATAATACCGGTGGAGAGTGGTAAAGTGTAGAAAGGACACCGGCCCTTTAAGAGAAGCTGTACTCTGCTGGAAGCTGGGCTGGAAGCAGGTAATGTTGTAGCTGGAAACAGATGAATCCACAATGGATCAGGCTACACCGCAGGTGGAATGCTGGTGCGGGTCTCTATGGTGGAAGTCTTGAGACAGGAGCTGGAACCTGGAAGACAATCACAGGAGAGAGACAAACAGGAACTAGGTTTGACAACCAAAGCACTGACGCCTTCCTTGCTCAGGCACAGTGTATTTATACCTGCAGCAAGGAAGGGATTGGCTAGGCAATTATGCAGATTATCAATACTGAGAACAGATTGGTGGAAATGATCAGCTGACAAAATCCAAGATGGCTGCGCCCATGCAGACACTTGGAGGGAAGTTTGGTTTGTAATCCATGTGGTAATGAAAACAGTAATGGCGGCGCCGGCCACCGGAGACAGGAGGCGCCAAGCTGACAGGTGCACATCCAACCACGCGGACACAGCGGAGGCCGCGGCTGACGTAATCGCCACTCAGACACTCTGCATGCAGAAGCTCAGGGACGGCGGCGGAGGCCGCGGGAGACGCCATGCCAGGTGTAATATGGCGTTTACTGTGACCGCGTCTCAGAGTGACAGGAGAGGATACAGGAATGTAAACATCAGGATAACAGATGGGATCCGGTCCTGGAGCGCTGAGCCAGCCTTAGGAGGCATCTGATGGGTAAGAAATGGCGTCCAGATACCCGGATCGTGACAGCACCCCCCCCTTAAGGAGTGGCCCCAGGACACTCTTTTGGCTTTTGAGGAAACTTGGAATGGAATCTCCGAACCAAGGCAGGAGCATGGACATCAGAAGCATTGGTCCATGAACGTTCCTCAGGGCCATAACCCTTCCAGTCAATAAGATATTGTAGTTGACCGTAACGGTGACGTGAGTCCAGGATCTTGGCTACTTCATACTCAACGCCTCGTTGAGTTTGGACTTTCGGAGTTGGAGGAAGTGAAGAATGAAACCGATTCAAGATCAGCGGTTTCAACAGGGAAACATGGAATGTCCTGGGTATTTTTAAGAAGGGAGGCAACTGAAGTCTGTAAGCAACAGGATTGATGACTTGTTCAATCTTGAAAGGACCGATATAGCGAGGTGCAAACTTCATACTGGGAACTCTTAACCTCAAATTCTTCGTGGATAACCATACCCAATCACCCACCTTGAGAGCAGGAACTGCTCGACGCTTCTTATCCGCAAACTTCTTGTACCTGAACGATGCCTTGAGCAGGGCTGATCGTACGCTCTTCCAGATATTGGCAAACTGATGCAAGGTGATATCCACTGCGGGAACAGAAGTTGCTGGAAGCGGTTGGAACTCAGGGACTTTAGGGTGGAATCCAAAGTTAGTGAAGAATGGTGTTGAAGCAGATGAAGAATGATACTGGTTGTTATGACAGAACTCGGCCCAGGGAAGTAATTGAACCCAGTCATCTTGAGAGGAGGACACATAGATGCGGAGGAAGGCCTCCAAGTCCTGATTCACCCTCTCGGTTTGACCATTGGTCTGAGGATGGTAAGCCGTAGAAAACTTTAGCTTGACTTGGAGGACTAGACATAAACTTCGCCAGAATTTGGCTGTGGATTGAACTCCTCGATCTGAGATAATTTCTTCAGGAAGACCGTGGAGTCGGAAGATCTCTTGTATGAATACTTGAGCCAACTTGGAAGCTGACGGAAGACCGGTGAGAGGAATGAAGTGTGCCATCTTGGTGAACCGGTCAACTACCACCCAGATGGTATTGAACTTGTTGCACATGGGTAAATCTGTAATAAAATCCATCGACAAATGGGTCCAAGGTCGACGGGGAACAGATAGTGGAACCAGTTGCCCCGCAGGCGACTGGCGGGATACCTTATGTTGAGCACACTTTGGGCAAGATGCAATAAACTCCAAGACGTCCTTTTTCAGAGTTGGCCACCAATAGGACCTAGAGATAAACTCCAGGGTTTTTTGGATACCTGTATGTCCGGCAAAACGGGAAGCATGGGCCCAATGCATGAGCTTCTTCCTTAGCATCGGTTTCACAAAACTTTTCCCTGATGGGGGCGTAGAGTCCATCCCTACCGTGGAGAATGCCAACGGATTTATAATAGGATGCTTGTCTGAAGACTCTGACTCATTTTCTTGCTCCCATGAGCGGGAAAGGGCATCGGCCTTGCGATTCTGAGAGCCCGGACAGAACTGGAGTTTAAAGTCGAACCTGGAAAAGAAAAGTGCCCATCTGGCCTGACGAGGGTTGAGACATTGTGCGCCTTTCAGATATAAAAGGTTCTTGTGGTCTGTAAGTATGGTGATTGAATGAGAAGCTCCCTCCAACAGATACCTCCACTCTTCTAGAGCGAGCTTGATGGCTAGCAACTCCTGGTCGCCAATGGCATAGTTGCGCTCAGCTGGGGAGAACTTCCGGGAGAAGAAACTGCAAGGGTGTAAATGGCCATCTTTAGCCCTCTGAGATAACACCGCTCCTACTCCAACGGAGGAGGCATCCACCTCTAAGATGAAAGGAGAGTCGATGTCAGGCTGTTTCAGAACAGGCGCAGAGATGAACCTTTGTTTTAAAAGATGAAATGCTTGCATGGCTTCTTCAGACCACTTGGACGGGTTAGCACCCTTCTTAGTGAAAGCAGTAATAGGCGCCACAATGGTGGAAAAGTCTCGTATAAACTTTCGGTAATAGTTGGCGAACCCCAAGAACCTCTGGACCCCTTAGAGGGTTAAGGGTATCGGCCAATTTTGGATTGCTTGTAGTTTCTCAGGATCCATCTCTAGTCCGGAACCGGACACAATGTACCCTAGAAACGGAATGGACTTGACTTCAAAGACGCATTTCTCTAATTTGCAATAGAGATGATTGACACGGAGACGGGACAGAACCTCTTTAACCCAAAAACGATGTTCCTCTAAATCGTTGGCAAAAATGAGGATATCGTCTAGATAGACCACGACATGACGGTATAGAATGTCTCTGAAGATCTCATTGACAAAATGCTGGAAGACAGCTGGAGCATTGCTCAATCCGAAGGGCATGACGAGGTACTCATAATGTCCGTCACGGGTGTTAAAGGCGGTCTTCCACTCGTCACCCTCACGGATCCGGATGAGATTGTATGCACCTCTCAAGTCCAGCTTTGTAAAGATGGTAGCTCCGCTAACTCTGTCAAAGAGCTCAGTAATCAGGGGTAAAGGATAACGGTTCTTGATGGTAATGTCGTTCAAACCTCTGTAGTCGATGCACGGCCGCAGACCACCATCTTTCTTTTTTACAAAAAAGAAGCCTGCGCCGGCTGGAGAAGAAGAAGGTCGAATGAACCCCTTTGCTAGGTTCTCTTTAATGTATTCCTCCATAGAATGCGTCTCAGGCAGAGACAACGGATAAGTTCGGCCTCGAGGTGGAACCTTCCCTGGAACGAGATCAATCGGGCAGTCCCATTCTCTATGAGGAGGAAGGATATCAGCAGAAGCTTTACTGAACACATCCGTGAAATCTTGATATGGAGGAGGTGGAACATCAGACGACCTGGGGGAGGAAGAACAGACAGGCAATACTTTAAACAAACATGTCTCAGCACAGGAGGAACCCCATGCCAGGATTTGCGTAGTCGTCCAATCAATTGTAGGATTGTGAAGACGGAGCCATGGAAGGCCCAGGACCACAGGATGTGTGGCTCTTGGAATCACTAAAAAAGAAATAAGTTCGGAATGAAGAACTCCCACTCTCAGACGAACTGGTAGAGTCCTTAAAGAAATAACTGCATCAAAAATTTTGCTGCCATCCACGGCAGTTAAAGAAATGGACGAAGGAAGTCTCTCGGTGGGTAGGGACCACCGTTTAACATAGGCTACGGTAATAAAGTTCCCAGCTGCTCCGGAATCAAGGAGGGCAATGACGTTCCGATAACGTTGAGCAACTTGAAGCGAGACTGGGAGATTACAATCTTGAGGAGATGGAGAGGAGATCATTACTCCTAGCCGGCCCTCTCCTTGGCGAGCTAGGATTTGGAGTTTCCCGGACGTTTGGGACAGGCATTAATGGTGTGAGACGGAGCTGCACAATAAAGACAGAGAGACTCGGAGAGACGTCTTCGGCGCTCAGCAGGAGTTAAACGGGAACGGCCAATTTGCATGGGCTCATCTTTAGTTGGTGACAGTTGGCGAGGAGGAGGAGCAGAAGATTTTGGAGCAGATGATCTTCCACGCTCAGTTGCTCTCTCTCTGAAACGTAAATCAACTTTCGTGCAGAGTGAGATTAGCTCATCTAACTTAGAGGGTAAGTCTCTGGTAGCTAACTCATCTTTAATACGCTCAGATAAGCCATGCCAGAATGCAGCATACAGGGCCTCGTCGTTCCATGCCAGTTCGGATGCCAGGATCTGGAACTGTATCAGATATTGTCCTACAGTACGTGACCCCTGGCGTAAACGGAGAATCTCGGATGAAGCTGAGGTTACCCGGCCTGGCTCGTCGAAGATGCGCCTGAATGTTGACACGAATGCAGTGTAAGAAGATAGCAGGGTGTCGGACCTCTCCCATAACGGTGATGCCCAATCAAGGGCTGAGCCACTGAGAAGAGAAATAATGTAGGCAATTTTTGTACGGTCACTAGGAAAATTGCCAGGTTGTAGCTCAAACTGAATCTCACACTGGTTGAGAAATCCCCTGCAGAATCTTGGAGATCCGTCAAATTTTGCTGGCGTTGGAAGATGAAGACGTGGAGCAGAAATGGGTAAGGTGGGTGGGGTTATAGCTGGAGTCACTGTGGTTGAGGCACCAGACGCGCCTGATCCACGGAGAGTTGTCTGAATCCCATCCAGCCGAGTAGAGAAATCCTGGAGACAGCGGATGATGTGGCCCTGTGCAGCCTCCTGATGTTCTAGTCGGGCTGCCAGTTCTTGCATCGGCCTGGCCGCTTGATCCTGGTCTCCGGCTGGATTCATTAGGTCAGTGCTTACTGTCACAACTGAGGGCCTGAGCTGACGGGAGGCAGCCTCAGTTGTAGGGGCTGAGATGTACCGGAACCTGGGAGGTTGTATCAGACCCCTGGACATGTAAGTAACATGAAGAAGAACCGCCCGAAGGCGTGACCACGACAACTTGAATAAAAGTCAATGATGTTTATTTATGACAAACTCCATGCATCACAGTAGCAGTAAAAGAAACATAAAATCAGCAGAGAAATAATACAGTTCCTGGGTACTACAGGGTGGCAGGGGCCACAGAGCTCTGGTAGTATGAGACAGTTCTTATTATCTGCGAGTTGGAAAGTCCTTACCAGGCCTGACTGTAGCAATGAAGAAAGCCCAGGATCGTACCAGCTGGTGTTCCAGGGAAAGCTGGACTGCTGTAAATAAAATAGCTGCTGTGGGTTCTGGTTGGAACCACACAGATGTTGGCACGGAGTGGATACTGGCTGGAACCAGTTAAATAATAAATGAAGCTTGAGAGCGATGCAATATGAATGAAATGTAGAACTTGAGAGCGGAGAAATAATAATACCGGTGGAGAGTGGTAAAGTGTAGAAAGGACACCGGCCCTTTAAGAGAAGCTGTACTCTGCTGGAAGCTGGGCTGGAAGCAGGTAATGTTGTAGCTGGAAACAGATGAATCCACAATGGATCAGGCTACACCGCAGGTGGAATGCTGGTGCGGGTCTCTATGGTGGAAGTCTTGAGACAGGAGCTGGAACCTGGAAGACAATCACAGGAGAGAGACAAACAGGAACTAGGTTTGACAACCAAAGCACTGACGCCTTCCTTGCTCAGGCACAGTGTATTTATACCTGCAGCAAGGAAGGGATTGGCTAGGCAATTATGCAGATTATCAATACTGAGAACAGATTGGTGGAAATGATCAGCTGACAAAATCCAAGATGGCTGCGCCCATGCAGACACTTGGAGGGAAGTTTGGTTTGTAATCCATGTGGTAATGAAAACAGTAATGGCGGCGCCGGCCACCGGAGACAGGAGGCGCCAAGCTGACAGGTGCACATCCAACCACGCGGACACAGCGGAGGCCGCGGCTGACGTAATCGCCACTCAGACACTCTGCATGCAGAAGCTCAGGGAGGGCGGCGGAGGCCGCGGGAGACGCCATGCCAGGTGTAATATGGCGTTTACTGTGACCGCGTCTCAGAGTGACAGGAGAGGATACAGGAATGTAAACATCAGGATAACAGATGGGATCCGGTCCTGGAGCGCTGAGCCAGCCTTAGGAGGCATCTGATGGGTAAGAAATGGCGTCCAGATACCCGGATCGTGACACATATTGTATATAGTGTACAGTGTATTAAGGATTATTTATTTTTTCATAAGAAGTGGTATAAAATCGCAGATAAAGCATAATGATGTATGGTGCAGGTCACTCCTATCGGATCGGTCTTTTGCCTTTTTACAAAGACTCTATACTTCTTCCCAATATTGCATCTTAGGGGGCCCATACATCAGCAATCAACTGGGACAATCTGATGTTTTGCAGATGATTATATCAATAAATCTGCAATGTATGGAATTCACAGATCACAGATTTTGGCCACAAATCAATTGGGACTGTTTAATCATGTTTTTCAACATGTTCAATTTCACAGATCAATTGGGACTGTAGATTGGTAGCGTATGGTTAACAATCAGCAGATCTGTAGTATACTGATGAGTCTTTGAAGATTGGCATATCTGTTAAACTGAAAATGATCTGCAAATCATTGACAAATATCTGTAATGTGGGCAAAGTCAGATGGATTGGGGAAACAATATATATATATATATGTATGTATGTATATGTGGGGGGGGGGAATCACAGGATCTGTGAAACAATAAAATGTGACTGATGATGTATAGGCCTTTTGCTTATAGTGTAACAGACGTTTTGTCTTTTAACCCTATATTGTGTACTTTTGCATCAGTTTTCCTACACTGAGCTACTTTTTCTTTAATTTAACATCTTAGTTTGCTTGCAGTGAACTAGGTACTTAGGATCAGTGTTTTTGGGTGGCTAAGTTGCAAAGGAACTTAATGTGGCCAATTGGAATGATACAAGGACAGGTGTATGTGGACACATTTGTACATGGTCAAAAGTATGTGGACATTTCAGTTAAATCCATTGCTGACAACTGCATAAAATGCTGTTTTCTCCCCTAGAAAGGTATGAGGTAGCCGAGGGAAGATGGAGAATGAGGAAGGGAATGCTGCTTACCTCATGTCACAGGAGGGAAGAAGCAGCCCATCCTTTCACTTCCCCCCCTTTCCCAACACCTGGGAAGTCACCAACCCTTTTGGAGGGGGAAAGCTGTGAGTCTGGAATGCTCACCTCAAGTGCAGGGTGGGACAGTGTTGATGTGGAAGGGTGGCTGGGAACCTCCTTCGGCCAGGAGCGGCTAACAGCAATGAGCCAACACAAAAGTGCCGGTGGGAGTGCCCAGCTAAAAGACCCAGGAGAGAACACTAAATGCCAAATTTCCAAAAAGTTAGTTCATCAAACATCTGCCCTGGTAGAGCTTAGCATGGAGTAGAAATATCTTAAGAGCTACAACAGCTCAGTTGCAAAGAGATTGACCAAATAAACTCACAGAGCGGGACCACAGATTCTTGGAGAGTATAATAATTATCTGTCCTCAGTTCAGACACCCACTCCTGAGTTCCAAACAGCCTCTGGAAGCAACATAAGCACAAGAACAATTCTTTGGGAGCTTCATGGGGTTTTTGTGGCAGAGCAGATGCACACAACACTCAGATCAGAATGCGCAAAGCCAAACAATGGCTGGTATATGCAGTCACATTGATGACATTCAGAATGTTGACATGTTCATAGATACAACACGTTGACATTCACAATGTCGACACTAACATGTCACCATTGTCAGGATGTCAACACATAATTTTAGGTTTAGTGTGACATTAGGGTTTGGCTTTGGTTAAAGGTGAAAATCCTACTGCCAACATTCACAATGTCGATATTGGGGTCATTCCGACCCGATCGCTCGCTGCAGTATATTGCAGCGCAGCGATCGGGTCGGAACTGTGCATGCGCCGGTGCCGCAGTGCGCCGACGCATGCCGGATGGCCAAATACCGTCGTTGCCTAGCGATCACCTCTGCCTGATTGATAGGCAGAGGCGGTCGCTGGGCAGGAGGGAGCTGGACGGCAGCGTTAAGCCGCCGTTTAGGGGGCGCCGTCCGTCCAACGCAGGCGTGCCCGGACCGTTGGGGGGGCGGGTCACACGCAGCCGCTGCCACCCGGGTAGTGAAGAGGTTCTCCCGGCCAGCCGCAGGAGCTGCGCTAGCCGGGAGTTGCTCCTCAAATGCAAAAGCATCGCACAGCATTTCTGCCGGGAAGGGGGGCGCACAGACATGCAGGGCGGACTAGCCCTGTGCTGGGCGTCCCCCCGCATGTCTGAGTGCCTGATCGTAGCTGTGCTACATTTAGCACAGCTACGATTAACTCGGAATTACCCCCATTATGTGAATGTCAACAAGTTAAATGTCAACATTCAGACGACAAGGGTCCAATTATTAATGAGTTTTAGCTATTTAAAATGTGTTGCATATGATAAATGGTGCTCCAGCCAATAAGCTCCTAAGTGACATGTGTAGACATTGTAGATGTGTGCTAATCATAACACACACTTGGCTAGAATGGGGTAAAGCATGCCACTATTGGATAAATCATGCTTCACTATCCAGAATTTGGTTGATGCCAGGAGAACACTTCCTACCTGAATGCTTACTGCCAGCTGTAAAGTTTGGTGGAGGAAGAATGATTTTCTGGGGCTGCTTTTCACAGATTGGCCTATGTCCATTAATTTGCAGATTACTGTACGAGCCCTGTCTCATCACCCAACATCAGTGCCCAACCTAATGAATGCTCTTTGGCTAAAAGGATGCAAATCACTGCACGCTAGACCTCTTGCAACCCTTAAAGGTATCATAATATAGTTATAATTTAAAGTAGGATTTGCATCAGGTCCAATACTGTAATTTCCATGTACTTTAAAACAGATATATAAATCCTAGGATGATACCTATTTGTTGTGTATGAAAGTCTTGCCAATTGACCTAGACATGTTATGTATACAATTTCCACCAAAATCAAGTGGTAGGGAATGGGTTGATTAGACTACTGTATGTTTTATATGCAGAGCCAGATTATAGGAGGGGTGACAGGTGTGGTCGTCCTAGGGCCCCCAAACACAGTCCTTTGGCACTATTTAGCCCTCCTCCTCCTCGGCGGCTCAGCTGTTTCTTAACAGCGGCCGCCAAGGAGCTCCTCACTACAGACAGGAGCCGGTGGAGTACTGTGACACAGTGCTGGCTCAACCCCTTCAGCGCTGCAGCAGGCAGCTCTGGTACAGTGTCTCGCGGGATACTGACGGCAAATCATGTGAGACACTGTACCAGAGCCCACCGCTTCATCGCTGAAGGGGCTGAGCCGATACTGTGTCAGAGTGTTCCACGCTTTTCTAAGTAATGGTGGTGGTGGTGGGGGGGGGGGGGGGGGGGATGTGCATGCTCTATTACATTTAACAATAGGAATTTTGTGACCAGGGACCGCCATGCGATCATTATCAGTAATAATTTTCTTTAGAGCCACATTGCAGTCATTGAATGTATGACTAACATTCAGACTACGACAAAAAATTTTTTTTTGATTTTTATATTTTAAATTTCAATATTTAGATCTACAGTCATGGCACTCATCCGTTCCTCACCCCCCTCCACTTCCCCAAATTACCCTATCCACTCCCGAATCCTCTGCTGTCTTCAAGCATGCACTCGTCTCCCCTATTTTTAAAAAACCTATCCTTGATCCACACACTCTCTACAACTATCGACCCATCTCTCTCCTTCCTTTTGCCTCCAAACTCCTTGAGCGTCTTGTCTATAACTGCCTGACTGCCTTTCTTTCCTCCCACTCATTACTTGACCCATTCCATTTTTTTTTTTACCTCTCTGCTGCTTTTGACACTGTGGACCACCCTCTCCTCCTGCAAATCCTTCACTCCCTTGGTCTGTGTGATACTGCCTCAACTGGCTGTCCTCCTACCTCTCTGACTGTTCATTCTCTGTCGTCTCCTCTCATGGCTCCACCTCCCCCACACTTCCACTAACTGTAGGTGTCCCCCAAGGCTCTGTTCTTGGACCTCTCCTTTTCTCTATACATCCTTTTTAGGAGAACTCATTAGCTCTTTTGACTTACAATATCATCTCTATGCTGATGATACTCAAATCTACCTTTCCTCCCCTGACACCTCTCCTGCTCTCCTCACTCGTGTATCCAACTGTCTCTCTGCTATCTCTTCTTGGATGTCCCAGCACTTTCTTAAACTTAACATGTCTAAGACTGAGCTGATCATCTTTCCACCCTCTCGCACAATCTCACCTCCCACAATCTCATTATCTATAGATGGCACTACTACCTCCTCTAGCCCCCAAGTGTGCTGTCTTGGAGTAATCCTTGACTCCTTCCTCTCCTTCAAACCACACATTCAGCACCTATCACAAACATGTCATTTCCATCTCAAAAATAGTTCCAGGATCATACCCTTTCTCACCCAGGATGCCACTAAGACCCTTATCCACTCACTGGTCATCTCCAGACTGGACTACTGTAATCTCCTCCTGACTGGCATCCCTTACACTTACATCTCTCCACTCCAATCTATCCTCAATGCTGCTGCTGCCTGGATCATTTTCCTCACCAAATGCACTACATCCACCTCCCCTCTCCTACAAGCCCTTCATTGGTTCCCCTTCAGAATCCATTTCAAGCTTTTCACACTCACGTACACAGCCCTCACCCATTCCTCTCCCAGTTACATCTCTGACCTTATCTCCTTTTACATCTCCACCCATCCTCATCGCTCTGCTAATGCACGCTGACTCTCCTGCCTTCTGATTACCTCCTCCCACTCCTATCTCCAAGATATTGCATGTGCTGCTCCCTTTTTCTGGAATTTTCTACCTGTCCCCCTCAGACTATCCACCACTATACAAAACTTCAAACGGACTCTCAAGACCCACTTCTTCACCAAACCCAGTCGTTTCTCATCTCTCATCATAAGCCTTCTGTGGCCCACGCTCACTTTCTACTCCATCTGTGTCACCACTGTTAAGTGTTAACAATAGATGGCAAAATTCTGAATATGCTTGCACACACACACACAAAAAAATTATGTAAAAGTACACAGAATATATATATATATATATATATATATAGTCATCCAAAATCGGTACAAACGGCACTCACGGGGTTCTATATAAGCAAAACACGCTGGTCCATTTATTGTAATGTTTCGGAGCAAAGCTCCTTCTTCCAGACAGCACCTGGTTCTGGTGCTGTCTGGAAGAAGGAGCTTTGTTCCGAAACGTTACAATAAATGGACCAGCGTGTTTTGCTTATATAGAACCCTGTGAGTGCCGTTTGTACCGATTTTGGATGACTATGTGCTATAGGATTCAGGCACCAGGGGACGTTGCTGTTTTAATTGAGTGCCGACTGATTTGGAGGAGCTCCTCCCTGGCTGGGGTAGACCGCAAGACCCATAGGTTACCAACTGACCCATAATTGTCAAAATGAATGTAAGAGTCTCATTCTATTTTTAACAAAAAAAATTGAATAAATCATCTGAAAAAGTATGGATTGACGAGTGGTCTCCCTGTTGGGTGATTTTGGTATGAGGGTCTACTCCAGAACCATTAGTCATATCTGCATCTGATCTTTGCTTTGAAAGAAATTCACAAAAAGGATATGAGAACTGCTAAGTGCTTTTGAGCGCTCTTCTTACAAACCGTTGTTTTATAATAAATATATATATATATATATATATATATATATATATATATTGTCCATAGCAGCCGGCACTCTAGTATTCAATCAGCAATGGGTCCCCGTGCCAGTGTAAATCAACATACACCACTTCACAAATCACGGCACTGGAGACAAGTTTCAAATGCAATAAAAAGCTTGTAATGTAGGTACCTACATTACAAGCTTTTTATTGCATTTGAAACTTGTCTCCAGTGCCGTGATTTGTGAAGTGGTATATATATATATATATATATATATATATATACACATACACACATACATACTGTAGATGCGAATAAGCGGCACTCCATGGGCTAGAATAAACAGTCCCGCAAACAGTACCTCGTGCAACGTTTCGGGGTCCCTTATTGTCGTCAGGCAGTATACACGTTTGCTGCCTGACGACGGGGAATAAAGGCCCCCGAAACGTTGCACAAGATATTGCCGTTGGTGTGACTGTTTACTCTAGCCCAGGGGTGGGCAATTATTTCAGCTGAGGGGCCACTTGACATTTCCTGTCAGTATCCGAGGGCCACATACAAAATAGCAGCTCGCCCCACTTGCCAAAAATATAGGGATGTGGCTTCATGTGGAAGGGGTGTGGGCAAAAAATAATACAGATTCATATTAGGCTGCACAATAGTGTCCATTATTCAAATTGCGCCACACAGCGCCACTTACACACATTACACCAGGTAGAGCCCCTTTTACACACATTACGGCAGGTAGAGAGCCTTTTTACACATTAACATTTTATTTAGGATAATTATTGTGCAGCAAGCAAATTATCCAGTGGCTTATGGCCCCTGGGGAAAGGTGTGACACGGTGACAGAACACGGTGGGGGTGACACGGTGACAGAACACGGTGGGGGTGACACAGTGACAGAACACGGTGGGGGTGACAGAACACGGGGAGGGGGGGTGACAGTGACAGAACACGGGTGTGTGACACAGTGACAGAAAACGGTGGGGGTGACACAGTGACAGAACACGGGGAGGGGGGGGTGACAGAACACGGATGTGTGACGCGGTGACAGTACACGGGGGGTGTGACACAGTGAAAGAACACGGGGAGTGACAGTGACAGAACATGGTGGGGGTGACAGAACACGGGGAGGGGGTGACAGTGACAGAACATGGGGGGGTGACACAGTGACAGAACATGGGGGGGTGACACGGTGACAGAACACGGGTGTGTGACACGGTGACAGAACACGGTGGGGGTGACACGGTGACAGAACACGGGGAGGGGGGGGTGACAGTGACAGAACACGGGTGTGTGACGCAGTGACAGAAAACGGTGGGGGTGACACAGTGACAGAACACGGGGAGGGGGGGTGACAGTGACAGAACACAGATGTGTGACGCGGTGACAGAACACGGGGGGTGTGACAGAGTGAAAGAACACGGGGAGGGGGGGGAGTGACAGTGACAGAACATGGTGGGGGTGACACGGTGACAGAACACGGGGAGGGGGGTGACAGTGACAGAACATGGGGGGTGTGACACAGTGACAGAACACGGTGGGGGTGACAGTGACAGAACACGGATGTGTGACACGGTGACAGAACACGGGGGGTGTGACACAGTGAAAGAACACGGGGAGGGGGGTGACAGAACATGGTGGGGTTGACAGCGACAGAACACAGGGAGGTGACACAGTGACAGAACACGGGGGGTGTGACACAGTGACAGAACACGGGGAGGTGACACAGTGACAGAACACGGGGGGGGAGGTGACACAGTGACAGAACACGGGGAGGTGACACAGTGACAGAACACGGGGAGGTGACACAGTGACAGAACACGGGGGGTGTGACATAGTGACAGAACACGGGGGGGGGACAGTGACAGAACACGGGGGGGTGACACAGTGACAGAACACGGGGGGGTGACACAGTGACAGAACACGGGGGGGTGACATAGTGACAGAACATGGGGGTGACATGGTGACAGAACACGGGGGGGTGACACAGTGACAGAACACGGGGGGTGTGACATAGTGACAGAACACGGGGGGGTGACAGTGACATGGTGACAGAACACGGGAGGGGTTGGTACAGCGAGAGCTAAAGATCTCTCCCCCAAACCTAAAAACAGTCTGACGCCACTGCCCTGGCTGGCAGTGGCAGGAAGGATGGATCTGTAGCAGTCTGGCTCTTGTCCCGTGTAGCCCCGCCCCCTGAGTTCCCGTGTAGCCCCGCCCCCTCATCGGCACGTAGCCCCGCCCCCTTCTCGGCTGAACACAGCCGTTGTCACTGGGGACTCTGGAGGAGGGAGGAGGCTGCTACAACGCAGCAGCAGGGGAGAGAGGCGCCGCTGGCAGCTTGGAGGTACTGCAGTGCAGAGCAATGACAAGCAGCTCAGCCGGTCGGGCTGCTTGTCATTGCTCGCTGGTGGGAGGCAGTGGGCCGGGCAGGATCGGTTTGCGGGCCGCATCCGGCCCGCGGGCCGTATTTTGCCCACCCCTACTCTAGCCCATGGAGTGCCGCTTATTCACATCTGTATTTACCACTATTGCTGGCACCTTGGCAAGCTGTATCTATTGAATGGGAGTGCCGATCTGCTGGGACTCGTATATATATATATATATACACAAACACACACACATTTTTTTATATATATATATATATATATATATATATATATATATATATATATACATACATACACTGCTCAAAAAAAATAAGAATTTACTCACCGGTAATTTTATTTCTCGTAGTCCGTAGTGGATGCTGGGAACTCCATAAGGACCATGGGGAATAGACGGGCTCCGCAGGAGACTGGGCACTCTAAAAAAAGATTAGGTACTATCTGGTGTGCACTGGCTCCTCCCTCTATGCCCCTCCTCCAGACCTCAGTTAGGGAAACTGTGCCCGGAAGAGCTGACATTACAAGGAAAGGAAATTTTGAATCCAGGGTAAGACTCATACCAGCCACACCGTACAACTTGTGATAACCTTAACCAGTTAACAGTATGAACAACAACTGAGCCTCACTAAACGGATGGCTCATAACAATAACCCTTAGTTAAGCAATAACTATATACACGTATTGCAGAGAGTCCGAACTTGGGACGGGCGCCCAGCATCCACTACGGACTACGAGAAATAGAATTACCGGTGAGTAAATTCTTATTTTCTCTGACGTCCTAGTGGATGCTGGGAACTCCGTAAGTACCATGGGGATTATACCAAAGCTCCCAAACGGGCGGGAGAGTGCGGATGACTCTGCAGCACCGAATGAGCAAACACAAGGTCCTCCTCAGCCAGGGTATCAAACTTGTAGAACTTTGCAAATGTGTTTGAACCCGACCAAGTAGCAGCTCGGCAAAGCTGTAATGCCGAGACCCCTCGGGAAGCCGCCCAAGAAGAGCCCACCTTACTTGTGGAATAGGCTTTTACCGATTTTGGATGCGGCAATCCAGCCGCAGAATGAGCCTGCTGAATCGTGCTACAGATCCAGCGAGCAATAGTTTGCTTTGAAGCAGGAGCACCCAGCTTGTTGGGTGCATGCAAGATTAACAGCGAGTCAGTCTTCCTGACTCCAGCCGTTCTGGAAACATATATCTTCAAAGCCCTGACTACATCCAGCAACTTGGAGTCCTCCAAGTCCCTAGTAGCCGCAGGCACCACAATAGGTTGGTTCAAATGAAACGATGACACCACCTTTGGGAGAAATTGGGGTCCTCAATTCTGCCCGGTCCATATGGAAGATCAGATATGGACTTTTACATGACAAAGACGCCAATTCCAACACACGCCTAGCCGATGCTAAGGCCAACAGCATGACCACTTTCCACGTGAGATACTTCAGTTCCACGGTCTTAAGTGGCTCAAACCTGTGGGATTTCAGGAAATCCAACACAACGTTAAGATCCCAGGGTGCCACTGGTGGCACAAAAGGGAGCTGAATATGCAGCACTCCCTTAACAAATGTCTGAACCTCAGGCAGTGAAGCCAGTTCTCTTTGAAAGAAAATGGATAGGGCCGAAATCTGGACCTTTATGGACCCCAATTTTAGGCCCATAGTCACCCCTGATTGTAGGAAGTGCAGGAATCGACCCAGCTGGAATTCCTCCGTAGGGGCCTTCCTGGCCTCACACCAAGCAACATACTTCCGCCATATACGGTGATAATGTTTTGCTGTCACGTCTTTCCTAGCTTTTATCAGCGTAGGAATGACTTCATCTGGAATGCCTTTTTCCGCTAGGATCCGGCGTTCAACCGCCATGCCGTCAAACGCAGCCGCGGTAAGTCTTGGAACAGACAGGGCCCTTGTTGCAGCAAGTCCTGTCTGAGAGGCAGAGGCCATGGGTCCTCTGTGCGCATTTCTTGCAGTTCCGGGAACCAAGTCCTTCTTGGCCAGTCCGGAACAATGAGTATTGTTCTTATTCCTCTCTTTCTTACTATTCTCAGTACTTTTGGTATGAGAGGAAGAGGAGGAAACACATATACCGACTGGTACACCCACGGTGTCACTAGGGTGTCCACAGCTATCGCCTGAGGGTCCCTTGACCTGGCGCAATAACGATTTAGCTTTTTGTTGAGGCGGGACGCCATCATGTCCACCTGTGGCAGTTTCCATCGGTTTGCAATCAGTTGGAAAACTTCTTGATGAAGTCCCCACTCTCCCGGGTGGAGGTCGTGTCTGCTGAGGAAGTCTGCTTCCCAGTTGTCCACTCCCAGAATGAACACTGCTGACAGTGCTTGCACGTGATTCTCCGCCCATCGAAGAATCTTTGTGGCTTCCGCCATTGCCATCCTGCTTCTTGTGCCGCCCTGGCGGTTTACATGGGCGACCGCCGTGATGTTGTCTGACTGAATCAGCACTGGCCGGTTTCGTAACAGAGGCTCTGCTTGACTCAGGGCGTTGTAAATGGCCCTTAGTTCCAGTATATTTATGTGTAGAGAAGTCTCCAGACTTGACCACAGCCCTTGGAAGTTTCTTCCCTGAGTGACTGCCCCCCACCCTCGGAGGCTTGCATCCGTGGTCACCAGGACCCAGTCCTGTATGCCGAACCTGCGGCCCTCGAGAAGGTGAGCACTCTGCAGCCACCACAGAAGAGACACCCTGGCCCTTGGGGACAGGGTGATCAGCCGATGCATCTGAAGATGCGATCCAGACCACTTGTCCAACAGATCCCACTGAAAGATCCTTGCATGGAACCTGCCGAAGGGAATGGCTTCATATGAAGCCACCATCTTTCCCAGGACTCGCGTGCAGTGATGCACCGATACCTGTTTTGGTTTCAGGAGGTCCCTGACCAGAGATGCTAATTCCTGGGCCTTCTCCACCGGGAGAAACACCTTCTTCTGTTCTGTGTCCAGAATCATGCCCAGGAAAAGCAGACGCGTCGTAGGAATCAGCTGCGACTTTGGAACATTCAGAATCCAGCCGTGCTGTAGTAACACTTCCTGAGAGAGTGTTACGCTGATCAACAACTGCTCCCTGGACCTCGCCTTTATGAGGAGATCGTCCAAGTACGGGATAATTATAACTCCCTTCTGCCGAAGGAGTATCATCATTTCGGCCATTACCTTGGTAAATATTCTCGGTGCCGTGGACAGGCCAAACGGCAACGTCTGGAATTTGTAATGACAGTCCTGTACCACAAATCTGAGGTACTCCTGGTGAGGTGGGTAAATGGGGACATGCAAGTAAGCATCTTTGATGTCCAGCGACACCATAAAATCCCCCTCTTCCAGGCTTGCAATAACCACTCTGAGCGATTCCATTTTGAACTTGAATTTCTTTATATAAGTGTTCAAGGACTTTAAATTCAGAATGGGTCTCACCGAACCGTCCGGTTTCGGTACCACAAACATTGTGGAATAGTAACCCCTTCCCTGTTGAAGGAGGGGGACCCTGACAATCACTTGCTGGAGGTACAGCTTGTGAACTGCTGCCAGCACTACCTCCCTTTCCATGGGGGTAGCTGGCAAGGCTGATTTGAGGTAACGGCGGGGGGGGGGGGGGGGGGGGAGTCGCTTCGAATTCCAGCTAGTATCCCTGAGATACAATTTCTATAGCCCAGAGATCCACCTGTGAGCGAACCCACTGGCTGCTGAAGTTTCGGAGACGCGCCCCCACCGCATCTGGCTCCGCCTGTGGAGCCCCAACGTCATGCGGTGGACTTAGTGGAAGCAGGGGAGGACTTTTGTTCCTGGGAACTTGCTGCATGGTGCAGCTTCTTACCTCTACCCCTGCCTCTGGCAAGAAAGGATGCACCCCTGACCCTCTTGCCTTTTTGGGAACGAAAGGACTGCATTTGATAATACGGTGCTTTCTTAGGCTGTGAGGAAACCTGAGGCAAGAAAGTGGACTTTCCAGCTGTCGCTGTAGACACGAGGTCCGACAGACCGTCCCCAAACAATTCCTCACCCTTATAAGGCAAAACCTCCATGTGTTTTTTAGAATCAGCATCTCTTGTCCATTGCCGAGTCCATAAGACCCTCCTGGCAGAAATGGACATAGCATTAATTCTAGAGCCCAGCAGGCAAATGTCCCTCTGAGCATCTCGCATATATAAGACGACGTCTTTGCTATGGCCCAGGGTTAGCAAAACAGTATCTCTGTCGAGGGAATTTATGTCGTCTAACAGAGTATCTGTCCACGCTGCTACAGCACTACACATCCAGGCTGAAGCAACAGCAGGTCTCAGTAGAGTACCAGAGTGTGTATATACTGACTTCAGGATAGCTTCCTGCTTTCTATCCGCAGGCTCCTTTAGGGCGGCCGTATCCTGAGACGGCAGGGCCACCTTTTTAGATAAGCGTGTCAGCGCCTTGTCCACCCTAGGGGATGTTTCCCAACGTAACCTGTCCGTTGGCGGGAAAGGGTACGCCATCAGTAACCTCTTAGAAATCACTAATTTCTTATCAGGGGAACTCCACGCTTCTTCGCACAATTCATTTAATTCATCAGATGGGGGAAAAGTCAATGGCTGCTTTTTCTCCCCAAACATATAAACCCTCTTGGTATTAACCGGGTTACTCTCAGAAATGTGTAATACATTTTTCATTGCAATAATCATGCATCGGATGGCCTTAGTCATTTTAGACTGTAAATGTGCCTCATCATCGTCGACACAGGAGTCGGACTCCGTGTCGGCATCAGTGTCAACCATCTGAGCTAGAGGGCGTTTATGAGCCCCAGACGGCTTCTGAGTCGCCTGGGCAGGCGCGGGCTGAGACCCCGGCTGTCCCAAGGCTGCAGCGTCATCAAACCTTTTATGTAAGGAGTTTACATTGTCATTTAAGACCTTCCACATATCCATCCAATCTGGTGTCGGCCCCGACACCACACTTATCTGCCCTTGCTCCGCCTCCACGTAACCTTCCTCATCAAACATGTCGACACAGCCGTACCGACACACCGCACACACACAGGGAATGCTCAGACTGAGGACAGGACCCCACAAAGCCTTTGGAGAGACAGAGTATGCCAGCACACACCACAGCGCTATATAACACAGGGATTTACACTGCTAATAAGTGATTTTCCCAATAGCTGCTTGTCTATCGATTTGCACCTAAATTTATGTGCCCCCCCTCTCTTTTTAACCCGTCTTGTACCTGGATACTGCAGGGGAGAGCCTGGGGAGCGTGCTTCCAGCGGAGCTGTGAAGGGAAAATGGCGCTGGTGTGCTGAGGAAGAAGGCCCCGCCCCCTCAGTGGCGGGCTTCTGTCCCGCTTTTAGTGTAAAATAATGGCGGGGGTTTTTACATATATACAGTGCTAGACTATATATATGTATGATTTTGTGCCAAAGGTACCTCAATTGCAGCCCAGGGCGCCCCCCCCCCCCCCCCCCCAGTGCCCTGCACCCTACAGTGACCGGAGTGTGTAAGTGTGCTGGGAGCAATGGCGCACAGCTGCGGTGCGGTGCGCTACCTTAATGAAGACAGGAGTCTTCAGCCGCCGATTTCGACATCTTCCAGCTTCTGTTCTTCTGGCTCTGCAAGGGGGACGGCGGCGCGGCTCCGGGAACGGACGATCGAGGGCAGGTGCCTGTGTTCGAACGCTCTGGAGCTAATGGTGTCCAGTAGCCTAAGAAGCACAAGCTAGCTGCAAGCAGGTAGGTTTGCTTCTCTCCCCTTAGTCCCACGTAGCAGTGAGTCTGTTGCCAGCAGAAACTCACTGAAAATAAAAAACCTAATAAATACTTTCTTTTCTAGTAAGCTCAGGAGAGCCCACTAGGAGCACCCAGCTCTGGCCGGGCACAGATTCTAACTGAGGCCTGGAGGAGGGGCATAGAGGGAGGAGCCAGTGCACACCAGATAGTACCTAATCTTTTTTTAGAGTGCCCAGTCTCCTGCGGAGCCCGTCTATTCCCCATGGTCCTTACGGAGTTCCCAGCATCCACTAGGACGTCAGAGAAATAAAGGGAACACTAAAATAACACATCCTAGATCTGAATGAATTACATATTCTTATTAAATACTTTAATCTTTACATAGTTGAATGTGCGGACAACAAAATCACACAAAAATGATCAATGGAAAGCAAATTTATTAACCCATGGAGGTCTGGATTTGGAGTCACACTCAAAATTAAAGTGGAAAAACACTCTACAGGCTGATCCATCTTTGATGTAATGTCCTTAAAACAAGTCAAAATGAGGCTCAGTAGTGTGTGTGGCCTCCATGTGCATGTATGACCTCCCTACAACCCACACAAGTGCCTCAGGTAGTGCAGCTCATCCAGGATGGCACATCAATGCGAGCTGTGGCAAGAAGGTTAGCTGTGTCTGTCAGCGTAGTGTCCAGAGCATGGAGGCGCTACCAGGAGACAGGGCAGTACATCAGGAGACATGGAGGAGGCCGTAGGAGGGCAATAACCCAGCAGCAGGGCCGCTACCTACGCCTTTGTGCAAGGAGGAACAGGAGGAGCACTGCCAGAGCCCTGCAAAATGACCTCCAGCAAGCCACAAATGTGCATGTGTCTACTCAAACGATCAGAAACAGACTCCATAAGGGTGGTATGAGGGCCCAACATCCACAGGTGGGGGTTGTGCTTACAGCCCAACACCGTGCAGGATGTTTGGCATTTGCCAGAGAACACCAAGATTGGCAAATTCGCCACTGGCGCCCTGTGCTCTTCACAGATGAAAGCAGGTTCTCACTGAGCACATGTGACAGACGTGACAGAGTCTGGAGACGCTAAGGAGAACGTTCTGCTGCCTGCAACATCCTCCAGCATGACCGGTTTGGCAGTGGGTCAGTAATGGTGTGGGGTGGCATTTCTTTGGGGGGCCACACAGCCCTCCATGTGCTCGCCAGAGGTAGCCTGACTGCCATTAGGTACCGAGATGAGATCCTCAGACCCCTTATAAGACCATATGCTGGTGCGGTTGGCCCTGGGTTCCTCCTAATGCAAGACAATGCTAGACCTCATGTGGCTGGAGTGTGTCAGCAGTTCCTGCAAGACGAAGGCATTGATGCTATGGACTGTCCCGCCCGTTCCCCAAACCTGAATCCAATTGAGCACATCTGGGACATCATGTCTCACTCCATCCACCAACGCCACGTTGCACCACAGACTGTCCAGGAGTTGGCGGATGCTTTAGTCCAGGTCTGGGAGGAGATCCCTCAGGAGACCATCCGCCACCTCATCAGGAGCATGCCCATGCATTGTAGGGAGGTCATACAGGCACGTGGAGGCCACACACACTACTGAGCCTCATTTTGACTTGTTTTAAGGACATTACATCAAAGTTGGATCAGCCTGTAGTGTGTTTTTCCACTTTAATTTTGAGGGTGACTCCAAATCCAGACCTCCATGGGTTAATAAATTTGATTTCCATTGATAATTTTTGTGTGATTTTTTGTCAGCACATTCAACTATGTGAAGAACAAAGTATTTAATAAGAATATTTCATTCATTCAGATCTAGGATGTGTTGTTTAAGTGTTCCCTTTATTTTTTTGAGCATTATATATATATATATATATATATATATATATATATATATATATATATATATGGGGTGGTATTCATGTGACCGCCGGTCAGCTGAACGACAGTCACATTACCTCCTCCACGAGCCCGACGGCTCACTATCCCGATGGTCGGCATGCCGACCAACAGGGACTATTTCCACTCGTGGGTGTCCACGACACCCACAGAATGGGGATAGAACCCGTGGCGACCGCAGGTCGCCACCAAGCCCGCAAGGGGCTTGCTGCACTCGCCCCTCCCCGCCGGGATCCCGGCGTCTGTATGCTGCCGGGATCCCGGCGTCGGTAAGCTGACCGCCGGTCAGCAGTACTACACCCTATATATATATGTATGAACAATGGAGAAATACTGCGTCACATGCAAAAAAAAGATTGAAATCTCAGAAGATTATTGCACAAATACTATATGAAATATTTTTTTTTTGTACAGACACTCCCCAAACCATATATAGGGCATCTGCAACCCCGCAAGGAAAATTGAATGGTAAATCCCTATGCAATTGAATCTCAAACAGAAGAATATGGGTATATGCGACCAATGGTGGCTTAAACCTCTAATAAAAATCAGATATACAGTATGTAAAAAAAAAAAAAAAAATATATATATATATATATATATATACCGGTATATATATATAAATATTTAATATAAGAAATGGGATTAAAAAAAATAAAAAATAATAATAATAATATATACACACACACACACACACACACACACACACACACACACACACACACACACACACACACACACACTTGTGCTCATAAGTTTACATACTCGTGCAGAATTTGTGATTTTCTGGCCATTTGTCAGAGAATATGAATGATAACTCACAAACTTTTCTTTCACTCATGGTTAGTGGTTGGGTAAAGCCATTTATTGTCAAACAACTGTGTTTACTCTTTTTAAATCATAATGACAACAGAAACGACCCTGATCAAAAGTTTACATACCCCAGTTCTTAATACCGTGTATTGCCCCCTTTAACATCAATGACAGCTTGAAATCTTTTGTGGTAGTTGTGGATGAGGCTCTTTATTTTCTCAGATGGTAAAGCTGCACATTCTTCTTGGCAAAAAACCTCCAGTTCCTGTAAATTCTTGGGCTGTCTTGCATGAACTGCACGTTTGAGATCTCCCCAGATTGGCTCAATGATATTGAGGTCAGGAGACTGAGATGGCCACTCCAGAACCTTCACTTTATTCTGCTGTAGCAAATGACAGGTCGACTTGGCCTTGTGTTTTAGATCATTGTCATGTTGGAACGTCCAAGTACGTCCCATGCGCAGCTTCCGGGCTGATGAGTGCAAATTTTCCTCCAGTATTTTCTGATAACATGCTGCATTCATCTTGCCATCAATTTTGACCAAGTTTCCAGTGCCTTTGTAGCTCACACATCCCCAAAACATCAGCGATCCACCTCCGTGTTTCACAGTAGGAATGGTGTACCTTTCATCATAGGCCTTGTTGACTCCTCTCCAAATGTAACGTTTATGGTTGTGGCCAAAAAGTTCAATTTTGGTCTCATCACTCCAAATGACTTTGTTCCTGAAGTTTTGCGGCTTGTCTCTGTGCTGTTTGGAGTATTGTAAGCGGGATGCTTTGTGGCATTTGCGTAGTGATGGCTTTCTTCTGGCGACTCGACCATGCAGCCCATTTTTCTTCAAATGCCTCCTTATTGTGCATCTTGAAACAACCACACCACTTTTTTTCAGAGAGTCCTGTATTTCAGCTGAAGTTATTTGTGGATTTTTCTTTGCATCCCGAACAAATATCAGAAAATACTGGAGGAAAATTTGCACTCATCAGCCCGGAAGCTGCGCATGGGACTTAAGAGGTTATAAGGCACACTAACATATTTTGTGTTTAAAGTGGTCAATGCTGTAGATTAATGAGTATACTCAATTGTAAGCTCTTTGGGATAAGTAATGGGTGTGTCTGCATAATAAGTGTAAAAGATGCTCTACACCCAGCAGGGTTGTTCTGAAGGAATACACACATCGTCACATTATTAGTTACTACATGACGCTGAAAGAAGCATCCAGCCAGATCCTGTACGTGTCCTGCACCTTGCTCAGGACCAGGAACAGCAGCAGCTCCTATTACTAACAGGGAGGTCCTGACCACTTCCATCGCTGAACCCCAGTAACTAGTAGCTGTAGATGTTTATTGGGATATCATGTAAGGTACCTCTAAAAGCAACCTCAATTTACAAATAGCAACAGATTAAAAGAAATAAACAGAATGCTCATGATGCAGAAAGATGCTGTCCTAACTACCAGACATATGAGTTATATACTGTATATCACATATATTATATGGCAAATGCCAGCAATACAAAACAAACATTCCAGCCAGCTCCCGTTATGCAATACAAACCAATGGGGCCACCCTCGAGCCTCTGTTGCAAGCATTGTGATTCCTGACTCACTCTACTTACACGCTAGTTCCACACCCCTTTAAATCTCTTTCTACTAAAGTCAGCCCTTTACGCTCCGCACTTCCCTCTCCGGGGGTGGAGTGTTCTATTGGCTCCCCGCACTTCCAGATAACACTCCGGTGGGAGGGGGAGGGGGGGGGGGGGCGGGTATCTCTGTGTGTGCTATATGGGCACCCTGCTCTACCAGGTAATGCTCTGGGCGGCAGGGGGGGGGGGGGGAGGGGGGAGTCTCAACATACAAAAGGGAGTTGCCATCAATTTACTTAGTGGGGGCCCCCACAAGCCTTAATCCGGCCCTGTCTATATGTAAGCAAAACAATGATGAGAGGATGTGACAGTTATTGAGTGAATAATCGGATAGGGAGAGCAAATAGAACATAATTAGTGGCGACATTAAGCTAATTATTTCCCTTTAATTTGCAATTCCTCAAAACGAGTTTATACAGATGTACAGTACACAATTGTTTTAGGTCAGCAATGTGAATCTAAATTGTAATCATACCTCTTTCAACATTCGGTATCCCTAAATCTATTGTTGGGATTGTGGGATCTGCATGATCACTGTAATATTGAAGATGTACAGCATTCTTTTCCCAAGTCTGCTTGACCACAGGTACTGCAAATAAACAAAGAGAAATGTGTTTTACAATGAAAAAACAACACAAAAAACCCTCAAAAGGTGTCATATTACAAGTAAAAATAAACGTTAAAAATAATACTAGTTATTATTTTATTTTTTATCTGGCAAACGCTTTATCAAAAAAGAAAAAAAAGTATTATGGAGGGTGATAGATAAGATCACAATGAAAGATAAATACAAGAGTTAAATAAACGGACCACTTCATAAAAAGAAACTTTACTACTGTGATCAACTTTATACACAGCAGTCAGGATGTCTCCTACATGACCAATTATAACCCACCGGAAAAAAAGCAAGAACACACTCTAAAGGCCCATACACATTAGACGATGTCGCTCTGTGAGCGACATCGTCTAATGTTTCCCCCTCCCGGGCCGGCGGCCGACTATACACACTGAGCGATATGACTGCTCATATCGCTCAGTGACGTCACGCCCCCGCCAGCCCTGCATGAAGGTCGTGGACGACAGTCCACATCCTTCATGCATGCCCTACCGACAGCGACGATCGTTGCCGACCCGTGGGGCAGCGCATCGGTCGTCGCTGGTGGCATACACACTTGACGATAAAATGAGCGACGTCGCTCAAGAAGGGGGAAAATGAGCGACGTCGCTCACTTTATCGTTAAGTGTGTACGGACCTTAAGAACATGGTAAATATAAGTTTAATACATTTTTATTTGATGTTTATTTATTTATCTTCAAACAAATAAAAAGGATGTAGTTCAGTGGTAGGAAACATGCAGAGAGACTTCATCTACTGCCCCCCAGCTCTGTCTCCCACTCTTTATTCTCTGCTTTTGCCTATGTCACATGTACTGTAAGTGATTGAGACCGAGAAATTGGGAGGGATCTTTTGCAAGTTCAACTACTAGACTTCACGCTGGCCTGTTTTAGCAGGGCACCGTGCAGACTAATTTTTAAAGGGCAAAATGCACCTTCTGCCCTTTTACCGGCGCCCTGCTAAAACAATTGAAGAGGGATCCAGCTCGCAAAGAAGCAATATTAGATTTTATACTCACAAATGGTGACTGGATATTAGACATATACTGTATGTGGGTGAGGATCTAGGATCATTACAAGTAAATTACAATGAACTCTTGCCGTTCTGGGCTGGATACTGAATAAATGCTGCAGTCTGAATTTATCATATTTGGGTAATTACACTGAACCCTTGCAGTGCTAGGCTGAATGTTGAATATGTGCTGCAGTCTGAATTTATTACATTTGGGCAATTACATTGCCAATATTTATATCAGCTGTTATTAGTCTGTACTAGATAAAGTGTTGGTAATCTGCTCTCTCAATGTTTGTTTTTAGTGGAGTTTTATTGCAGGCTTTGTAGTTGGGGGTGAGTTGTTGGGCCTTCATTGCAAGTATTGAACGCACATGCCTAGTATCCATTCTTAAGGAGAACTGCTAGGCTGGTCAATGGATCTTATTATAAAGGTTTTTTTTATTTGTTTGTTTTTTAAAAAGGTTATGAAATTTTACAACAATTCAAAACTTATCCAGGACTTAAACAGTACAAAAGCAGATTGAAAACATACATCCAATCATCTTTACAGCTAAGAACTACCAGAAAATCAACCAGCCTTTCAACCTCATGCAAACTTATCTGTGTATTTAAACGTTTGTTCATATCTTTAAATCTGAAATCCTCACACTGTCTGAGAACACTATGCAACCAATTTGTATACAGTATTTTTAAAACCAGCTGTAATATCATGGTTTGACATTTTGCTCAGTGATGCATAGTTAATTGTAGGGCATACTGAGCTGGTGTTTGCATAGTGAAATACAGTATAATTTTCGCTTTTCATCAGCTAAACATTTGCCTCACTGGTAGCCTGTATTAATTAGCCATAGTATACCTTTAGATGCAATCTAGGGTCAGCTGTTATAGTCAATGTATGCCCACATACACAAAATGTTCATAACACTAAGTGTTTGAAAATGAACAGCTAAACAACATCAGCAAACAGGTGTTTTAACGATTAACTTTAACAACTGCAACTTCATTACAATCTAAGCCTAAATAACCTTAGTTTTATTTCCAATACACCATGTACCGCAAATTGCTGTTCACAATATTGCACCCTGGTATTTTCTCCAAAGCAATTACATCATTCACTCTCCATGCAACTCACCCCTCTGTACACATTGCTGCCTCAATTATACACTCCCCTCTTATAAACTTCATGAGAGGTTTACTTATCTTTAAACATTGACAATAACATGCACAGCCTGTCACCATAAAAAAATAATCACAAACCTATATTTCTCTCCCCCACCCCGTTTCTATAAGCTGGTGACATTTCACCAAATCCGGGCCCCAGCCACTTACCGCACTCACATTCAACTGATTCGCAGCAATATATAAATCCTATTAACCTCATAAACATCACAAGTCTCCCATCACCCTCCAAGCATTGATAGTGGATGGTAGGTTGCCTGAGAGAGGGTTGAGAAGTGATTTAAATGTATGTCATGTTTCTGTTATAGCCAGCATGTTGAAGTTGTTAGAGATGAATAGGTCATAGATGAATGTAAATTTGTTACAAACAGAGTGTGCATTCCCAAAGGCACATTTTAGTGATTTGAGGATGATGGGAGACATGTAATGTTTATGAGGTTGACAGGATTTATATATTGCTGCGAATCTGGTATATGTGAGTGGGGTAAGTGCATTGGGGCACCAGCATATAGAAACGGAGGGAGGGGGGGGGGGGGGGAGAAATACGTCAGTGTGGTAGACTTAACATCGATAACTCTATTTCTCCTATGTCCACAGGATCCATATTGGGATATAAGGTAGCGTCAGCAGAATGGCACCAACGATTAAAGCTTTCGGCCTCCCAGAATGCAGTGGGCCAGTCTCCTATATCCCCGCCTCCTGGCTCAGGCAATTTAATTTACAAAGCTCAAGGCAGAAGCATCATAGAGAGCCCTAATCAGGCGAGAAGAACACACATGCACACCTTTCCGTGCAAGAAGGAAGAGGTTAGTAGGTATAAGGATCATCAAATCAGGTGCGTCAGGGTGGGATCCTTGTTGATACTGTGGACTTAGGAGACAGAGTTAGCGACGGTAAGTCTACCATAACTACGTATTTCTCCTGCAGGATCCACAGATTATCCACAAGATAAACATTGGGATGTTCCAAAGCAAATTTAGTGGCGGGGACGCTCCTGATTGAACAGCAGAATCCTTCGCCCGAATGCAGCGTCCTGAGAGACAAAGGTATCAAAGGCATAATGTCTAATGAATGTGTTAATGGAAACCCATGTTGCTGCCTTACATATCTTTCAGCTGAAGCACCACATTGTGCTGATCTACCTTACGAGTAGAGTGAGCAGAGACATTAGTCAGAATAGGGAGATCAGCTTGAGAGTATGCTTCTGAAATAGTCATCCGAAGCCACCTCGTCAGTGTCTGCTTGTCAGCAGGCCATTCTCTCTAGTGAAATACGAAGAGAGTGTCTGTCTTGCTGATGGCACTGGTATGATCCTTAACGCCCAGACTACATTCAATGATGCATCTCCCGCAGAGAAATCCGGTCCCTGAAAAGCCGGAACAACAATCTCTTCATTGAGGTGTAATTTAAAGATCACCTTAGGAAGATAACCAGATCTAGTTCGGAGAACTGCTCTATCTGGATGAAATATCAGAAAAGGAGGGCAACATGATAACATTTATAGATCGCTTCGGCTTCCTAAATACTAATTTATTAACACTATAGTTTTTTCACTGGTATGCTACGCTGGGCTTTCTGGCTTATGCTGGTGTTTTGGGGTGCCACACCCTGCACCTAGATGTAGCGCTAGGGACCCCAAATATACAGAGACACCTTGATGCAGCTTTGGGGCATATTCACACATTTGCGCAAATATGTGTAACGAAGATCTCTGAATTCTATTATTATGTGGAATTTATATCTGGTTACGGTTATCATTCAGGGTGCTGGGGGAAACAAATGCCTTTTTTTCTTGCTTAGAAATACCCCTCCCTTTCGAGCACCTGAATGATATCACTAAGCTAATTGAGCATCTACCAATATATATGTTTGTTGTGAGAGGCAGAGAGGTTCCTGCATTAGGAGGAGGTGCAGGCCCTGACGTGCCACATGGAGCATTATGGGGTTGCTCCAAGGTAGGTAGCTCTTAGCTTAGACATATTGTAGTAAGGAGCCATTATCATGTGGCTCCTTGCTGGTTAATCTTAGACCCAGATTGGGGTAATGGAGGTGTGAGGTGTGGTGCCTCTGGACTGGCTGAGCTGGATGGCCTTAGTGTGGCATACCCTTACATTCTATTAACACTTTTCACTTATTAATTTTTTAACACTATTTCTCTATTTTAATTGCATTTCATTTTTGTATCACTTTCTCTATAGCTTCGGCTTCCTAAATACTAATTTATTAACACTATAGTTTTTTCACTGGTATGCTACGCCTGGCTTTCTGGCTTATGCTGGTGTTTTGGGGTGCCACACCCTGCACCTAGATATAGCGCTAGGGACCCCAAATATGCAGAGACGCCTTGATGCGGCTTTGGGGCTTATTCACACATTTGCGCAAGTATGTGTAACGAAGATCTCTGAATTCTATTACTGTATTATGTGGAATTTATATCTGGTTACGGTTATCATTCAGGGTGCTGGGGGAAACAAATGCCTTTTTTTCTTGCTTAGAAATACCCCTCCCTTTCGAGCACCTGAATGATATCACTAAGCTAATTGAGCATCTACCAATATATATGAACATTTCTAGATCCCAAGGGGCTGTAGGGGGAACAAAAGAAAGCTGAATGTGAAGCATTCCTTGAAAAAAAGTGCGAACATTCTGTAGGTTAGCATTTTTCCTTTTGGAACCATACAGTTAGTGCAGACACTTGTACTTTTAAGGAATACACACGCAGACTTTTATCCATTCCTGCCTGAAGGAATGTTAGAACTCTTGAAACTCTGAAAGACCTCGGGTCATAATTTCTGGCAGTGAACCACTGAATATAAGCATGCCATAACCAATAAAAAATGCGAGCCGAGGATGGTTCCTTGTACCAAGCATTGTTTAAATGACCTGTTGTGAAAATTCTTTTGCTTTCAGGATGGATTTCTCAAAAGCCACGCCGTAAAAGACAGCCAATCTAGGTGTTTGTAATGACAAGGACCCTGACACAATAGATCTGGACGTTGAGGCAGTAGAAATGAAATATTCCCGGACAACCTCTGCAGATCTGTGTATCAATGTCTTCTGGGCCATGCCGGAGCTATTAGTATGACGGCGCCCTGTTCTTGTTTGATTTTCCAAATCACCCTGGGCAATAAGTAATTGGCCAGCTGAAACACCCATATCACTGACAGAAGTTCCAATATATTTATTGGCAGGCAACTTTCTTCCTTGGTCCACTGCCCCTGGAAGCAAAACTTTTTCTGACACTTCTCCCCAGCCCCAAAGACTGGCATCCGTTGTCAGAATCTCCTACTCTGAGAACCAAAAGGGTCGCCCTTTTTCCAGATGGACCTCCGTAACGACCTCCATACTTCCCGAGGAAGGACCATAGTCTGGATTTTTATCATCTGATGCAGTCCATTCTATCTGAAAAGCATCAGACGTTGAAGGGGCCTCGAGTGGAATTAAGCATATTCCACCATGTCGAATGTAGATACCATAGATCCCATCACTCGCATTGCTGCCTGAATGGATACTACTGTGTAGTAGATCCTGAATCCTTGTCTGTATTGTGGATATTTTATTCAGAGGTAGAAAAACTCTGAAGCCTGGAATCCTCTACAGACCCCAGGTGCATCATGTGTTGTGACAAAACCAGGGAAAACTTTGTTAAATTTATGAGACATACTTGGCTTTGGAAACAGGCTATTGTCATTTGTAGATGGCACTGGATAATTTCCTGAGATTGAGTCAGGATTAACAGGTTGTCCAGTTATGGGAACATCATTATCCCCTGACGATGGAGATAGGCCGCCATCAGCACCATCATTTTGGTGAACCTTCTTGGAACTGTAACCAGTCCAAATGGTAGGACCTGAAACTGAAAATGTTTCTGGAGGATAGCAACCCTGAGATAGCACTGATGGAACAGTGCTATAGGTATATGTAGGTAAACATCCTGGATATCTAGAGATACCATAAATCCTCTAGCTCCAAGGCCAAGCTAATGGAGCGTAAAGTTTCCATATGAAACCAAGGCATCCAAATGTATATGTTCAAAGTTTTGAGATTGAGAATGGTGCGGTTATAACTCATTCAGTTTCTGTACTAGAAAACAGGTTGGAATAGAAACCTTGTCCCTGCTGAGCAGGGGGAACTGATATTATCACCCCTGATTGAAAAAACTTGGAACTACCTCTCATAAAGCCGTGGCCTTCATTACCACTGAAGACTGGTTGGTACAAAAGAACTTTGTGGAGAGTTTTTCTTGAAGGCAATCGCATAACCGTGAGATACCGCTTCTAGCACCCAGGCATCTGTGGTGGACTGCTGCCAGTTCTGTGCAAATTAAAGAAGCCAGCCTCCCACCCTGACATCCCTCAGGTGGAGGCCTGTGCCATCAGTTGATGGCTTATCTTCTGGTTTGGAAGCAGGCCATCTGGTAGCCCAATGCTTTTTAGCTTTTCCAGACCTATCTGATTGGGACTGTTTGCCGACACCCTTTCCTTATGCTTTTACTTGGGCCCGAAAGGACAGAAAAGGTGAAAACTTAGGATTTGACTTGTAAACTGAAGAAAACTTCACTTTCTTAGAGTCTGCTTCAGACTCCAGAATATAGCTTTAATTCCTTACCAAAAAGAATAACTCCAGTAAAAGGCAAAGACTCTAGTACCCTTTGGTATCCGAGTAAGCTTCCCATGTACGTAGCCTGACCACTCTGTGCACTGCTACTGCTGAGGCTGATGCTTGAGAAGCTACTGTACCCAGAGGCGGATTGGTCATAGGGCTTATAGGGAAGATCCCCGATGGGCCAACGCACCCGCGGGGCCTGTTTTGTTTGAAAACATGTGGTCCTATTTATAGATATAATGAATAAGATGCAAAATAATTTGCATATATGAAATTTTTTTTGCCACTTAGCCTGTGATTGCAGATGATCTAGTGTATGCTCTGTCTGCCTGCTTAGCTGACATATAAGATTGAGTGAATAGTGATTGGGATACGCGGTTGGTGTAATAAGCAAGAAAATATATCTTTCCAAAGAATGATATAGTTTCCTAAATTCTAAAGGTGTATCATATAATGTGCTCATAATATTGAATTTTATTTCCTTTTAACTTCCCCCTTGATGCTGGACATGCCCACTATCTGGAAAGTCTTGGGGGGAGGCTGCTGCCTCCATGGCCCATGTCTAGACCTTACACCTCTGGTGCTGCCCATGTGGGGCCACTAGTACAAATTTTTTCCAGGGCCGCTTTTTGTTCCCAATCCGCCCCTGACTGTACCCATATCCAAGAATGCTTCTTATAAAAATAGCTGCGTGTTTAATATGTGCAATATGGGACTTTTGTTCTCTAGCAGCCAGTAAAAAATCATCTTCCAATGCATCAGCTCAGGCCGCCACCTTTCGCCATTCATTCTGTGGCCATGGTCGGCCTCACCAATTCCCCTGACAGGGAAAAACAGTCTTAAGAAAACCATCTATTTTCCTATCCGTTACATCATTTACAGATGTTGAATGCAGAGGTACAGTAATATAGATTTACGCACTAGTTGATTCCCATGCGTATCTACTTTGGGAGCAACCTTCCTATTCAAACAATCCCCAGCCTGAAGAGGATACTTCTTACTGGGCATGACCCAAGCCTCTTGCCTAATTTCCGTCAGATGTTCTGACACCGGAAATTTAGGTCTGACTGTTTTGGGACGTATAAACACAGGTGCCTTGTACTTTAACAAAGGCTCTGCTGCCTCCTCTAAGGATGGAATGGCTTTCATAGCATTGACTAGCTCAGATATACCTACTGAGCTGGAACCTTCGTCCTCATCTCTGTATGCTGTCAAAGTCGAAAAATATTGCAGTACACACATCATGTACAAACTACACACAGATGGCCTCCGTGCGCGTACTTGCTCTGCTGTGCGTGCGCATATTCGCAATTTGCGTATGGTCACTCCCGCGGTCCTGCGCATTAGCGCGTGGTATGAGTATTTATGGTAGAGTTTGTGAGCGCATGGAAGGCTATCAAAACACATTACATATTTAATCCAAATAGTGCACAATGTACACATAGTCTCCTTGCACCACATCAGAAATTAACAGCAGTTTAAATGGTAACAGAACAAAGGGATTCACCTTTACAGGATAGGAGGGGACAGAACAAGGTTACAAGGTGGTGTTTGGTATCCAGCTGTAGGGTATTTTAAGGGAAACATTCCGGTGTTGGTTTGAGGAAGATCGCATGTTCCTGCGGATAGTTATGTGCAGGAGCAGAATATAGATATAAACTGTATTTACTGTACATTATGTATGCGGCGGGAATCCAGAGGAGACCACCCACAAGAGCAGTGAAAATAGACATCGCCCACCTATTCAAACAGACCTATGACCTCTCCTGTACTGTAAATGACCATCCCTGTGTCCAATGGACAAAGAGATTACAGTATCCATTGTGTTATGTTTTGGATGAAGTGAATAAAGAGAGCCTGCAGCAGGCCTGGTCAGACACAAGACTCACAACGTTAATCTATCAGATGACGGAGGACCGGACCGGGTAGCGCAAGCGAATCCACTCACGTATGTAACATTGACTGTAGCCATTTACTCTGTTATATTGTATTGTTTGTATTGTAACCCCCTTTCAGCAATAATACCCTGTGGTGTCAGAACCCAGCGGTTTAATTACAATCTGGTGTCGTGTCTTCATTGCTCTGCTAAGGTTTAAAGTGTTTTATCATTGCATTGCTGTAAAAGGTTTAAAGTGTATCTCTGGGTGTGTACGCGCTGTACTTTGTACCATCAGCGCGGCGTTTGTACGCTAAGTCCGTACACAGAACGGGACTTTGTACGCTAATAGCGTACAAAGTACGTAGAGTGTGTATTAAGTACAGCGGCCGCAGCGGCTCCATGGTAAAGTGTATTTATGGTGTATTTAAGGTATAGCTTTCATTCCTAAGGATAAATCAGCATTATCAATTGGGGGCTCTCACGGGATATCACGTTCTTAATGATGCACTGTACATTACAAACGTGGCTGTAATTGACCGGCTCCAATGGACGCATTGAGAAGCTGATGAAAATAACATCCACGTTAATGTAATTTTGTGGTATCAGTAAGCAGCTGGTATAAAATTCAAGGGACAATGCGTTTCTCATAATATTTAAGATGCTAAAATGTATTTTTATTGTTGCAAAACAAGGTTCAAATAAGTCATATTGTGTTTGATTCAGATTGGATTATTTATCTGTTAAGTAGGTTTAAAAGTAAATTTAAAAGTTGCTGCATAGCCTTGATATAGTTTTTATTTTTAACTCGGGCCTAAAATAACTTCTGGTGCTTGCATGATGTGTGATTTCTTTGTGACAAAGGAAGCCGCATGGTCTGTCCTCCATTTTGGACTAACCACATGGCCCGTCCACCATTTTGTGTAACCCTCATGGATGTGGAAGGGGGAGGAGCAGCGGCCATTTTGGGAAGGTCATTTTTCTAAATGGCTGATTTTCAGTCTGCTCAGAATAATTAGCTTTCCTTGGTCACATGAAACACGATTTATGAGTTACCAATGCATTTATTTAACCCATGCCATAGTCAATTACAAATAGTTTCAATAGGGCCTAGTGAAAGTTAATAGTGAGATGAATACTTGATGTAAGAATTACACACAGATATAAACAAAGTTTTGTTTTTTTTACCTCTAGGATTTAGTCAACTCTGCTTGCTATAAAATAGCCATTGAAATGCAAATTAACCTGTGTAACTGCTTTTTCCTAGCAGTGAAAAACCACCTTTACAGGCAGCCAAAAGCACATAGCATTGATATGCAAATTAGAAGCACTGAATGGGTAAATGAGTCCCATAGGAGACCAGTGAATGGTACATATATATAATATTATAATTATGTGTGTGTTTATATCAATGTATGTTCTGCAAGATGGCTATCCAATCTCAATCATATCATTTAAATTATTGATTATTGCTAGAGTCATTATAGATCTGTGTGAAATAGGATACATTTGTTGCTATATAGGTAAATTTATAGGTAAATCTGAAATAACAGTATTTTAAGGAAGTAGCGTAAAGCACAAACACAGTCTGGCCTAGTTGTAAAGGTTTATAAGGAACAAGTGTGTGTTGTGTTTAGTGGGCAATAGTAGTTTTTATTGCTCACATTTATAGAAGCTGTGTGATTTGTTTTATTGCAGACGCAGGGTTTTGTACACGTGTCTTGGGCAAAGTAAAGGACTGCGCACGCAGCGTAAGAGACACGCACGGTCGCGTGTTTGCGCAAAGTGCGTAAGAATGCGGGCGCTGAGTACAAATTATACAATAGTGTCGGTTAGTTCAAAGGTGGGATGGTAGACATTTAATACAATAGCACATAACTATCAGATTTCAAAAGCAGGTTACTCTAAATTTAGTTTAAAAACTGTATTGCCTCTGGGGTAAAGCTGCCTATCTGAATGAATCCAAATTTTCTGTACAGAAAAGACAGTGTACTTGAGCGAGCGAACGTAGGAGTGAGTGGAACTGAACCCCGGAAGTCGGGTCCCGTGGTACATGAAGTAAGAGGAGGCTTGGTAGCGTGAAGTGGCTGACTCACGTTAATATAGATTGAAGTACGCAAATCGTGAGGTGATTTGTAGAGGAGCGTGATAGTGCATTGTATTGCAAAGTATTGAAGTAAAAAGTTTTTTTGGGTATTACGCTCCAGACTGAGGGTCCCAGTTTGTACAACGACCCGTGGTCGTACGGCAGATAGGTAACAAGTACCTATTAGAGATGAGCGCCGGAAATTTTTCGGGTTTTGTGTTTTGGTTTTGGGTTCGGTTCCGTGGCCGTGTTTTGGGTTCGACCGCGTTTTGGCAAAACCTCACCGAATTTTTTTTGTCGGATTCGGGTGTGTTTTGGATTCGGGTGTTTTTTTCAAAAAACCCTAAAAAACAGCTTAAATCATAGAATTTGGGGGTCATTTTGATCCCAAAGTATTATTAACCTCAAAAACCATAATTTACACTCATTTTCAGTCTATTCTGAATACCTCACACCTCACAATATTATTTTTAGTCCTAAAATTTGCACCGAGGTCGCTGTGTGAGTAAGATAAGCGACCCTAGTGGCCGACACAAACACCGGGCCCATCTAGGAGTGGCACTTCCCTTCCAAAAAACCCTCCCCAAACAGCACATGACGCAAAGAAAAAAAGAGGCGCAATGAGGTAGCTGACTGTGTGAGTAAGATAAGCGACCCTAGTGGCCGACACAAACACCGGGCCCATGTAGGAGTGGCACTGCAGTGTCACGCAGGATGGCCCTTCCAAAAAACCCTCCCCAAACAGCACATGACGCAAAGAAAAAAAGAGGCGCAATGAGGTAGCTGACTGTGAGTAAGATAAGCGACCCTAGTGGCCGACACAAACACCGGGCCCATCTAGGAGTGGCACTGCAGTGTCACGCAGGATGTCCCTTCCAAAAAACCCTCCCCAAACAGCAAATGACGCAAAGAAAAAAAGAGGCGCAATGAGGTAGCTGACTGTGTGAGTAAGATAAGCGACCCTAGTGGCCGACACAAACACCGGGCCCATCTAGGAGTGGCACTGCAGTGTCACGCAGGATGTCCCTTCCAAAAAACCCTCCCCAAACAGCACATGACGCAAAGAAAAAAAGAGGCGCAATGAGGTAGCTGACTGTGTGAGTAAGATAAGCGACCCTAGTGGCCGACACAAACACCGGGCCCATCTAGGAGTGGCACTGCAGTGTCACGCAGGATGTCCCTTCCAAAAAACCCTCCCCAAACAGCACATGACGCAAAGAAAAAAAGAGGCACAATGAGGTAGCTGACTGTGTGAGTAAGATAAGCGACCCTAGTGGCCGACACAAACACCGGGCCCATCTAGGAGTGGCACTGCAGTGTCACGCAGGATGTCCCTTCCAAAAAACCCTCCCCAAACAGCACATGACGCAAAGAAAAAAAGAGGCGCAATGAGGTAGCTGACTGTGTGAGTAAGATAAGCGACCCTAGTGGCCGACACAAACACCGGGCCCATCTAGGAGTGGCACTGCAGTGTCACGCAGGATGTCCCTTCCAAAAAACCCTCCCCAAACAGCACATGACGCAAAGAAAAAAAGAGGCGCAATGAGGTAGCTGACTGTGTGAGTAAGATAAGCGACCCTAGTGGCCGACACAAACACCGGGCCCATCTAGGAGTGGCACTGCAGTGTCACGCAGGATGGCCCTTCCAAAAAACCCTCCCCAAACAGCACATGACGCAAAGAAAAATAAAAGAAAAAAGAGGTGCAAGATGGAATTGTCCTTGGGCCCTCCCACCCACCCTTATGTTGTATAAACAGGACATGCACACTTTAACCAACCCATCATTTCAGTGACAGGGTCTGCCACACGACTGTGACTGATATGACGGGTTGGTTTGGACCCCCCCCAAAAAAGAAGCAATTAATCTCTCCTTGCACAAACTGGCTCTACAGAGGCAAGATGTCCACCTCATCATCATCCTCCGATATATCACCGTGTACATCCCCCTCCTCACAGATTATCAATTCGTCCCCACTGGAATCCACCATCTCAGCTCCCTGTGTACTTTGTGGAGGCAATTGCTGCTGGTCAATGTCTCCGCGGAGGAATTGATTATAATTCATTTTAATGAACATCATCTTCTCCACATTTTCTGGATGTAACCTCGTACGCCGATTGCTGACAAGGTGAGCGGCGGCACTAAACACTCTTTCGGAGTACACACTTGTGGGAGGGCAACTTAGGTAGAATAAAGCCAGTTTGTGCAAGGGCCTCCAAATTGCCTCTTTTTCCTGCCAGTATAAGTACGGACTGTGTGACGTGCCTACTTGGATGCGGTCACTCATATAATCCTCCACCATTCTATCAATGTTGAGAGAATCATATGCAGTGACAGTAGACGACATGTCCGTAATCGTTGTCAGGTCCTTCAGTCCGGACCAGATGTCAGCATCAGCAGTCGCTCCAGACTGCCCTGCATCACCGCCAGCGGGTGGGCTCGGAATTCTGAGCCTTTTCCTCGCACCCCCAGTTGCGGGAGAATGTGAAGGAGGAGATGTTGACAGGTCGCGTTCCGCTTGACTTGACAATTTTGTCACCAGCAGGTCTTTCAACCCCAGCAGACTTGTGTCTGCCGGAAAGAGAGATCCAAGGTAGGCTTTAAATCTAGGATCGAGCACGGTGGCCAAAATGTAGTGCTCTGATTTCAACAGATTGACCACCCGTGAATCCTTGTTAAGCGAATTAAGGGCTGCATCCACAAGTCCCACATGCCTAGCGGAATCGCTCCCTTTTAGCTCCTTCTTCAATGCCTCCAGCTTCTTCTGCAAAAGCCTGATGAGGGGAATGACCTGACTCAGGCTGGCAGTGTCTGAACTGACTTCACGTGTGGCAAGTTCAAAGGGCATCAGAACCTTGCACAACGTTGAAATCATTCTCCACTGCACTTGAGACAGGTGCATTCCACCTCCTATATCGTGCTCAATTGTATAGGCTTGAATGGCCTTTTGCTGCTCCTCCAACCTCTGAAGCATATAGAGGGTTGAATTCCACCTCGTTACCACTTCTTGCTTCAGATGATGGCAGGGCAGGTTCAGTAGTTTTTGGTGGTGCTCCAGTCTTCTGTACGTGGTGCCTGTACGCCGAAAGTGTCCCGCAATTCTTCTGGCCACCGACAGCATCTCTTGCACGCCCCTGTCGTTTTTTAAAAAATTCTGCACCACCAAATTCAAGGTATGTGCAAAACATGGGACGTGCTGGAATTTGCCCATATTTAATGCACACACAATATTGCTGGCGTTGTCCGATGCCACAAATCCACAGGAGAGTCCAATTGGGGTAAGCCATTCCGCGATGATCTTCCTCAGTTGCCGTAAGAGGTTTTCAGCTGTGTGCGTATTCTGGAAAGCGGTGATACAAAGCGTAGCCTGCCTAGCAAAGAGTTGGCGTTTGCGAGATGCTGCTACTGGTGCCGCCGCTGCTGTTCTTGCGGCGGGAGTCCATACATCTACCCAGTGGGCTGTCACAGTCATATAGTCCTGACCCTGCCCTGCTCCACTTGTCAACATGTCCGTGGTTAAGTGGACATTGGGTACAACTGCATTTTTTAGGACACTGGTGAGTCTTTTTCTGACGTCCGTGTACATTCTCGGTATCGCCTGCCTAGAGAAGTGGAACCTAGATGGTATTTGGTAACGGGGGCACACTGCCTCAATAAATTGTCTAGTTCCCTGTGAACTAACGGCGGATACCGGACGCACGTCTAACAGCAACATAGTTGTCAAGGCCTCAGTTATCCGCTTTGCAGCAGGATGACTGCTGTGATATTTCATCTTCCTCGCAAAGGACTGTTGGACAGTCAATTGCTTACTGGAAGTAGTACAAGTGGGCTTACGACTTCCCCTCTGGGATGACCATCGACTCCCAGCAGCAACAACAGCAGCGCCAGCAGCAGTAGGCGTTACACGCAAGGATGCATCGGAGGAATCCCAGGCAGGAGAGGACTCGTCAGAATTGCCAGTGACATTGGCTGCAGGACTATTGGCATTCCTGGGGAAGGAGGAAATTGACACTGAGGGAGTTGGTGGGGTGGTTTGCGTGAGCTTGGTTACAAGAGGAAGGGATTTACTGGTCAGTGGACTGCTTCCGCTGTCGGCCAAAGTTTTTGAACTTGTCACTGACTTATTATGAATGCGCTGCAGGTGACGTATAAGGGAGGATGTTCCGAGGTGGTTAACGTCCTTACCCCTACTTATTACAGCTTGACAAAGGGAACACACGGCTTGACAAATGTTGTCCGCATTTCTGGTGAAATACTTCCACACCGAAGAGCTGATTTTTTTGGTATTTTCACCAGGCATGTCAACGGCCATATTCCTCCCACGGACAACAGGTGTCTCCCCGGGTGCCTGACTTAAACAAACCACCTCACCATCAGAATCCTCCTGGTCAATTTCCTCCCCAGCGCCAGCAACACCCATATCCTCCTCATCCTGGTGTACTTCAACACTGACATCTTCAATCTGACTATCAGGAACTGGACTGCGGGTGCTCCTTCCAGCACTTGCAGGGGGCGTGCAAATGGTGGAAGGCGCATGCTCTTCACGTCCAGTGTTGGGAAGGTCAGGCATCGCAACCGACACAATTGGACTCTCCTTGTGGATTTGGGATTTCGAAGAACGCACAGTTCTTTGCGGTGCTACTGCTTTTGCCAGCTTGAGTCTTTTCATTTTTCTAGCGAGAGGCTGAGTGCCTCCATCCTCATGTGAAGCTGAACCACTAGCCATGAACATAGGCCAGGGCCTCAGCCGTTCCTTGCCACTCCGTGTGGTAAATGGCATATTGGCAAGTTTACGCTTCTCCTCCGACAATTTTATTTTAGGTTTTGGAGTCCTTTTTTTACTGATATTTGGTGATTTGGATTTGACATGCTCTGTACTATGACATTGGGCATCGGCCTTGGCAGACGACGTTGCTGGCATTTCATCGTCTCGGCCATGACGAGTGGCAGCAGCTTCAGCACGAGGTGGAAGTGGATCTTGATCTTTCCCTAATTTTGGAACCTCAACATTTTTGTTCTCCATATTTTAATAGGCACAACTAAAAGGCACCTCAGGTAAACAATGGAGATGGATGGATACTAGTATACAATTATGGATGGACTGCCGAGTGCCGACACAGAGGTAGCTACAGCCGTGGACTATTGTACTGTACTGTGTCTGCTGCTAATATAGACTGGATGATAATGAGATGTAGTATGTATGTATAAAGAAGAAAGAAAAAAAAACCACGGGTAGGTGGTATACAATTATGGACGGACTGCCGAGTGCCGACACAGAGGTAGCTACAGCCGTGGACTACCGTACTGTACTGTGTCTGCTGCTAATATAGACTGGTTGATAAAGAGATGTAGTATGTATGTATAAAGAAGAAAGAAAAAAAAACCACGGGTAGGTGGTATACAATTATGGACGGACTGCCGAGTGCCGACACAGAGGTAGCTACAGCCGTGGACTACCGTACTGTGTCTGCTGCTAATATAGACTGGTTGATAAAGAGATGTAGTATGTATGTATAAAGAAGAAAGAAAAAAAAACCACGGGTAGGTGGTATACAATTATGGATGGACTGCCGAGTGCCGACACAGAGGTAGCTACAGCCGTGGACTACCGTACTGTACTGTGTCTGCTGCTAATATAGACTGGATGATAATGAGATGTAGTATGTATGTATAAAGAAGAAAGAAAAAAAAAACCACGGGTAGGTGGTATACAATTATGGATGGACTGCCGAGTGCCGACACAGAGGTAGCTACAGCCGTGGACTACCGTACTGTGTCTGCTGCTAATAAAGACTGGTTGATAAAGAGATGTAGTATGTATGTATAAAGAAGAAAGAAAAAAAAACCACGGGTAGGTGGTATACAATTATGGACGGACTGCCGAGTGCCGACACAGAGGTAGCTACAGCCGTGGACTACCGTACTGTGTCTGCTGCTATAATAGACTGGTTGATAAAGAGATGTAGTATGTATGTATAAAGAAGAAAGAAAAAAAAACCACGGGTAGGTGGTATACAATTATGGATGGACTGCCGAGTGCCGACACAGAGGTAGCTACAGCCGTGGACTACCGTACTGTGTCTGCTGCTAATATAGACTGGTTGATAAAGAGATGTGGTATGTATGTATAAAGAAGAAAGAAAAAAAAAACCACGGGTAGGTGGTATACAATTATGGATGGACTGCCGAGTGCCGACACAGAGGTAGCTACAGCCGTGGACTACCGTACTGTACTGTGTCTGCTGCTAATATAGACTGGATGATAATGAGATGTAGTATGTATAAAGAAGAAAGAAAAAAAAACCACGGGTAGGTGGTATACAATTATGGATGGACTGCCGAGTGCCGACACAGAGGTAGCTACAGCCGTGGACTACCGTACTGTGTCTGCTGCTAATATAGACTGGTTGATAATGAGATGTAGTATGTATAAAGAAGAAAGAAAAAAAAAAAGCCACGGGTAGGTGGTATACAATTATGGACGGACTGCCGAGTGCCGACACAGAGGTAGCTACAGCCGTGGACTACCGTACTGTACTGTGTCTGCTGCTAATATAGACTGGATGATAATGAGATGTAGTATGTATAAAGAAGAAAGAAAAAAAAAACCACGGGTAGGTGGTATACAATTATGGACGGACTGCCGAGTGCCGACACAGAGGTAGCTACAGCCGTGGACTACCGTACTGTACTGTGTCTGCTGCTAATATAGACTGGATGATAATGAGATGTAGTATGTATAAAGAAGAAAGAAAAAAAAAAACACGGGTAGGTGGTATACAATTATGGATGGACTGCTGAGTGCCGACACAGAGGTAGCTACAGCCGTGAACTACCGTACTGTGTCTGCTGCGACTGGATGATAAATAATGATATAAAAAATATATATATATATCACTACTGCAGCCGGACTGGTATATATTATATAATGACGGACCTGCTGGACACTGTCTGTCAGCAGAATGAGTTTTTTATTTTATAGAATAAAAAAACACCACACAAGTCACACGACGTGTGTTTAACTTTTACAGGCAGACATTCACAATACAATATAGTATACTATATACTGGTGGTCAGGTCACTGGTCAGTCACACTGGCAGTGGCACTCCTGCAGAAAAAAAGTGTGCACTGTTTAATTTTAATATGTACTCCTGGCTCCTGCTATAACCTAACTGCTCCCCAGTCTCCCCCACAATTAAGCTGTGTGAGCACAGTCAGATATTATACATAGATGATGCAGCAGCACACTGGGCTGAGCACAGATATGGTATGTGACTGAGTCACTGTGTATCGTTTTTTCAGGCAGAGAACGGATTATATTAAATAATATAAAACTGCACTGGTGGTCACTGGTCAGTCACTAGTATAACTAACTAATACTATCAGCAAAATTCTGCACTCTCTGTCTGAGTACTCCTCCTAAGCTCCAGTAAATGAAGTGTCACTGTCTCACTCTCACTCTCCTATCTATTTCTTCTCTAAACGGAGAGGACGCCAGCCACGTCCTCTCACTATCAATCTCAATGCACGTGTAAAATGGCGGCGACGCGCGGCTCCTTATATAGAATCCGAGTCTCGCGATAGAATCCGAGCCTCGCGAGAATCCGACAGCGTCATGATGACGTTCGGGCGCGCTCGGGTTAACCGAGCAAGGCGGGAAGATCCGAGTCGCTCGGATCCGTGTAAAAAAAGCTGAAGTTCGGGCGGGTTCGGATTCCGAGGAACCGAACCCGCTCATCACTAGTACCTATATGCTGTGCGATTGGACCGCGCATTTGTGGGTGCGATATATATAGCGCAACTGGATACCCCTTTACGAGCTTTTGCGTAAAATCGCGGTACCATTAGCGCTGTATAGAGCATACGCAAGTGTGATTTGTGTATAAGGTTATAGGGAGTTTTCGCTTGTCTCTCTCAGGAAAATCTCCAGCGGTGTATATTTACTGGAATAAGTAAGTCACTCCTAAACACTTCCAGTAAATAGAAACTAGATAGGGCCTCACTGGGTACGCGGTGTTCACTATTGGAGTGAGTCGTGGTACTCAGCGGAGATGGAGCGAGTGAAAGCGCTAGGTGTCTTTCACCGTCTATCTGCAGTGTGCATTGGGGATTGCGTTTATTGGCAAAAAGTCTGCGATGGGATCCAATTGCACAAGCAGTGGGCATTTAGAAACTAGGGATCCGGTTGAGGTGCCGCGGCCCAGGGGGTCAGCGAGGTTTATTATGTGTGAAAATTATGGTTCACACACGGAGGCTTCTTGCAATGAATGGGTATGTATGACTGACAAAGATAGGGTACCATTCCCTAAGGTGAGCAGCTTTGAACCAGAGCTTTTACAGAACTTAAGGATAAGGATATGTCTGATAAAATCCAAGAAACAAAGGAGTAGACATACAGATTGTTTAAATTTATGGCAACAGGAGGGAGACGTGCAAAGAGAATTAGCTGGCGCAGCAGGTTCCAAACCTAGCGGGAAAATAATGGCGACCGCACCACCACCACTACCGTATATTGCGGGGGAGAAGATGGCTACAGTCAATGGTATATCCGTAAAATATAGTAGTATGTAAAAAATAAGAATTTACTTACCGATAATTCTATTTCTCGTAGTCCGTAGTGGATGCAGGGAACTCCGTAAGGACCATGGGGAATAGCGGCTCCGCAGGAGACTGGGCACAAAAGTAAAGCTTTAGGACTACCTGGTGTGCACTGGCTCCTCCCCCTATGACCCTCCTCCAAGCCTCAGTTAGGACACTGTGCCCGGACGAGCGTACACAATAAGGAAGGATTTTGAATCCCGGGTAAGACTCATACCAGCCACACCAATCTTGTGATCTGAACCCAGTTAACAGCATGATAACAGAGGAGCCTCTGGAAAGATGGCTCACAACAACAATAACCCGATTTAGTTAACAATAACTATGTACAAGTATTGCAGACAATCCGCACTTGGGATGGGCGCCCAGCATCCACTACGGACTACGAGAAATAGAATTATCGGTAAGTAAATTCTTATTTTCTCTGACGTCCTAGTGGATGCTGGGAACTCCGTAAGGACCATGGGGATTATACCAAAGCTCCCAAACGGGCGGGAGTGCGCGGATGACTCTGCAGCACCGAATGAGAGAACTCCAGGTCCTCCTCAGCCAGGGTATCAAATTTGTAGAATTTAGCAAACGTGTTTGCCCCTGACCAAGTAGCTGCTCGGCAAAGTTGTAAAGCCGAGACCCCTCGGGCAGCCGCCCAAGATGAGCCCACCTTCCTTGTGGAATGGGCTTTTACAGATTTTGGCTGTGGCAGGCCTGCCACAGAATGTGCAAGCTGAATTGTACTACAAATCCAACGAGCAATAGTCTGCTTAGAAGCAGGAGCACCCAGCTTGTTGGGTGCATACAGGATAAACAGGGAGTCAGATTTTCTGACTCCAGCCGTCCTGGAAACATATACTTTCAGGGCCCTGACAACGTCCAGCAACTTGGAGTCCTCCAAGTCCCTAGTAGCCGCAGGTACCACAATAGGCTGGTTCAGGTGAAACGCTGAAACCACCTTAGGGAGCCGCCAATTCTGACACGCGCCTGGCCGAAGCCAGGGCCAACAGCATGACCACTTTCCATGTGAGATATTTCAAATCCACAGATTTAAGCGGTTCAAACCAATGTGATTTTAGGAACCCCAAAACTACATTGAGATCCCAAGGTGCCACTGGAGGCACAAAAAGGAGGCTGTATATGCAGCACCCCCTTGACAAACGTCTGAACTTCAGGAACTGAAGCCAGTTCTTTCTGGAAGAAAATCGACAGGGCCGAAATCTGAACCTTAATGGATCCTAATTTTAGGCCCATAGACACTCCTGTTTGCAGGAAATGCAGGAATCGACCCAGTTGAAATTCCTCCGTTGGGGCCTTCCTGGCCTCGCACCACGCAACATATTTCCGCCAAATGCGGTGATAATGCTTTGCGGTCACATCCTTCCTGGCTTTGATCAGGGTAGGAATGACTTCTTCCGGAATGCCTTTTTCCTTCAGGATCCGGCGTTCAACCGCCATGCCGTCAAACGCAGCCGCGGTAAGTCTTGGAACAGACAGGGTCCTTGCTGGAGCAGGTCCCTTCTTAGAGGTAGAGGCCACGGGTCCTCTGTGAGCATCTCTTGAAGTTCCGGGTACCAAGTCCTTCTTGGCCAATCCGGAGCCACGAGTATAGTTCTTACTCCTCTCCGTCTTATAATTCTCAGTACCTTGGGTATGAGAGGCAGAGGAGGGAAACACATACACTGACTGGTACACCCATGGTGTTACCAGAGCGTCCACAGCTATTGCCTGAGGGTCCCTTGACCTGGCGCAATACCTGTCCAATTTTTTGTTGAGGCGGGACGCCATCATGTCCACCTTTGGTTTTTTCCAACGGTTTACAATCATGTGGAAGACTTCTGGGTGAAGTCCCCACTCTCCCGGGTGGAGGTCGTGCCTGCTGAGGAAGTCTGCTTCCCAGTTGTCCACTCCCGGAATGAACACTGCTGACAGTGCTATCACATGATTTTCCGCCCAGCGAAGAATCCTTGCAGCTTCTGCCATTGCCCTCCTGCTTCTTGTGCCGCCCTGTCTGTTCACGTGGGCGACTGCCGTGATGTTGTCCGACTGGATCAGCACCGGCTGACCTTGAAGCAGAGGTCTTGCTTGGCTTAGGGCATTGTAAATGGCCCTCAGCTCCAGGATATTTATGTGAAGTGATGTCTCCAGGCTTGACCACAAGCCCTGGAAATTTCTTCCCTGTGTGACTGCTCCCCAGCCTCGCAGGCTGGCATCCGTGGTCACCAGGACCCAGTCCTGAATGCCGAATCTGCGGCCCTCTAGAAGATGAGCACTCTGCAACCACCACAGGAGAGACACCCTTGTCTTTGGTGATAGGGTTATCCGCTGATGCATCTGAAGATGCGATCCGGACCATTTGTCCAGCAGGTCCCACTGAAAAGTTCTTGCGTGGAATCTGCCGAAAGGGATTGCTTCGTAGGAAGCCACCATTTTTTCCAGGACCCTTGTGCATTGATGCACTGACACTTGGCCTGGTTTTAGGAGGTTTCTTGACTAGTTCGGATAACTCCCTGGCTTTCTCCTCCGGGAGAAACACCTTTTTCTGGACTGTGTCCAGGATCATCCCTAGGAATAGAAGACGTGTCGTCGGGATCAGCTGCGATTTTGGAATATTGAGAATCCAACCGTGCTGCCGCAACACTACTTGAGAAAGTGCTACCCCGACTACCAATTGTTCCCTGGATCTTGCCCTTATCAGGAGATCGTCCAAGTACGGGATAACTAAAACTCCCTTCCTTCGAAGGAGTATCATCATTTCGGCCATTACCTTGGTAAAGACCCGGGGTGCCGTGGACAAACCAAACGTCAGCGTCTGAAACTGATAGTGACAGTTCTGTACCACAAACCTGAGGTATCCTTGGTGAGAAGGGTAAATTGGGACCTGGAGGTAAGCATCCTTGATGTCCAAAGACACCATATAATCCCCTTCTTCCAAGTTCGCAATCACCGCTCTGAGTGACTCCATCTTGAATTTGAACCTGTGTATGTAAGTGTTCAAGGATTTCAGATTTAAAATAGGTCTCACCGAGCCGTCCGGCTTCGGTACCACAAACAGCGTGGAATAATACCCCTGTCCCTGTTGCAGGAGGGGTATCTTGATTATCACCTGCTGGGAATACAGCTTGTGAATGGCTTCCAATACCGCCTCCCTGTCGGAGGGAGACGTCGGTAAAGCAGACTTTAGGGGAGTGCCTGAGTCCGCTTGTAAAGCCCCAGCGTCATGCTGAGGACTTGGCAGAAACGGGAGAGGGCTTCTGTTCCTGGGAACTGGCTGTTTGCTGCAGCCTTTTTCCTCTCCCTCTGCCACGGGGCAGAAATGAGGAGCCTTTTGCCCGCTTGCCCTTATGGGGCCGAAAGGACTGCGCCTGATAATACGGCGTCTTCTTATGTTGAGAGGCTACCTGGGGTAAAAATGTGGATTTCCCAGCAGTTGCCGTGGCCACCAGGTCTGATAGACCTACCCCAAATAACGCCTCCCCTTTGTAAGGCAATACTTCCATATGCCTTTTGGAATCAGCATCACCTGACCACTGCCTTGTCCATAACCCTCTTCTGGCAGAAATGGACAGCGCACTTACTCTTGATGCCAGTCGGCAAATATCCCTCTGTGCATCACGCATATATAGAAATGCATCTTTCAAATGCTCTATAGTCAGTAATATACTGTCCCTATCTAGGGTATGAATATTGTCAGTCAGGGAATCCGACCAAGCCACCCCAGCACTGCACATCCAGGCTGAGGCGATTGCTGGTCGCAGTATAACACCCGTGTGAGTGTATATACATTTTAGGATATTCTCCTGCTTTCTGTTAGCAGGTTCCTTAAGGGCGGCCGTATCAGGAGACGGTAGTGCCACCTGTTTTGACAAACGTGTGAGCGCTTTATCCACCTTAGGGGGTGTTTCCCAACGTGCCCTATCCTCTGGCGGGAAGGGGTATGATGCAAATAACCTTTTAGGAATTATCAGTTTTTTATCACACATTTCATTTAATTCCTCAGATGCAGGAAAAACTACAGGCAGTTTTTTCTCACCAAACATAATACCCTTTTTAGTGGTACTTGTATTATCAGAAATATGTAAAACATTTTTCATAGCATCAATCATGTAACGTGTGGCCCTACTGGAAGTCACATTCGTCTCTTCATCGTCGACACTGGAGTCAGTATCCGTGTCGGCGTCTGTATCTGCCATCTGAGGTAACGGGCGTTTTAGAGCCCCTGATGGCTTTTGAGACGCCTAGACAGGCACGAGCTGAATAGCCGGCTGTCTCATGTCATCAACCGTCTTTTGTAAAGAGCTGACACTGTCACGTAATTCCTTCCATAAGCTCAGCCACTCAGGTGTCGACTCCCTAGGGGGTGACATCTCCATTACAGGCAATTGCTCCGCCTCCACACCATTTTCCTCCTCATACATGTCGACACAATCGTACCGACACACAGCACACACACAGGGAATGCTCTGATAGAGGACAGGACCCCACTAACCCTTTGGGGAGACAGAGGGAGAGTATGCCAGCACACACCAGAGCGCTATATATATACAGGGATAACCTTATAGAAGTGTTTTTCCCCTTATAGCTGCTGTTTTATTTATACTGCGCCTAATTAGTGCCCCCCTCTCTTGTTTTACCCTTTTCTGTAGTGCAGGACTGCAGGGGAGAGTCAGGGAGACGTCCTTCTAGCGGAGCTGTGAGGGAAAATGGCGCCCGTGTGCTGAGGAGATAGGCTCCGCCCCCTTCTCGGCGGACTTTTCTCCCGCTTTTTGCTGTATTCTGGCAGGGGTTAAAATACATCCATATAGCCCTGGGGGTTATATGTGATGTATTTTCGCCAGCCAAGGTGTTTCTATTGCTGCTCAGGGCGCCCCCCTCAGCGCCCTGCACCCTCAGTGACCGGAGTGTGAAGTGTGCCTGAGGAGCAATGGCGCACAGCTGCAGTGCTGTGCGCTACCTTGGTGAAGACTGATGTCTTCTGCCGCCGATTTTCCGGACCTCTTCTTGCTTCTGGCTCTGTAAGGGGGCCGGCGGCGCGGCTCTGGGACCGGACTCCGAGGCTGGGCCTGTGTTCGGTCCCTCTGGAGCTAATGGTGTCCAGTAGCCAAGAAGCCCAAGCTGGCTGCAAGCAGGCAGGTTCGCTTCTTCTCCCCTTAGTCCCTCGATGCAGTGAGCCTGTTGCCAGCAGGTCTCACTGAAAATAAAAAACCTAAAACTAAACTTTTACTAAGAAACTCAGGAGAGCCTCCTAGAATGCACCCTTCTCGGCCGGGCACAAAAATCTAACTGAGGCTTGGAGGAGGGTCATAGGGGGAGGAGCCAGTGCACACCAGGTAGTCCTAAAGCTTTACTTTTGTGCCCAGTCTCCTGCGGAGCCGCTATTCCCCATGGTCCTTACGGAGTTCCCAGCATCCACTAGGACGTCAGAGAAACAATGTATTAACCCTAATTATTTTTTGCAAGATGTATCCTGTTTTTGAAGTCTTTTCAAGGTTATAGGTCACAAGAGGATGATGGACTTGCTGGCAGATCAGCTCCTGCATTTATTTACAGAGAGACAGAGACATAAGATGCATTGGAGGGAATGCCAAATCGCAGCTCTCCTCCAAGCAGTCACCTTGCTGCAGGAAACTCAGGTGGGGCCTGTCCGACCAGGTAGAGCAGTAACAATATTCCCCAATGAGAGAACTGGTGAGGTCACAGCTACCGGTAAGTGTGAGACAGATCACTGCACAGAGAAAACAACACCTCACAGTAAACAGATTAGGAACGGAATGGTAGGATTACACCCTGTCTTGGAAATAGTAACCCCCAATGGGGGAACCGATAGTCAGGGAATAATCCTCACCAGGAATAATGCAATGTATTGCCCGTGGCCCAGAGATGAGCTGCGATCAATCATTTCAGAATTCCCCGACCCTCAGAAGCATTTAGCCAGATGTCAGAAATTTTTCAGAGATCTGGGTAATGCGTATGAACCGACAAACAAACACTGGCGGATATTTTTGAAAGCGTGCCTACCTCCTAATATTGACACCCAAAAATGTACCACTGATTGTAGATTAGAGTCGGATAGTCTTATGACTGACAAAACACAATCAGGAGAATTTAGAGCAGATTAACATGCAACTAGAGTTGTATTTCCCCACAACTGTTAAGTGGAGAAAAATGTTCTCCATAAAACAGAGGGTAAATGAAATGACATCTGAATACTTCCATCAGGACCTGCAAATAATAGATAGATACATGGGGGTATCAGATACAGGGAACGATGCGAATTACAGGAAGGTAGATGTTTCTGTATTAATGGACGGACTCAATCAGACAGTAAGGGACAGGGTACAAACATTTTTTGCCTGATTGGAGAGGGGCCACAGTAGCTTGTCGTAGAGAGTGCGCGATTGAACACCATAAGAATATTGCTAGGCGTAGAGAACTGCAGGAGGAGAGGCTGGGGATTGAAAGTATACAGGCTCTTACACCAGAGTCTCATCAGCCTAAACCCCAAAAACCCTGGTGGTAAGAGAAGACAGAGAAATTGTTACATTTGTAAAAAAATAAAGGACATTTTGCTAGAGATTGCAAGAGTAGTAGAGCACATAGCCAATATAGACCCCTAGACAGAGAAAACAAGCCACGTTATTAAACACATAGACGGGATCAAGGGACATATAGTAAGGAGTCACGAGCCATATAGAAAACACAGATTCGGTTAATGGGAAGAATGGAATAAATGCAACTTTACCCTTTTGACAGAACTTACTGGGGTTAGGAGGAGCTCCCTAAACTTCTGATTCTTTCTCTAGCAGAAGTGACCTCTAATTAATTTAACAGAAGTTTTGTTAGAGATGGTATACATATAGCGTGCTCCCGCCTAGGAAGTACGAATTATGTTGGATACCCACGAAGACTAAGGTTGCATTTCGCTGTTCTAGATACATGTCCATCACAGGTAGAGGAAATTATCTCAAAGATACCGGGTTCCCTATGAATTTAGAATGGACAGGACACTGGATTGATGGCTGGGATAGTCCCAGTAGAGATATAACACACATAGATTTTTTTGGGGGGAGCAGACAGAGTAGAGAATCATTCCCCTTAGTGCCCAATCCAGATGTCAAACTTTGTAAAATCTTCTTTGCCTCTACCAACTTATCTGTTACTAAACTCTATGTGATTTGTCTTCAAAGCTTCCTCTTCATCCCTTACGTTCACCGACAGGGTTACAGTTCAGACGCCACAGGCCTACTCGGTCTTTCAGAGTTCTGCCCAAATCCAATATATCTCACCAGCATAGGGACACCAGTATCAGTGTGCCTGGTCATGCACAAAGGGTGGAGAATGGGAATACGGGTGAAGGGAGACTGTATATAGACACCGATATGCATGATGGCGTGACAGCCTGATGGTGAACGCAAATCTGAAAAATTTTCTTTTTATTATTTCCTTTCTCTTTTCACTCTCCACAGATGGTTTACGTCACACAACTGAAAATACACAACAGTTAAACACATTGAAATGCAAGATTTATGTTCCCTACAGAAAGGTCGCTGACCCGGAGAGAACTCGTGACAAAGAGCAGAGTGTAGAGAACCTCGTATCACTGGAGTGTCTGTTCTGGGAAGGTTGAGAGGCAGGACTGTTGAAGGGCATCCGAGCACAGATCTAGAACGGTTGTAGTATAATTCTTTCTTATCACCCCTGCATTTTCCTGTCTTTTCCCCTTCTTATTTTCCTCCTTTCCCTAAACGAAATGGATCGATCACAAGAGACTGCGTTTAGGGTTCTATTAGTAATTCTGGTTTTGATAAGGACAGTTTGTTTTTGTGAGGGTCCCAGAGAGGTCGAGCAGGGATCTGGAATAGGTTCTGATGGCAAGTATGAATTTGTAGGATCTCAGGATCAGCACATCATTTTGGTAAAGGCTGGCATCAGTAAGCGATCTGGTAGTCAGGGAGCTCGGTGGCACTGTGAGGGATTATTGTCTGATGAATATTGTATTTGTAGGAATTGTGAGAATATAGTTGAGGATGGGTGCATCCAGAGATATCAGTCCAACCTTAATATCGACATGGACATTACCACTCACTAGTGGGTAAGGTCTTAAACCAGACAGATTGTTGGGTGTGCTCACAGGTACCTTAAGGTCAGAGCAAGTCAGGATTAGTACCATACCCTTTAGCAATAGATGAGGTACTCGAATTACGGGGTGGGAGACCGGTGGACAAGAAATTCAATATTTCTAGGCCCCCTAGTTTGAAGCTCCACCAGTATCATGTAGACAGATCCTTATTGTGTTTTAATATTTCCAATTACCGAAAACCGGGAAATTGGGAAGTGACGTGGAATAACCAGACAATGACCTTTTCACACAGAGCTGATAGGATACCCATAGACTCTGAACTTGAACGCCAAATAGCCAACAGTGGGAGGTATTTTCGGTATAGGTATACTCGTGGAAGCAAGACCATGTGGGTTGGAAAAGTATCGCCAGGGTATTGTGCTCATATCATCCAACCCGATACGTGTACTGAGCAGATGGGATAACTAGGGCTAGGTTTCTTTACTTGGAAAGTTTGTAATATGGTGATGTCATATTTTGTCCCCTATGTTCTCCCAGATGATGCCTATTTCATATGTGGGAGGAAGGCGTACAAGTGGCTTGCCCCGAGTTCAGAGGGATTGTGTTATATTGGGAAAGTACTACCAGAGGTCATGACCATAACCCATGATGAAAGACGTTTACCGCAATGCTCAGGCTCCTTATACTCATACTCACTATGAACACATTATCAAGAGACACCTCATAGATAGGACAGAGCACGCAGCCTCTGATTTGATCCACAAATCCACCGGGATTCAATTCCTTCTCGCATTAGACATCACCCGTACTGCCAGAAGAATTATAAATTATAGGTATATCCATGCGCTAGCGAACTTGATAGATAATATCACTGAGATGTATGACGACACCTTCAGGTATACGGGAAGGGAGTTACAAGCTTACAAGAAGGAACTGATTCAGCACAGGATGGTCCTAAATTATATCACAGCCCTGACAGGTGGGTACTGTGTTACTCTGGCAACTCAATATGGGGTGAAGTGCTGTACGTATATTACGAACAGTACTGATGATCCAACGGAGATTATCGATCAAAAGATGTACGATATCTTGCAGTTGAAGTGGGAGTTCAGGAGGAAACACAACCTTACCTTGGCGACTGTGAGTAATGAACTGACCGGCTGGGTCTCATGGTTGAACCCACGAAATTGGTTCTCAGGTTTAGGAGAGTGGGCTCAAAATGTTATTATGAGTGTAGGGAAGTTTCTCCTTTGTATCCTGGGAGTCGTCATAATTGTTGCTTTGATATTTAGGTGTGTTCGAATTCTGATGCGGCGCAAGCACGGTACAAAGTTGATGAGTCTAGGGAGCGAGGGCGCTGTTATAGCAGCAGACTTAATCTATGACCCATCCATAGAGACAATGTTATGATAAGGATTGCAAATGAATTTCATGGCCTGTTTCTTTCACCCGTTTTTCTTTTGTTTCCCCCTCTGCCCAGATACATCCATCCAGAAAAGACATCTGCCCTACCCAAAATGTTTCTATGAATGTATTTTAGATATATGTCTTATCTTCACCTCTGCAACCTCCAGTTAATAGCACACATAGTCGACAGGTGATATCCACATATACTAACACTCACATATGTTTCCCCCTCCATGAATCATCAACTAAATGTGCACCCCATTTGTTTTAACAAGAAGCCGAAAAGAGCTCGGTAGTGTTTGTTGGCCCATTTACAGACCCTTAATACGGGATGAGAAGGTTTTAATGTATACTTCACAATACCTCGAAGCTTATGTAGAACATATACGGCACGATGATACATGCCCTCAGACATGGATTCATACATACATACTTTTACTATCCCACTAGGTCATACATTCCCCACCTACAACTCTCCTCTGACAACTCCAAGCTTCTGTAGATATTGTGTAGATATTTTTCTGTTTAGTGATTAGATAGTGGCAGTTATTGGTGACTGCCAAAGGGTGGACTGTCAAAGTTGAAAAATATTGCAGTACACACATCATGTACAAACTACACACAGATGGCCTCTGTGCGCGTACTTGCTCTGCTGTGCATGCGCATATTCGCAATTTGCGTATGGTCGCTCCCACGGTCCTGCGCATTAGCGCGTGGTATGAGTATTTATGGTAGAGTTTGTGAGCGCATGGAAGGCTATCAAAACACATTACATATTTAATCCAAATAGTGCACAATGTACACATAGTCTCCTTGCACCACATCAGAAATTAACAGCAGTTTAAATGGTAACAGAACAAAGGGATTCACCTTTACAGGATAGGAGGGGACAGAACAAGGTTACAAGGTGGTGTTTGGTATCCAGCTGTAGGGTATTTTAAGGGAAACATTCCGGTGTTGGTTTGAGGAAGATCGCATGTTCCTGCGGATAGTTATGTGCAGGAGCAGAATATAGATATAAACTGTATTTACTGTACATTATGTATGCGGCGGGAATCCAGAGGAGACCACCCACAAGAGCAGTGAAAATAGACATCGCCCACCTATTCAAACAGACCTATGACCTCTCCTGTACTGTAAATGACCATCCCTGTGTCCAATGGACAAAGAGATTACAGTATCCATTGTGTTATGTTTTGGATGAAGTGAATAAAGAGAGCCTGCAGCAGGCCTGGTCAGACACAAGACTCACAACAGATGACGGAGGACCGGACCGGGTAGCGCAAGCGAATCCACTCAAGTATGTAACATTGACTGTAGCCATTTACTCTGTTATATTGTATTGTATTGTTTGTATTGTAACCCCTTTTCAGCAATAATACCCTGTGGTGTCGGAACCCAGCGGTTTAATTACAATCTGGTGTCGTGTCTTCATTGCCCTGCTAAGGTTTAAAGTGTATTATCATTGCATTGCTGTAAAAGGTTTAAAGTATATCTCTGGGTGTGTACGCGCTGTGAGTACTTTGTACCGTCAGTGCGGCGTTTGTACGCTAAGTCCGTACACAGAACGGGACTTTGTACGCTAATAGCGTACAAAGTACGTAGAGTGTGTATTAAGTACAGCGGCCGCAGCGGGTGCATGGTAAAGTGGATTTAAGGTGTGTTTAAGGTACAGCTTTCATTCCTAAGGATAAAGCATTATCAATGCAGACCCAGAATGTGAGGAATCATCTCCGAAGTTTCCCTTCCGAAACATGTGTAGACTGTGAAAATGTTACATGTCTGTGTGATTTAATTACCACAGGCCTTTCAGCCTATTTTTGTTGAAAGGCTGCATCTTTCTGAACTGGATGTGTCATAATCCAGGGGGAATGTTGCACGTAAGGGTTAATAGGGAAACCTATACCTGGTACTGGAGCTGGCACTATTCACTTAGCTATATTAAATAATGTTTGTGTATATTATGCCCATGAAGGTTCTGCCTGAACCTGAGCCTGCCTTTCCATGTTAAGGAGGCTTTGATGGAACCTATAACAATTTGCACCTAACCCATTTTGAACCAGATCTTGAGAGGTTAACCCTGCTTTGCATGACAACCCCAACCATGATATCAATGTAGGTACAGCTGTGGAGAGTGTATCCTCCTCACCCATTCCTCTCTTTGACATGATAAACAAATCACACAACTGACTGGTGTTAACAGTTTGTGACTGAAATAACTTTAATGCTTGCTAAAATGATATACAATCTGACCCCTCCCTTCTTTGCACCAGCATTGAGGATCAGATATATTAGAAAGCAAAACTGACAGAAACACAGTATAAGTCAGCAGCCATACTAGCAATCAGTCATATTATTATACATTAGTATACATTGGCAATATGAGCATATATTCAACTACAGATACATTTCAGGTATGTATTAAAAACATATTACTGCATTACTTTATATAGGACTTTTAACGTATTCAGTCGCACAGGCGAAAGAAACAGCAGTAAACAATTACAAGACTCATATGCAATAGGCACTTATACAACTACTCGTACCCCAATGGTAGGTAGAGACTCCTTGCTGTATCACCTTCCTCAGGAGAGTGGGATACAGAGAGACTTAAGAAAAACAAACGGCTGCGCTGGATGTCAGGAAAATATGTATAAATGTAAAGAGAGCCAACGTAAATAAATGCAATATTTATTAATTAAAAAATGTTTAAAACATATATACCGGTAAGTAATATTAAAAAAAAGAGTCACATTATAGTATACTCATAATGTCTGATAGTAGCTTGTGGTTAATATTGAGATGGCGGACGTATCCTTGATGGAGAAAGTCCGTATTCCACTTAGTGAGATTGATCACTATTAAACAGACAAAGAAACAAGGTGCACGAATACTTTCCCAATTGGGTATAGGTCCCTCGGTTAGAACAACTCTCAATACCTCTCCGGTGGGCTGGTCATAGCCGAGCGTCCTCGGCATAAGAGTCCTGCAATACCCACATGAGCTGTGCAGCGGAGGGGAGATAGCCGTCTATTCACAAGCTGACTGTGGCGGCATGCGTGTTGTAGCCGCTAGCGACGGAAGATGTAAAACGGAGGGTTCTGACGCGTTTCGTCACGCTCCGGGTCCTGACGCGTTTCGTCACGCTCCGGGTCCTGACGCGTTTCGTCACCTTTGAAAAAGTCACGTGGAGCGGGACGAAACGCGTCAGGACCCGCCCCCATACACACCTAGCCCAGGTGTAACTACAAGGTGCACATCGATCTCTATCTACATTGCACCCTCCGTTTTACATCTTCCGTCGCTAGCGGCTTCAACACGCATGCCGCCACAGTCAGCTTGTGAATAGACGGCTATCTCCCCTCCGCTGCACAGCTCATGTGGGTATTGCAGGACTCTTATGCCGAGGACGCTCGGCTATGACCAGCCCACCGGAGAGGTATTGAGAGTTGTTCTAACCGAGGGACCTATACCCAATTGGGAAAGTATTCGTGCACCTTGTTTCTTTGTCTGTTTAATAGTGATCAATCTCACTAAGTGGAATACGGACTTTCTCCATCAAGGATACGTCCGCCATCTCAATATTAACCACAAGCTACTATCAGACATTATGAGTATACTATAATGTGACTCTTTTTTTAATATTACTTACCGGTACATATGTTTTAAACATTTTTTAATTAATAAATATTGCATTTATTTTACGTTGGCTCTCTTTACATTTATACATATTTTCCTGACATCCAGCGCAGCCGTTTGTTTTTCTTTTGTCTCTACCTCAATACCACACATAGTATTCCGGCAAGCGCAGCATTTCAGGAATTGTGACTTCTACAAGTATATCACATTTTCTATATATGCAATTTGATGTTTAGGCGCTTCTTTAGCAGTTTTGTTTGGTTTTACAGAGAGACTTAACCCCGCTTCCAGGATCAATCAATATGCTAGCAAACGCTGAGTGGATCCAAACGCTAATAGTGAACACAAACGCCCAAGTGAACACATCCGTTATCGGTGAACACAGACGCACCAGTGACACAGTCGCCTAAGCTGCGACTGGGTTAGTTAGTATCTAGCGTCTCAGACGGAAGCGGAAAATCAGTTCATGAAGGGAGACTCAGAGGAAACTGGTCATGCACCGGGAGGAGGAGCAACCAGGGAGCGTCTTTCTACCCACTGCTGACATCAACCCCAGGGATTGCAGCCTCATACTAACCCCTGCAGCCTATGATCCCTGAGGCCTACCAACTGTTCGGTAGTCTCCATCCCGAAAACAGTGTGGCTGTGTCTCGCGTCTCCCCCGCTAAGCCGAACCGACGCCTTACTTTCTCCCCGTGCTCCAGCCACAGCCTGGTAACTTCTGCTGGACTTACTAGTACATCCTACACAGATGCCTGCCGAAACAGCACTGTACACGTGGGTAAGCGTTGTCGTGACCTGGCGGGGAGTTGTTGAAGCAACTCTTTCTAAGGTACGTAAAAGACACTTTTTAGAAAGATCACTCAAAAAGAAGAAGACTATAAAAATAAAATAATAAAAAGCTTATGGCTGCTAAACACCAGCAGCCCATTGACCATGGTCCGGTTCCTGCCGCACCAAAAGAAAAACTGCACTGCATTAGCTAGGCGAGGATATAGGAGACTGGCCCATTGCATTCTGGGAGCCCGAAAGCTTTGATTGTTTGGTGCCATTCGGCTGACGCTACCTTATATCCCAATGTTTATCCTGTGGATAATCTGTGGACCCTGCAGGAGAAATATAGGTTTGTGATTTTTTTTTATGGTGGTATGCTGTGCATGTTATTGTCAATGTTTACCATATGTCCCCAGCTGCACTGTTGGTCCCGGCGGCCAGAGAGAGGGACTGGGCACGACAACCAGCTACACGTATAAAGCGGTGAGACATCTTCGGCCCTTTACTATAAAATAACTGACCACCATTGCGTTGCGACTATATCCATCTGAGAGTCTCCACTGCTGGAACTTCAATCTGCTAAATCACAGCATACACCATTCCAGCATTTAACTGGAAATCCCTGTTGGAAACCCATATTTAGTCCACCAGCTTTTATATGACTTTTGCAGCCTATTGGAAATTCTTATAAGTCAGATGCTGGGGTAGAGGAATCAGTAGCAGTAAAAAAGAAGTAATAATGGCACTGTATAGGTAATTGGTAAGGCGTCTTCTGGAATACTGTGTCCAGTTCTGAAGACCATAACTCCCCAAGGGTATAAATATATTATAGTACATTATAGTGTGTAAAAAGAAAGGCAACTAAAATGGTGCATGGTTTACATATATATATTAAAAAAAAAAACTTTCCCAGAAAGACTAAAAGATCTTAACATGTATAGTCAGAAGCAGAGAAGGGATAGGGGGGACATGACAGAAACTTTTCAAATATACCAAGGGCTTTAACAAGGCACAAACATTCTTCAAAGGAAGAGACAAAACGGAACACAAGGACATGCACTTTTTTAACTGGAGGTAGGTGCAGAAGGTTCAAGGGAAATTTAAGGAAAAATTACTTCAGAGAAAGGGTAGAAGATAAGTGGAATAGCCTTCTGTCAGAGGTGGTAAAGGATAAGACAGTATAGCAATTTAAACATACATGGGATATCAATATCCTTATAAAGAACTAAGGTTCAAATAGGGTTAAAGTCACCAAAAGTTTAAAAAAGGGGCAGAGTAAATGGGCCAAGTGGTACTTATCTGGCGTCAAATGCTATGTTCTATGAGATTTGGGAGAATGGTATACTCTTCTGCTAGTCAGGGAGATTCTCCCGAACATTCCAATAGAGTAGCCAAGCATAATGTAGGGGCATGAGTGGAGTCTGTATGGCATTTGAGGAGATACGGGGGGCATATATGGAGAACCGTGGCATTTATAAGTATATGGGGAAAACTGAAATGCATATACTGTAGTAAGGTCTGTCTGGCATGTGAGCAGATATGAAAGGCATGTAGGAAGGACTGAGTGGCATGCCAGGGTATGTAGGAATATCTGAAGTTTTGGAGTACATGTTGATCTGAGGACATGAGGTGGGGTGTTTTATATAACATTTGGGTCTTATTGCTTGTGAGGTTATTTTGCAATAAGTGGGGAAGTCTGAGTGGCAGGTGCTGAAACTTTGGAACAAGTGCTGAGAATGTAGGAGCATTTTGGGGATGTAATAAATTCTTAAAGTTGTGTGGCTTTTCTTAAGGTTTGAGAGCTGCACATGAAACTCTTAATGTATGTCAGAGTGCCCAACACAGGTACAGTATAGTCTGACTGTTACATATGCAACATATTATGCATAAATAGTCATATCACATATGAATATTTCTTTTTATGGTATTGTCTGTGTAATACTACAAAAATCTTAAGGGCCCTACACATTTAACGATCAGCCGCCGAGCTGCCAAACGGCGGATACGGCCGGCAGGCGACCCGGCGGCGAAGGGGCAGTAACGGGGGAGTGAAGTTCCTTCACTCCCCCCGTCACCCGGCTCCATAGAAGTGCAGGCAAAATTGGACAAGATCGTCCATATTGGCCTGCATGCACAGCCGATGGGTCACAAGCGATGAACGAGTGCAGGGCCACGCATCGTTCATCGCTTGTGCCTCCACACTGAAAGATATGAACGGTATCTCGTTCATTAATGAACGAGATCATTCATATCTTTCAGTCAGATCGACCAGTGTGTAGGGCCTGTAAGAAAAAAAATTCAGTTTTAATATGAAGGTCAGGTAATTCTTCAATAAAACAAAATCATAAAGCAATGTTTAAAATGTAACCTGCAAAGAATCAACAATACACAACATACTGTACCATATAAGGAAACATACTTCTATCTTTGTGAAACTTTCTGCATGTTTTTACAGCCACAAATATATCCCTGGCCTTCACTGGTTGCCCCTAAAACAAAGAAAAATAAGTTAGCGTTAATACATATTAAAATTAACTTTTAAGTGCAAACTATAGAAGGGAATAACGTTACAAATGTAATAACTTACGATTACGTAAATAACTTACAGTTGTAATGGAAAGTAATGCAAGTAAATAATGAAAATACTAATACATTTTAGCTGATATCTTTTACTGAATTTACTTGCTACTATTAAAATCTGTACTAGTACAAAATAAAAAAATAAAAAATAAATCTGTTTAAATTAATATACGCTTCACGCATTAACTTATCAAAGTGCATTAAATGGAATACATGGATTTCCTTATTTCCAACAAATAAACAGTACACAAATTACAAAAATGTCAATTATTACATAAAGAGATACTAAGCAAACACAACTTTAAAGTTTGTTAGACAAAAAGGGAACTGCACTAGAATTGTAATTTGTGTTAAGCAGAGCAAACCATAAATTACATGTAACTATATTTAAAACATGGATGGATGTTACTGCCATTTTGTGTTTTGATTTAAAAAAAAATTTGTTTGAAAACACGAATGATTATAATTAAAAAGTATACTCACCCTCTAAAATATGTTTTTATTGGTGCAAATATGGCTAATCCCCAACCCCGCAAACCCTAACCCTGTCTCTCCAGCCTAACTCTCCCCCCACAGCCTAAACTTAACCTCCCCCTAAATACATTAGTGCCTGACCTCATAAAAAAAAAAAGAGAAAAGCGCTACAGGGATGCATTCTGAGCTTATAAAGGACACTTACTATCCCTGTCGTACCTTATTTTATTTATTTATTATTTATTAACAGTTTCTTATATAGCGCAGCAAATTCCTTTGCGCTTTACAATTTGAAATAACAATAACAAAATGGGTGATAACAAACAGTCATAGAGGTAGGAAGGCCCTGCTCGCAAGCTTACAATCTATAGGGAAATAGGCATGTGTACATAAGGAAAGGTGCTATCTATTGCATAGAATGAGAAGACATGTGAGGATATGTGTGGACTGTACAGAGTGGATGCAATTTGATAGGAAGGTTTATGAAAGTTATGTGGGCGGTTCTGGAATTTGGTATGCTTGCCTGAAAAGGTGAGTTTTCAGGGAACGCTTGAAGGTTTGGAGACTAGAGGAGAGTCTTATTGTGCGTGGTAGGGCATTCCACAGAGTGGGTGCAGCCCGATGAAAGTCCTGCAATCGTGAGTGGAAGCGAGTAATGAGTGTGGATGAGAGACGCAGGTCTTATGAAGAGCGAAGAGGTCGGGTTGGGAGATATTTTGAGATAAGCAAAGTGATGTACGTTGGTGTAGTTTGGTTAATGGCCTTGTGTGTGAGTAAAAGTATTTTATATTGAATGCGGTAGAGTACAGGTAACCAATGGAGGGACTGACAGAGTGGATCTGCAGACGATGAACGTCTAGCGAGGAAGATAAGCCTCGCCGCTGCATTCAGAATGGATTGTAGTGGTGAGAGTCTCGTTTTGGGAAGACCAGTTAGGAGACTATTGCAATAATCAATGCGGGAGATAATGAGAGCCTGGATTAGAGTTTTAGCAGTGTCTTGTGTAAGGTATGGTCGTATTTTGGATATGTTTTTTTAGATGCATGTAACATGATCTTGAGACAGATTGAATGTGGGGAACAAAGGACAGATCAGAGTCAAGGATGACACTTAGGCAGCGAGCTTGTGGGGTAGGGTAGATAGTCGAGTTTTCAACAGTGATAGAGATATCAGGTTGGTACCTACTATTGGCCGGTGGAAATATAATTAACTCTGTCTTTGAAATATTCAGTTTGAGGTGGCGAGATGTCATCCAGGATGAAATGGCAGAAAGGCATTCAGTGACACGGTCCAGTACAGATAGGGACAAGTCAGGTGAGGATAGGTAGATTTGAGTATCATCTGCATACAGATGATACTGAAAACCAAAAGAGCTGATTAGTTTACCAAGAGATGAGGTATAGATAGAGAAAAGCAGAGGACCCAAGACCCTTCTTTAACAAGTTGTTTCTTCAGTGATAAACTCTTACATAAAGGGTCTTGCGTTTTAAATTTAAGATAGTTGCATTAAATACGTATGTGTGTACAGAAGTTCATTGCATATTTGTCTATTTTATAACTGTCCGCTCCTGGATATCCCAAGGGACTCTCAGATGGTAGATGTGTCAGGCTTTCAAGAATCATATCAACGTGACCCTGCACCACACTGCAATACACAGCAAATAACATGATTCAATGTGAATTGCATCATCAGGTCATGGGTCTTTCCTTTTCACTGGTGGTTGTACCCCAGTGACATGCGGTGAGGTCATTAGAGAGCAGGGGCAGGACGTGACCAAATCCAGGTGGTGTGGTAACACCCAATAAAAAAAAACATAGGATTTTAATTACCTACTGGTAAATCCTTTTCTTGTAGTCCGGAGAGGATACTGGGGTCCATTTAGTACCATGGGGTATAGACGGATCCAATAGGAGCCATGGGCACTTTAAGAGTTTGATAGTGTGGGCTGGTTCCTCCCTCTATGCCCCTCCTACCAGACTCCGTCTAGGAAACTGTGCCCGAGGAAACGGACATACTTTGAGAGAAGGATAGAAAGGATAGTGGTGAGATTCCAAACAAGCACACACAAACTAGAGGAAAGCCAAGATAGCCAAACTTTAAACCAGGAACAGCAACAGCTGAACCAACAATACTTAACCAAGTAACAGCACAGGAATAACAAAGCACTAGGCGGGCGTCCAGTATCCTCTACGGACTACGATTAAAGGATTTACCAATAGGTAACTAAAATCCCATTTTCTCATACGTCCTAGAGGATACTGGGGTCCATTTAGTACCATGGAGATGTACCAAAGCTCCGAAACCGAGCTGTAAAGCCGAGACACCACGGGCAGCCGCCCAGGAAGAACCCACCGACCTGGTAGAGCAGACCTGTGCAGATTTTGGAACCGGCAAACCTGCCGTAGCATAAGCATGCTGGATAGTAAGCCTGATTCAGCGAGCAATAGACTGCTTTGAAGCAGGACACACAATTTTATTGGGATCATATAACACAAACAGCGAGTCCGATTTTCTGTAACGAGCTGTCCGCTTCACATAGATTTTCAAAGCCCTCACAACATCCAGGGACTTTGCAGTAGTAGAGGTGTCGGTAACCACCGGGACCACAACAGGTTGGTTGATATGAAACGCAGACACCACCTTTGGAAGAAATTGCTGACGAGTTCTGAGTTCAGCTCTATCGTTATGAAAATCAAATAGGGACTCTTGTGAGACAACGCCCCCAATTCCGACACACGTCTTGCTGAAGCCAAGGCCAACAGTGTGATGGTCTTCCACGTAAGAAACTTTACATCAACCTCTTGCAAAGGCTCAAACCATTCAGCTTGTAGAAACTGCAACACCACGTTGAGATCCCAAGGTGCCGTGGGGGGCACAAAGGGCGGTTGGATGTGCAGAACACCTTTTAAGAACATCTGAACCTCAGGGAGGGAAGCCAACTGTTTCTGGAAGAAAATGGATATGTCCGAAATCTGGACTTTTATGGAACCCAGGCGTAGGCTCACATCCACACCTGACTGCAGAAAAAGCAGAAAACGTCCAAGTTGAAATTCCACCATAGGAAATTTCATGTTTTCACACCAAGAGACATATTTTTTCCAAATCCGGTGGTAATGTTTAGACGTTACCCCCTTACTGGCTTGGATCAAGGTTGATTGAAACCCTGTCCGGGATCCCTTTACAGGCTAGAATTTAACACTCATCTTCCATGCCGTCAAACGTAGCTGTGGTAAGTCTTGATAGACGAACGGCCCCTGTTGTAAAAGATCCTCATGAAGAGGTAGAGGCCACGGATCCTCTAAGAGCATCTTCAGTAGATCTGCGTCCCAGGCCCTTCTTGGCCAGTCAGGAGCAATGAGAATTGCTTGAACTTTTTCCTTTTTTTTTCTTTTGAGAATTCTTGGACTCAATGGTAGTGGTGGAAACACGTACACCATCTGGTAGACCCATGGAGTCACCAAAGCCTCCACCGCCACTGCCTGTGGGTCTCTCGACCGGAACAATACTGCCTGAGCTTCTAGTTGAGACGAGAGGCCATCATGTCGATCTGTGCAATTCTCCACCGACGTGTCAAGCACCTGAACACCTCCAGGTGAAGGCCCCACTACCCTGGGTGGAGGTCGTATCTGCTGAGGAAGTCTGCTTCCCAGTTGTCTACTGCAGGAATAAAGATTGCTGACAGTACCACAATGTGTCTTTCTGCCCAGAGGAAAATCCTTGTTACCTCTGATATTACTGCTCTGCTCTTCGTTCCGTCCTGTCGGTTTATGTACTATACCGCCGACACATTGTCTGACTGAACCTGAATGGCGTGATCTTGAAGAAGATGTGATGCCTGTAGAAGGGCGTTGTATATGGCCCTTAGTTCCAGAATGTTGATTGGAAGAATGGTTTCCTGACTTGACCATTTTCCTTGGAACGGTTTCCCTTGGATGACTGCTCCCCAACCTCTGAGGCTTGCGTCTGTGGTTAGCAGAATCCAATTTCGAATCCCGAACCTTCGGCCCTCAGTCAAGTGAGAAATCTGAAGCCACCACAGAAGAGACATTGAAAACAGACGTATCCTCTGGTGCATGTGAAGATGCGATCCGGACCACTTGTCCAACAGATCCAGCTGGAAGGACCTTGCGTGAAACCTTCCGTACTGCAGTGCCTTGTAAGAGGCAACCATCTTTCCCAGAAGGTGAATACATAGATGCACCTTTATCCGGGTTGGTTTTAGAACATCCCGCACCATCGAGCGGATTACCAATGCCTTTTCCAATGGAAGGAATACCTTCTGTGCCTCCGTATCCAGTTTCATCCCCAGGAACAGAAGCCTCCGTGTTGGTTCCAGGTGAGATTTTGGCAGGTTCAGAATCGACCCATGATCCTAGAGTAGTCGAGTTGAGAGGGCACTGTTGTCCAACAACCTCTCCCTGGATGGTGCTTTAATCAGCAGATCGTCCAGGTACGGTATTATGTTCACTCCTTGTTTGCGGAGGAGAAACCTCATCTCTGCCATTACCTTGATGAATACCCTCGGTGCCGTAGAGAGGCCAAATGGCAGGGCCTGGAACTGGTATTGACAGTCTTGTAATGCAAACCATAGATAAGCCTGATGAGGTGGCCAAATCGGAATTTGAAGGTACGCATCCTTGATACCCAGAGACACCAAGAATTCCCCCTCCTCCAGACCTGAGATCACCGCTCTCAGGGACTCCATCTTGAACTTGAACACCCTTAAGTACGGGTTCAACGACTTGAGGTTTAAAATGGGCCTTACCGAACAGTCCGGTTTCGGTACCACAAACAGGTTGAAATAATAACCCTGGTTTTGCAGCTGAAGTGGAACTGGAACAATGACCTGAGTCCGTACCAGTTTTTGAATTGCTTCTTGTAAAGTCATACTTGCGACTTGAGAAGCTGGTAAGCCTGATTTGAAGAATCTGTGAGGTGGGAGTTCCTGAAACTCCAGTCTGTAGCCCAAGGGGATAAGATCTTTGACCCAGGGATCCTGGCATGATGTTGCCCATCTGTGACTGAAATATCTTAATCGGGCACCCACCTGCCTGTCTTCCAGGCAGTGCGGTCCACCGTCATGCTGACAGCTTAGAGGAAGCAGAACCGGAGTTCTGTTCCTGTGAACCTGCAGTTGGTTGTTTTGTGGGTTTACCTCTATTGCCTTTGAAGGCCGTAGAAGAACCTTTGGTTTTATTTTTAAATTTGGCTGTCCGAAAAGGACTGCAGAGTTGGAGCAGAGTAGGTTATCCTAGCTGGGGGGGCTGCGGAAGGAAGGTATGTAGACATACCCACCGTAGCCTTGGAAATCCACGTATACAGTTCAGCTCCAAACAGGGCCTCACCTGTAAATGGTAGGTTTTCCACACCTTTCCTGGAATCTGCATCGGCAGTCCACTGGCATAGTCATAGGCCCCTGCGTGCTGACACTGCCATGGTGCGTGCATTAAGCAAGCCTATTTCTTTTATGGCCTCTACCATAAAATTTGCAGAGTCCTGTAAAACTATCTCCCCCCTGGATTAGGAATCTAACTCGTCAATTAGATTACCTGACCATTTAGCAATGGCCCTAGTGATCCATGCACAAGCAATAATGGGTTTCTAGGCCACCCCAGCAGCTGTGTACAGGGATTTGAGAGTGTTCTCAATTTTGCGCTCAGACGTGTCCTTTAAGGAGGCTGCCCCAGGGACAGGTAAGAATATCTTACGTGACAACCTAGATACCGATGCGTCAACAATCGGTGGGTTTACCTATTTTTTCTATCATCCTGAGGAAAAGGGAAGGATGCGAGTAATCTCTTAGGGATAGGAAACTTTTTATCAGGATTAACCCAGGTTTCTTCAGACAGAGAATTCAACAATTTTGATGCAGGAAAAGTAGCAGAGGATTTCTTTGTTACATTAAAATAAGACACCTCATCCTCCTCTGTCACCTTATCAGGAATTTGCAGAATGTCTCTAATAGCTTCTATCAGACCCTGTTCCCCCTGCGACAGAGCTGCATCTCTCCCCCCCCCCTCACCCCCACTGAGTCCACCTCACCCTCCTCATGTCGTCATCAGTGTCAGTCTGCAGGATCTGGCCCAGTGTACGCTTTTGTGGACAAATGGTAGGGGTCTGAGACGCTGGTATGGGAACTGAATCTCTATTCATCAGGTCATCCACAGACTGTCTTAAGTATTGCGTCTCTTTCTCATTCTGGGATAATTTATTAGAAATATTCGAGATCATCCCTTTTAGAGAATCTAAACATGCTGGTTCGGATCCACTAGCCTGAGAATGTGTACTATCCTGAGTACATTGTAGTGATCCCCCTGGGGAAGAAAAACACTCTGCTGTGCATGAAATACACTCCTTAGACATTGTAATGTGAAAGTATACACACACACACACACACACACACACACACACACAAACACACACACACGGGAAGGGTTAAGTACAGTTAATCCACACTGAGCCTTTTCTAGGGAGAGACAGAGTATGATGGAGCCAGCCACACAGCGCCCTTCTTGCTAAAGCTTAAGCGACCCAGCTAGGCTTAAGTGCTTAAGTTTTAGCAAGAAGGGCGCTGTTAAGTACCCTTAACAGAAATTTATCAGAACTCTTATATACTGCCCTTCCCCTTGTTATGTCCCCCTGGTACTGCTGAGGTAATCTGGAGTCCTTGTGGAGGAGCTGCGCTTCTCTGCCAGTCTGTTCAGTGAGAGCTGCAGAAAGAAAATGGCGCTGGTGAGCCGCTGGATCGCTCATAGTGAAGCCAAGCCCCCTTAATGGCGCGCGGTCTTCCCGTTTTTTTATACTGGCTGAGGTGATATGGTTTGATTTACAATGAGTTAGAACCCCTGTAAGCTGTATGCCAGTGCGGGTATTGTTAGTTGTGGCCTCAGCTCGCCCCACACAGCAGAACACACATACACACTGCATGTCTCTGAAGCCTGGAGCCGCAGCTTGTCTGTCAGCACTGCGCTCCTACCCTCATGCCGCCATTTCAGTCAGCGACCCGCTACCCGGGACGCCAGCTACCTACTCACCACTCTTCTTACTTCTGGCTTTGTTAGGGGTGGCGGAGTGCTGCGGGAATGTACCTTCGCTGTGGTGGGGCTTGCGAATGGTTCCCTCAGGAGCTCAGTGTCCTGTCAGCAGGGAACGGGACCATTAACCCTTCAAGAGGTTGGGCCGTTCCCCCCTTAAGTCCCACAAAGCAGGCAGGCTGGTGCCACCCAGGCCTGCCTGAAAATAACAAATATGAAAATAAATGCAGAAAACTCTTCAGGAGCTTCCTTCAGCGTGACCGGCTCCTCCAAGCACATTTTCTAAGCTAAGTCTGGTAGGAGGAGCATAGAGGGAGGAGCCAGCCCACACTATCAAATTCCTAAAGTGCCCATGGCTCCTAGTGGACACGTCTATACCCCATGGTACTAAATGGACCCCAGTATCCTCTAGAACTTATGAGAAATACAGAAAAATACTTTGCGCTGCGCCATGCGCTGCTAAGGGGGAGCAAAACTCCTCAGCAACTCACCCAGGCCCACGGCACCATGCTGGTTTCTTTTATCAGCTCTACAAAGGGAGACAAAGTCCCCCACTCAGAAACTTATACCCCTTTCAGACTGACCGAGCCAGGTCACACCCAGGAATGTGTTCCGGGACGCATCCCGGGATTAACCCCTTTCAGACTGCACTTAGACCTGGGATCGACCCGGGACAGCCCCATTCACACTGATACCGGGAAATCCCTGCAAATGCATATGTATGTCATTAGAAATGTACATTTTTCTGGCCAGCCCCATTCTTTTTACGGTTGTTGTTATGCACCTTCAAGAACTGCTTCTTTAGAGTCTTCCTTTTATTTACAACTTGCTGTTGTGTACGTATAACGCCTCTTGCTTCAAGCAGCTTTGCAGTATTTTTATAAATGACTGCATCCTTCACTGTGCCTGTGATCTGTTTTTTTAATCTCCTCCTCACCCCTTATGCTGAGCAGCTCTTTCACATCCTGATCTGTCCAGGTCGCCATGACTGTCTCCTCCGCTTCCTGAACGCTTCCCCGGGCTCTGGATGGGTGGTCTTCAGTATGCTGACTGACGGGATCCCGGCGCACAGTATACCGGCGCCGGGATCCCGACAGCCGGCATACCGACACTTATTCTCCCTCGCGGGGGTCTACGACCCCCCTGGAGGGAGAATAAAATAGCGTGGCGAGCGCAGCAAGCCCGCAAGGGGCTCATTTGCGCTTGCCACACTGTCGGTAAGCCGGCGGTCGGGCTCCCGGCGCCGGTATGCTGGTCGCCGGGAGCCCGACCGTCGGCATATCGTAGTGAACCCCTCTGGATAATGACATTATCTTTTCTGAGCCCGGGGAAGCTCCAATGAGAGGCCTTTTAACAGTCCCGGGTACTGAACACCGGGTAGAGCCCATTCACACTACACTGCATCCCGGGACGATCCCGGATTCAACCCTGGTCGAGACCTGGGATGAAATCCCGTGACGCTCGTCCCGGGATATTGTTCCTGTACCCTTTCACACTAAGCAATTTCCCGGGTTGATGCGCGTTCATGTGCAATAACATGGGAAAGTTTTGTCAGTCTGAAAGGGCTACAACCTAGGCCTTCGTTGGGCCCTTCCATCAATACCAGGCAAATAGTATCCCAACCACCCACCCTCGGAGCCACTGGACCCGAGAGGCAGGTCTACTCTCCAAAGAGTATTGTACTTTGTGCCATTTGCAAATGTTCATATTACAAAAGTCTGGTAAGATGCATGAATCTAAACCACCATTGTCTTTATATAATAGTAATTTTTTTACAATAATGTTACATACTCCTTCAAGGTTTGTATGCTGCCCTTGCAATGTTGCCCTTTATTGTCTTGGGAAAGGATGTTCACTCAAAGGAGCGATTATCAGCGGACTGCGCATTTGCCAAGGTTCCTATACGATGCTGCTTAACAGGAAGGGATCATTTGAGGGAGGTAATGGGGAGTGGTGGCAAAAACATAGTCGTTTCACAGCTGTTTTTGTTGCGTGTATCTGCCTTCACCTGGTGCTGCAAAACTCTGTGGCAGCCCTTTTGGCTCAAGGTGAAAGTGACTCTGTGCAAGTCGCTGATTTGGGATGCAGCAAAATGGCCTCAGATCATCCGGCCTCCTTCACCACGTCTGACAAATGGTATCACAGAAATCTGATTAGTAAAAGCATTGCCCTTTTACATTTTCAGCTTAAACCCGCTGTATAGGACGCTGAAGCAACATACTACACACATTCCCTACACACAGTCAATACGAAGAAACACAACCTTACGAGAGATGAATATCATGCACTTTGTAACCTGGTGTCATACAGTATACTGATAATCGTTTGATCAGCTGATAAGGGCAGAGCGCTAATGTTACAAAATGTACCTTAGTATAAGGAAGAAATTCTTCGACAGTTGTCTGATGAGGGGTTTATTGCTTTTTAACATCTGATCCCATGATTAATTTTTCTAAGAAACTTTCTGTTATACTACAGTAGGCGGTGGCTAGTGATGTTATGTAACGCTCAAACTCTATGTCAGGCTTTGATTCCCTCTCATCCGATAGCACCACTATTTTATATCCTTCCTCCTCGACGGGCAATTATTGCAGCACACGATTCCCTTTTTCTGCCGGTGTCTGTATATTTAGACGCCCTATTGCAGCCGTGTATTGTAAACCATCCTAAGTACTTTATTTATTGTACACAACTTCTCTACTGAATAAAAGTAAACTAGAAGCATTACCAGGTATTACAGCTGGTTCTTTTTGTGTAGCACTGACAAATCAAGTTTATACATTATTATTCTTAACAGTGCTGGTTTGCATGCTGTCCGCTTATTTATTGAAGATAACCCATTATACACTGGTCCCAATGTAGGGTTGGTAGTGAAATTGTTGAATTTGGTTCTTACTCATAACTTTTTATTTTTTTATGATGACAGATTTTAAGTGCAAGTGTCAAGCTGTGCTATGGGGTCCAGTGTATCCCCATCGGTATCCGGTTGATAGATAGACAGTGTCTAGTTAGACAGTCAATAGATAGTCACCATATGTTAGACAGACATTAGGTCGACAGGGTCAAAAGATCGACATGAAAATAGTACAGTACAAAGGGTCGACAGGGTCAAGAGGTCGACATGAAAATGGTCGACAAAAAAAAAAGATAGACAAATGTTTTTTTTTTAAATTTAACATGTTTTTGAACTATTTCATACCTTCTCTATCCATGTTAGCATAGAGTTGGTTATAAACCTTGTGGCGAGCGCAGTGAGCCACCGAGCCCGAAGCGTGGCGAGCGCAGCGAGCCCCGCGAGGGTATGCCTTTCTACAATTGGGTGTCCCAGATGACAAAACTATCCACACAAACCAGAAAAATGCAAAAAACATGGTGTCTACCTTTTTTTGTCGACCATTTCATGTCGACCTTTTGACCCTGTCGACCTTTTGTACTGCCTACCTTTTTTATGTCAACCTTTTGACCCTGTCGACCTAATGTCTGTCTAACATATGGTGTCTATCTATTGACTGTCTAACTAGACACTGTCTATCTTTTATACCACACCCTCCCCATCGTATGCAAGCACCTGTATATTTGTAGCAGGACAGGACATTTTTTCTCTAAACCTGAGCTATCTTAGAAATATTTTTTATTCTAGATCAGTGGTTTCCAAACTTTTCTGAATCATGGCGCCCTAGAATATCAGAATATTTTTCATGGCACCCCTAGGCCAAAAATTTCTTATTGAGAAATTTAGACAGAAATATTACATTAAGTAGATTGCGTTTATATGTCATCCTTAGGGTCAGTTGTATGGTGAGGAACAAGATTTGCTTCTGTTTGGCCACATATTTTATGACTGACAGCCACCAGCACTGGTTTTGACTATTATATTGACCATGAATAATTTGAATTGGTCCTGGACCACCAACCCAGGGCACCCCTGCAAATGTCCCGAGGCACCCCAGGGAGCCACGGCACACAGTTTGGGAACCTCTGTTCTAGATATATTGATACCTTGTCAGTTGGACAATGGATTTTGCATATTTTGTCACCATGGTTCCCAGTGGTACATACTGTATATGCTAAGTACCATCGTCCGGGATTCTGTTTTCTGGCATGATATTATAGGGCTTCTTGATGGTTTTTGGATAAGATTTGTTGTACACTTGTCTGTCTTGGGTGTTTTTTTTTACCTATATTTATGTGACCATCAGATGTGCGATAAGAATATTTTGCAGCCATTTGCATAGTGATTATTAATGAGTTATATTATGTACATATTGCATGTTTTTGATCTAGTGCCATTTTTTTTTTATTTTTTATCCTTTATTAGTGGAACCATCAGCTTTTTTTCTCTAAAGCAATTTATATCTATATTTTATCTGTGCAGGGTAAATACTGGCTGCTTTTGCATGTAGTCCACAAATGTTAGACGCCTTTAGCTTTACAAATCTAAATAAACACTGTATTTTCCGACTACTGTAATCATGGTTATTCCAGGTTAACCTTTTCTTTCTAACAATATGTAAAAAAAAAAAAATAGTAAGTGCGGAAGTTCAAAGGCAAATATGTTGTGTAAGTTCTAAATTACTACAGATCTGGGACAGAATCCAAGATTAAAATAATGAAAAACATTTTTTAAATTTATTTTACACATTTAACATCTGAATGTAATAAATGCATCTGGAAATTTTCTAATAATCCTAATACTAAGAAGGATGTACAATTTAAATAAACTGAAATTGTTACGATTACGATTAAGTTACTTTGGAATGTCATTAATTTCAGTCGCGGAAAAAAAAAAAAAAGAAACTTTAAATTTAATTTGCAATAATAAGTCTGCAAAATGATGCAGAATATATCCATTCACGTGAAAAATCTATTGAAATATTGAAACTGACTTTTCAAATGAAACACAAAAGGCATCCATAAAGGGAAACAGACTAAAGATGGAACATACTTACAATAGAAAAAAATAAATATTAAAAGCATTAAAAAATGTAACAAACAAACGGGTTGCCTACAAGCCTCTGAGATGTGATTTACTATAAATTGGAATGACAATGTTGATTATTCCATACAAACTAAAAATCCTTTCCCAAGACCTTGCAGGCCATTTCCCATGCAACATTGCAAGGGCCGCAAATTGAACCCTTGCATTAGTATTATAATAAGAATTTACTCACCGGTAATTCTATTTCTCGTAGTCCGTAGTGGATGCTGGGTACTCCGTAAGGACCATGGGGTATAGACGGGCTCCGCAGGAGACTGGGCATTCTTAAAAGAAAGATTAGGTACTATATCTGGTGTGCACTGGCTCCTCCCTCTATGCCCCTCCTCCAGACCTCAGTTAGGGAAACTGTGCCCGGAAGAGCTGACATTACTAGGAAAGGATTTGGAATCCAGGGTAAGACTCATACCAGCCACACCAATCACACTGTACAACTCGTGATAACTATACCCAGTTAACAGTATGAACAATAACTGAGCCTCTCTCAACAGATGGCTCATAACAATAACCCTTTAGTTAAGCAATAACTATATACATGTATTACAGAGAGTCCGCACTTGGGACGGGCGCCCAGCATCCACTACGGACTACGAGAAATAGAATTACCGGTGAGTAAATTCTTATTTTCTGACGTCCTAGTGGATGCTGGGTACTCCGTAAGGACCATGGGGATTATACCAAAGCTCCCAAACGGGCGGGAGAGTGCGGATGACTCTGCAGCACCGAATGAGCAAACTCAAGGTCCTCCTCAGCCAGGGTATCAAACTTGTAGAATTTTGCAAAAGTGTTTGAACCCGACCAAGTAGCAGCTCGGCAAAGTTGTAAAGCCGAGACCCCTCGGGCAGCCGCCCAAGAAGAGCCCACCTTCCTCGTGGAATGGGCTTTTACTGATTTAGGATGCGGAAGTCCAGCCGCAGAATGTGCAAGCTGAATGGTGCTACAGATCCAGCGAGCAATAGTCTGCTTTGAAGCAGGAGCACCCAGCTTGTTGGGTGCATGCAGGATAAATCGCGAGTCAGTTTTTCTGGCTCTCCTGGAAACATAAAGTTTCAGGGCCCGGACTACGTCCAGCAACTTGGAATCCTCCAAGTCCCTAGTAGCCGCAGGCACCACAATAGGTTGGTTCAAATGAAACGATGATACCACCTTAGGGAGAAATTGGGGACGAGTCCTCCATTCTGCCCTTTCCATATGGAAGATCAGATATGGGCTTTTACATAACAAAGCCGCCAATTCTGACACACGCCTAGTCCAAGCTAAGGCCAAAAGCATGACCACTTTCCACGTGAGATATTTTAGCTCCACGGTCTTAAGTGGATCAAACCAGTGGGATTTTAGGAATCCAACACACGTTAAGATCCCAAGGTGCCACAGGAGGCACAAAAGGGGCTGAATATGCAGCACCCCTGTAACAACGTCCGAACTTCAGGCAGTGAAGCCAGTTCTTTTTGAGAGAAAAAGGGATAGGGCCGAAATCTTGGCCTTTATGGATCCTAATTTTAGGCCCATAGTCACTCCTGACTGTAGGAAGTGCAGGAATCGACCCCCCTGGAATTCCTCTGTAGGGCCTTCCCGGCCACACACCAAGCAACCTATTTTCGCCATATACAGTGAAAAAGTCTTGCTGTCACGTCTTTCCTAGCCTTTATCAGCGTAGGAATAACTGCATCCGGAATGCCCTTTTCCGCTAGGATCCGGCGTTCAACCGCCATGCCGTCCAACGCAGCCGCGGTAAGTCTTGGATCAGACAGGGTCCCTGTCTCCCTGACTGAGAGGCAGAGGCCATGGGTCCTCTGAGAGCATTTCTTGCAGTTCCGGGTACCGAGTCCTTCTTGGCCAATCCGGAGCAAAGAATATTGTTCACACTCCTCCGTTTATTACAATTCTCAGCCCTTGGGTCTGAGAGGAAGAGGAGGGAATATATAGACCGACTGGAACACCCACGGTGTTACTAGTGCGACCACAGCTATCGCCTGAGAGTCCCTTGACCCAGCGTAAAACCTTTTTTCTCTTTTTATTGAGGTGGGACGCCATGTAGTCCACCTGAGGCAGTTTCCATCAATTTGCAAAACTGCGTGAAGACTTCCTGATGAAGTCACCACTTTCCCGGGTGGAGGTCGTGTCCACTCCCGGAATGAACACTGCTGACAGTGCGCTTACTTGATTCTCCGCCCAGCGAAGAATTCTGGTGGCTTCTACCCTCGCCACCCTGCTCCTTGTGCCGCCCTGGCGGTTTACATGAGCCCCTGCGGTCTGACTGGATCAGAACCGGTTGGTCGCGAAGCAGGAACTCCGCTTGACTTAGGGCGTTGTATATGGCCCTTAGTTCCAGGATATTGATGTGAAGGCAAGTCTGTTGGCTTGACCACAAACCTTGGAATTTTCTTCCCTGTGTAACTGCCCCCCACCCTCGGAGGCTTGCATCCGTGGTCACCAGGACCCAGTCCTGAATGCCGAATCTGCGGCCCTCGAGAAGGTGAGCACTCCGCAGCCATCACAGGAGAGACACCCTGGCCCTGGGGGATAGGGTGATTAACCGATGCATCTGAAGATGTGATCCGGACCACTTGTCCAGTAAGTTCCATTGTCCTTGCATGGAACCAGCAGAAGGGGATGGCCTCGTATGATGCCATCATCCTTCCCAGGACTCGAGTGCAGTGATGCACTGACACCTGTTTTGGTTTTCAATTGATTCCTGACCAGTGTCATGAGCTCCTGAGCTCTCTCTATCGGGAGATAAACCCTCTTCTGGTCTGTGTCTAGGATCATGCCTAGGCGAGGCAGATGAGCTGTAGGAACCAACTGCGACTTCGAAATATATAGAATCCAGTCGTGTTGCCGTTTCACTACCAGAGAAGGTGATACGCTGTCCAGCAACTGCTCTCTTGATCTCGCTTTTATGAGGAGATCATCCAAGTATGTGATAATAGTGACACCTTGCTTCCGCAGGAGCACCATCATATCCGCTATTACCTTGGTGAAATTGGTAATGACAATCCCGTACCGCAATTCTGAGGTACGCCTGATGAGGTGGATAAATGGGGACACGAAGGTATGCATCCCTTATGTCCCGATTCATTTAAGGCATGCAATGACCGCTCTTAGCGATTCCATCTTGAACCTAAACCTTTTCAGGTATATGTTCAGGGATTTTAATTCAATATGGGTCTAACCGAACCGTCTGGTTTCGGGATTATAACATGGTCGAATAATAACACCCTCTTGTTGAAGGAGGGGACCCTTGACCACCACCTGTTGAAGATACAATTTACGAATTGCAGTTAACACTGGCTCCCTCTCTTGGGGGGAAGCCCGCCGGGTCCTCGGTGAGGGGGCATCTTCTCACAGTCCAGCCTGTATCCCTGCGATACAATTTATATTGCCCAGGGATCTAACAGGGAGTGAACCCACTTGTGGCTGAACTTACGAAGGCGTGTCCCCACCAGGCCTAGCTCCGCCTATGGAGCCCCAGCGACATGCGGTGGATTTTTGTAGAGGCCGGGGAGGACTTCTGTTCCTGGGGACTAGCTGTGTTGTACAGCTTCTTTCCTCTGCCCCCGGCTCTGACAAGAAAGGACGCACCTCAGACTTTCTTGTTTCTTTATTCGAAAAGCTGCATTTAATAATGTCGTGCTTTCCTAGGCTGTGCAGGAATATAAGGCAAAATATCAGAATTACCAGCTATAACTGTGGATACCAGGCCCGAGAACCTTTCTCCACACAATCCTCAGCCTTCCATATGCCTCTTAGGTCGGCATCATCTGTCCAATGTATATTCTACAGGACACGTCAAGCAGAAATCGACATAGCTTTTGTCTCTAGGACCCAGTATACTCCTGTCCCTTTGGGCATGCTTTATAATTATATATCTATCACTTAAGACAGCATATTAAAATATTTATATGCATACTAGGGTCTCAATCTCTGCTGATAAGGTACCTGTCCACGCTGCCACAGCGCTATAAACCCATGCCGACACAATCGCCGGTCTGGGTAGTATACTAGAATGTGCACGCTATCTGCAGGATCCCTGAGAATAGCTAGTGCAAACAGGACACCCAAGGGGAAGATTCTCAACACATCCTATCCCTAGTGGGGAAAGGATACAGCCTGAGAATTCTCTTGTGGGAAGCTGCCGTCTCTTGTCTGGAGATTCCCGCTCTTTTTCCTCATGAGAGGAGGGAAATTTACCTCCGCATCCTTCCCCTTAACATGTGTACTCTCGTGTAAGGGACAGATGAGTCATCAGTGATATGCAAATCATCTTTTATTCCAATAATCATATATTGAATATCTTTTAGCCCTCTTGGCTGTAACTTTGCATTATCGTAGTCGACAGTGGAGTTAAACTCCGTGTCGATACTTTGTTATTTTGGATAGTGAACATAGAGAGACTCTGAAGGACTCTGTGACATAGGGACAGACCAGGGTAGATTTCCTTTCTGTTCCCTAACCTTTTGTGCAATAATTTTACCTCAGCACCTACACATATCCAAACAGGTGTCGGCGTTGTTGACGGAGACACCCTCCCACACACTTATCCGCTCTATCACCTCCTTAGAGGAGCCTTTTACCTCAGACATGTCGACACACGCGTACCGACACACCACACACACACACACACACACACACACACAGGGGATGCTCTATTTGAAGACAGTTCCCCCACCAGGCCCTTTGGAGAGACAGAGAGAGAGTATGCCAGCACACACCACAGCGCTATATAATACAGGGATGTACACTATACTGGGTGATTTTTCCCCTATAGCAGCTTATATACACAGTTTTGTGCCTAAATTTATGTGCCCCCCCTCTCTTTTTTACCCTTTGTGTACCAGGATATTGCCGGGGAGAGCCTGGGGAGCTTCCTTCCAGCTGAGCTGTGAAGAGAAAATGGCGCCGGTGTGCTGAGGAAGAAGGCTCGGCCCCCTCAGCGGCGGGCTTCTGTCCTTTTATGTACTTTAATGGCGGGGGTTAATGCACATATACAGTTTATCAGACTGTATTATATGCTTTTCGCCAAGTAAGGTAATCTAATTGCTGCCCAGGGCGCCCCCCCCCAGCGCCCTGCACCCATCAGTGACCGGAGTGTGTGGTGTGCTAAGGGAGCAATGGCGCACAGCTGCAGTGCTGTGCGCTACCTTAATGAAGACCGGAGTCTTCAGCCGCCGATTTTCAACTTCTCTTCGTTCTTCTGGCTCTGCAAGGGGGACGGCGGCGCGGCTCCGGACGACAGAGGACTGGGCCTGTGTTCGATCCCTCTGGAGCTAATGGTGTCCAGTAGCCTTAGAAGCCCAAGCTAGCTGCAAGCAGGTAGATTCGCTTCTCTCCCCTCAGTCCCACATAGCAGTGAGTCTGTTGCCAGCAGATCTCACTGAAAATAAAAAACCTAACAAATACTTTCTTTTCTAGGAAGCATCCAGTTCTGGCCGGGCACAGATACTAACTGAGGTCTGGAGGAGGGGCATAGAGGGAGGAGCCAGTGCACACCAGATATAGTACCTAATCTTTCTTTTAAGAGTGCCCAGTCTCCTGCGGAGCCCGTCTATACCCCATGGTCCTTACGGAGTACCCAGCATCCACTAGGACGTCAGAGAAAAACATTTATTTGTAAAACAACGTTAAATTACACACCGATGTCCATTTAGAAGGTCAAATGACATAAACCAGCATGAAACCGAAGACTGCCCTGTCCATATGAGCTACCGATCTACAGTCAGTTGTTACGTATGGTAGCAGAATAACAACCAGTGAAGATACGTCTTAATGCATATACATACAGGCAGTGAGGATGGGAGTGTATTGCATGACCGGCAGTCAGGAGATGCCGGAATGCCAGTGGGGGGTGAGTGCAACAACCCCCTTACGGGCTCGCTGCGCTCGCCACGCTGCAAGCTCAGTTCTATTCCCGCAGTATGGGTGTCGTAGACACCCACGAGTGGGAATAGCCCCTGTTGGTTGGCATGCCGACCATCAGGATTGTGAGGGTGCTATGGGCAAAGAGCCGTAGACCATTACTCTTCCTCCTCCATGTTTGGCAGGAAGTGTCACAAGGGTTTATTTACTAAAAACATTGGCCTTTTACATTTTCACCTTAAACATGCTAGGAAGAAAGGGCTTGTAAAAGTAAATAAACTCCACACATTGAGCAACTATTTTTTGAAGTCATCATTTCTAATTCTTGTTGACACGGCCTGTCCACCTTGCAGCAGCTGTGTGTGAGGGGAGTAGGAGCACAGCACGCGTCTCTCCAGCCCATAAGTCCGGTCTCCTGTGGCGGCGTGTATCTCAAATCAGGCGGTCCGTTAGCAAATCAGAGCTCGCGCACCAGCAGCAGCGGATCCGGATTGGCTGACGGACCGAGAGCTTTAATTGGCTCACGAACAAGTGCCTGATTAGAGATAACCACTGCCACCGGAGATCAGACTGAGGGGTAGGAGAAGCGCGTGCTGCGCACTCCTCACACGCAGCAGCAGATCCTGATAGGAGGCAGCGGTGGTGAGCAGCATTACTGGTGGCATATATGTATCTGGCACTGTGGGGGCAGTATGTGTATATGGCACTGTGGGGGAATATGTGTATCTGACACTGTAGGGGCATATGTGAATCTGGCACTTTGTAGTGGCATGTGTGTATATGGCACTATTGGGGGTATATGTGTATCTGGCACTGCACTACTGGGGGCATATGTGTATCTGGCACTGCACTACTGGGCGCATATATTTAGGGCATATGTGTATGTGGCACTATTGGCGGCATATGTGTATCAGGCACTACTGGAGGCATATGTGTATCTGGCACTGAACTACTGGAGGCATGTGTGTATCTGGCACTGCACTACTGGAGGCATGTGCGTATCTGGCACTATTGGGGGCATGTGTGTATTTGGCACTGCACTACTGGGGGCCATATGTGTTTCTGGCACTGCACTACTGGGGGCATATGTGTATCTGGCACTGCACTACTGGATGCATATGTGTATCTGGCACTATTGGTAGCATATGTGTATCATGCCCCATGTGACATGTGGCCACACCAAGTTTACAAAGTACCACTAAAAAATATTTTCTACTTGCACCACTGAGCATGACTGAGGTACAGGCAGTGCACACCACCGCCTAACAATTCTGTAAATTGTGGGGATAGCCTCGGAGATCAGACTGAGGGGTAGGAGAAGCGCATGCTGTGCACTCCTCTTCTCACACGCAGCAGCAGATCCTGACAGGAGGCAGCGGCGGTGAGCAGCATTACTGGTGGCATATATGTATCTGGCACTGTGGGGGCAGTATGTGTATATGGCACTGTGGGGGAATGTGTGTATCTGGCACTGTAGGGGCATATGTGAATCTGGCACTTTGTGGTGGCATGTGTGTATATGGCACTATTGGGGGCATACGTGTATCTGGCACTGCACTACTGGGGGCATGTGTATTTGGCACTATTGGGGCATATGTTTATCTTGCACTACTGGGGGCATATGTGTATCTGGCACAGCACTACTGGGGGCATATGTGTATCTGCCACTATTGGGGCATATATGTATCTATTACTGCACTACTGGGGGCATATGTGTATCTGGCACTGTTGGGGGCATCTGTGTATCTGGCACTGCTCTACTTGAGGCATATGTGTATCTGGTACTATTGGGGACAGGTGTATCTGGCACTGCACTACTGGTGGCATATGTGTATCTGGTACAGCACTACTGGGGGCATATGTGTATCTGGCACTGCACTACTGGGGGAATATGTGTATCTGATACTGCACTACTGGGGGCATTTGTGTATCTGGCTGTACTGGGGGCATGTGTGTATCTGGCTGTACTGGGGGCATATGTGTATCTGGCACTGCACTACTGGGGGCATGTGTGTATCTGGCACTGCACTACTGGGGGCATATGTGTATCTGATACTGCATTACTGGGGGCATTTGTGTATCTGGCTGTACTGGGGGCATATGTGTATCTGGCTGTACTGGGGGCATATGTGTATCTGGCACTGCACTACTGGATGCATGTGTGTATCTGGCACTATTGGTAGCATATGTGTATCATGCCCCATGTGACATGTGGCCACACCAAATTTACAAAGTACCACTAAAAAATATTTTCTAGTTGCACCACTGAGCATGGCTGAGGTACAGGCAGTGCACACCATCTCTTAACAATTCTGTAAATTATGGGGATAGACTCCACTTAATACTATCATACAATTATTACAAGGGTTGTGTCACAATCGGTTTTAAAGAATAGGTAGAGAAAAACAAAAAATAAGATTTTACTCACCGGTAAATCTATTTCTCGTAGTCCGTAGTGGATGCTGGGAACTCCGTAAGGACCATGGGGAATAGACGGGCTCCGCAGGAGACTGGGCACTCTAAAAGAAAGATTAGGTACTATCTGGTGTGCACTGGCTCCTCCCACTATGACCCTCCTCCAGACCTCAGTTAGGATACTGTGCCCGGAAGAGCTGACACAATAAGGAAGGATTTTGAATCCCGGGTAAGACTCATACCAGCCACACCAATCACACCGTATAACTCGTGATACTACACCCAGTTAACAGTATGAAATATAACTGAGCCTCTCAACAGATGGCTCAACAATAACCCTTAGTTAGGCAATAACTACATACAAGTATTGCAGACAATCCGCACTTGGGATGGGCGCCCAGCATCCACTACGGACTACGAGAAATAGATTTACCGGTGAGTAAAATCTTATTTTCTCTGACGTCCTAGTGGATGCTGGGAACTCCGTAAGGACCATGGGGATTATACCAAAGCTCCCAAACGGGCGGGAGAGTGCGGATGACTCTGCAGCACCGAATGAGAGAACTCAAGGTCCTCCTCAGCCAGGGTATCAATTTTGTAGAATTTAGCAAACGTGTTTGCCCCTGACCAAGTTGCAGCTCGGCAAAATTGTAAAGCCGAGACCCCTCGGGCAGCCGCCCAAGATGAGCCCATTTTCCTCGTGGAATGGGCTTTTACTGATTTAGGATGCGGCAATCCAGCCGCAGAATGCTCCAGCTGAATTGTGCTACAAATTCAGCGAGCAATAGTCTGCTTAGAAGCAGGAGCACCTATTTTGTTGGGTGCCTACAGGATAAAAAGCGAGTCAGTTTTCCTGACTCCAGCCGTCCTGGAAATATAAATTTTTAAGGCCCTGACTACGTCCAGTAACTTGGAATCTTCCAAGTCCCTAGTAGCCGCAGGCACTACAATAGGTTGGTTCAAGTGAAAAGCTGATACCACCTTAGGGAGAAACTGGGAACGAGTCCTCAATTCTGCCCTATCCATATGGAAAATCAGATAAGGGCTTTTACATGACAAAGCCGCCAATTCTGACACATGCCTGGCCGAAGCCAAGGCCAATAACATGACCACTTTCCACGTGAGATATTTCAAATCCACAGTTTTAAGTGGCTCAAACCAATGTGATTTTAAGAAACTCAACACCACGTTGAGATCCCAAGGTGCCACAGGAGGCACAAAAGGGTGCTGAATATGTAGCACTCCCTTTACAAATGTCTGAACTCCAGGCAGTGAAGCCAGTTCTTTCTGGAAGAAAATCGACAGAGCCGAAATCTGGACCTTAATGGAACCCAATTTTAGGCCCATAGTCACCCCTGACTGTAGGAAGTGCAGAAAACGACCCAGCTGAAATTCCTCTGTTGGGGCCTTCCTGGCCTCACACCACGCAACATATTTTCGCCAAATACGGTGATAATGGTTTGCGGTTACTTCTTTCCTGGCTTTTATCAGCGTAGGAATGACTTCTTCTGGAATGCCCTTTTCCTTTAGGATCCGGAATTCAACCGCCATGCCGTCAAACGCAGCCACGGTAAGTCTTGGAACAGACAGGGCCCCTGCTGTAGCAGATCCTGTCTGAGCGGTAGAGGCCATGGGTCCTCTGATATAATTTCTTGAAGTTCTGGGTACCAAGCTCTTCTTGGCCCATCCGGAACCACGAGTATCATTCTTACTCCTCGTTTTCTTATTATTCTCAGTACCTTTGGTATGAGAGGCAGAGGAGGGAATACATAAACCGACTGGTACACCCACGGTGTCACTAGAGCGTCCACAGCTATTGCCTGAGGGTCCCTTGACCTGGCGCAATATCTAGTTTTTTGTTTAGGCGGGACGCCATCATGTCCACCTGTGGCCTTTCCCAACGGTTTACCAACAGTTGGAAGACTTCTGGATGAAGTCCCCACTCTCCCGGGTGTAGGTCGTGTCTGCTGAGGAAGTCTGCTTCCCAGTTGTCCACTCCCGGAATGAACACTGCTGACAGTGCTAAGACGTGATTTTCCGCCCATCGGAGAATCCTTGTGGCTTCTGCCATCGCCATCTTGCTTCTTGTGCCGCCCTGTCGGTTTACATGGGCGACTGCCGTGATGTTGTCTGATTGGATCAGTACCGGCTGGTTTTGAAGCAGAGGCCTTGCCAGACTTAGGGCATTGTAAATGGCCCTCAGTTCCAGAATATTTATGTGTAGGGACGACTACTGACTTGACCAAAGTCCTTGGAAATTTCTTCCCTGTGTGACTGCCCCCCAGCCTCGAAGGCTGGCATCCGTGGTTACCAGGACCCAGTCCTGTATGCCGAATCTGCGGCCCTCTTGAAGATGAGCACTCTGCAGCCACCACAGTAGAGATACCCTGCTCCTTGGAGACAGGGTTATCAGCCGATGCATCTGAAGATGCGATCCCGACCACTTGTCCAAGAGGTCCCACTGAAAGGTTCTTGCATGGAACCTGCCGAATGGAATTTTGCTTCGTAAGAAGCTACCATTTTTCCCAGGACCCGTGTGCAGTGATGCACCGATACCTGTTTTGGTTTCAGGAGGTCTCTGACTAGAGATGACAGCTCCTTGGCTTTCCCCTGCGGGAGAAACACTTTTTTCTGTTCTGTGTCCAGAACCATCCCCAGGAACAGTAGGCGTGTGGTAGGAACCAGCTGTGACTTTGGAATGTATAGAATCCATCCGTGCTGTTGTAGCACTTCCCGAGATAGTGCTACTCCGACCAACAACTGCTCCTTGGACCTCGCCTTTATAAGGAGATCGTCCAAGTACGGGATAATTAAAACTCCCTTTTTTTGAAGGAGTATCATCATTTCTGCCATTACCTTGGTAAAGACCCTCGGTGCCGTGGACAGTCCAAACGGCAGTGTTTGGAATTGGTAATGGCAATCCTGTACCACAAATCTGAGGTACTCCTGGTGAGGATGGTAAATGGGGACATGTAGGTAAGCATCCTTGATGTCCAGGGATACCATGTAATCCCCCTCCTCCAGGCTTGCAATAACCGCCCTGAGCGATTCCATCTTGAACTTGAATTTTTTTATGTATGTGTTCAAGGATTTCAAATTTAAAATGGGTCTCACCGAACCGTCCGGTTTCGGTACCACAAACAGTGTGGAATAGTAACCCCGTCCTTGTTGAAGTAGGGGCACCTTGACTATCACCTGCTGGGAATACAGCTTGTGAATTGCCTCTAGCACAGCCTCCCTGCCTGAGGGAGTTGTCGGCAAGGCAGATTTGAGGAAACGGCGGGGGGGAGACGCCTCGAATTCCAGCTTGTACCCCTGAGATACTACTTGAAGGATCCAGGGATCCACCTGTGAGCGAGCCCACTGATCGCTGAAATTTTTGAGGCGGCCCCCCACCATACCTGGCTACGCCTGTGGAGCCCCCGCGTCATGCGGTGGACTCAGAGGAAGCGGGGGAAGAATTTTGATTCTGGGAACTGGCTGACTGGTGCAGCTTTTTCCCTCTTCCCTCGTCTCTGTGCAGAAATGAAGCGCCTTTGACCCGCTTGCTTTTCTGAAGCCGAAAGGACTGTACCTGATAATACAGTGCTTTCTTAGGCTGTGAGGAAACCTGAGGTAAAAATTTTTCTTCCCAGCTGTTGCTGTGGATACGAGGTCCCAGAGACCATCCCCAAACAATTCCTCACCCTTATAAGGCTCTATGTGCCTTTTAAAGTCAGCATCACCTGTCCAGTGTCGGGTCTCTAATACCCTCCTGACAGAATGGACATTGCATTAATTCTGGATGCCAGCAGGCAAAATATCCCTCTGTGCATCCCTCATATATAAGACGACGTCTTATGTTCGCAAAATAGTATCCCTGTTTGACAGGGTTAGAGACCACGCTGCAGCAGCACTATCTGCAGGTCTCAGTATAGTACCTGAGTGTGTAAATACAGACTTCAGGATAGCCTCCTGCTTTTTATCAGCAGGTACCTTCAAAGTGGCCGTATCCTAAGACGGCAGTGCCACCTTTTTTGACAAACGTGTGAGCGCCTTATCCACCCTAGGGGATATCTCCCAGCGTAACTTATCCTCTGGCGGGAAAGGGTACGCCATCAGTAACTTTTTAGAAATTACCAGTTTCCTATCGGGGGAACCCACGCTTTTTCACACTTCATTCACTCATTTGATGGGGGAACAAAACACTGCCTGCTTTTTCTCCCCAAACATAAAACCCTTTTTTAGTGGTACTTGGGTTAATGTCAGAAATGTGTAACACATTTTTTATTGCCGGGATCATGTAACGGATGTTCCTAGTGGATTGTGTATATGTCTCAACCTCGTCGACACTGGAGTCAGACTACGTGTCGACATCTGTGTCTGCCATCTGAGGGAGCGGGCGTTTTTGAGCCCCTGATGGCCTTTGAGACGCCTGGGCAGGCGCGGGCTGAGAAGCCGGCTGTCCCATAGCTGTTACGTCATCCAGCCTTTTATGTAAGGAGTTGACACTGTCGGTTTATACCTTCCACCTATCCATCCACTCTGGTGTCGGCCCCACAGGGGGCGACATCACATTTATCGGCATCTGCTCTGCCATCACATAAGCCTCCTCATCAAACGTGTCGACACAGCCGTACCGACACACCGCACACACACACAGGGAATGCTCTGACTGAGGACAGGACCCCACACAGCCCTTTGGGGAGACAGAGAGAGAGTATGCCAGCACACACCAGAGCGCTATATAATTTTGGGATTAACACTATATTGAGTGAAGTTTTCCCAATAGCTGCTTGTATATACAATATTGCGCCTAAATTTTGTGCCCCCCCCTCTCTTTTTAACCCTTTGAGCCTGAAAACTACAGGGGAGAGCCTGGGGAGCTGTCTTCCAGCTGCACTGTGAAGAGAAAATGGCGCCAGTGTGCTGAGGGAGAAGCCCCGCCCCTTTTTCAACTGACTTTCTCCCGCTTTTTCTGGAATACTGGCAGGGGTAATTTTACATCTATATAGCCTCTAGGACTATATATGATGTAGATTTGCCAGCCAAGGTGTCATATATTGCCCTCAGGGCGCCCCCCCCCCAGCGCCCTGCACCCTCAGTGACCGAAGTGTGAAGTGTGCATGAGGAGCAATGGCGCACAGCTGCAGTGCTGTGCGCTACCTTGGTGAAGACCGAAGTCTTCTGCCGCCGATTTTCCGGACCTCTTCTTGCTTCTGGCTCTGTAAGGGGGACGGCGGCGCGGCTCCGGGAACGAACACCAAGGCCAGTTCCATGCGGTCGATCCCTCTGGAGCTAATGGTGTCCAGTAGCCTAAGAAGCCCAAGCTAGCTGCAAGCAGGTAGGTTCGCTTCTTCTCCCCTTAGTCCCTCGATGCAGTGAGCCTGTTGCCAGCAGGTCTCACTGTAAAATAAAAAACCTAAAATAAACTTTCTTTCTAGGAGCTCAGGAGAGCCCCTAGTGTGCATCCAGCTCGGCCGGGCACAGAAATCTAACTGAGGTCTGGAGGAGGGTCATAGTGGGAGGAGCCAGTGCACACCAGATAGTACCTAATCTTTCTTTTAGAGTGCCCAGTCTCCTGCGGAGCCCGTCTATTCCCCATGGTCCTTACGGAGTTCCCAGCATCCACTAGGACGTCAGAGAAAGCAAACAAATTAGAATGTATCTACCACTTAGACCAGGGGTGGGGAACCTCCGGCCCGCGGGCCGTATAAGGCCCGCGAAGCCGTTTGGTCCGGCCCACCAGCTTGCGTCAGTGAGACACGCTGCCGCTCAGTCCGGCGGCAGCGTGTCTCAGCTGTCAGAACAGGGAGGAGAGCGCGGCTGTCAGGTGGGAGCGGCGGCGTGTAGGAATTGAAACCAGCCGTCGGTTCGTGAGCCAATCAGAGCTCGCGGACCGGCAGCCAATCAGGAGCCGAGGCTGCCGGTCCGCGAGCTCTGATTGGCTCTCGGACCGGCGGCTGGTTTCAAGTCCTACACGCCGCCGCCGCCCAACACAGCCGCGCTCTCCTCCATGTCCCGCCGAAAGCAGCACGGTAAGAGGCACGGAGGGGAGGGGAGGGGTGGGGGGGGGCAGGGCATCTGTATACCTGGCACTGTGGGGGGCATCTGTATACCTGGCACTGTGGGGGACATCTGTATACTTGGTACTGTGGGGACATCTGTATACCTGGCACTGTGGGGGCATCTGTATACCTGGCACTGTGGGGACATCTGTATACCTGGCACTGTGGGGGCATCTGTATACCTGGCACTGTGGGGGCATCTGTATACCTGGCACTGTGAGGGGCATTTGTATACCTGGCATTGTGGGGGCATCTGTATACCTGGCACTGTGGGGACATCTGTATACCTGGCACTGTGGGGGCATCTGTATACCTGGCACTGTGGGGACATCTGTATACCTGGCACTGTGGGGGCATCTGTATACCTGGCACTGTGGGGGCATCTGTATACCTGGCACTGTGAGGGGCATTTGTATACCTGGCACTGTGGGGACATCTGTATACCTGGCACTGTGAGGGGCATTTGTATACCTGGCACTGTGGGGGCATCCTTATACCTGGCACTGTGGGGGCAATTGTGGATCTGGCACCGCACTATTGGGGGCATATGTGTATCACATCCCATTTTAACTGGCCACACCCATTTTTTTTGACGCGCGCGCCTCCGGCGCGCACACACAGTACCTCTAAGGTGCAGACCTACTGGGGGGCAGGGTAATTTTTTTAAGTTGAGAATTTTTGTATGGCCCCCGAAGGATTTTATAAATATCCAAATGGCCCTTGGTAGAAAAAAGGTTCCCCACCCCTGACTTAGACAATGACCGTTCAGCTACATAATACCTTTTAAAAAAAAACCTTATCTGAATGTAACAGGGTTTAATGTTAACTTGACAACAGTTATCAAGTAATTACCAACACCATAGACTCATCTAGCTTCCTACCGACCCCATGGTTTTCAAATAAATGATGGTCTCATTTAATAGTGTAATATAGGACAAATTCTTGAGAATTCAGCCTATCAATTCACTAGGAACCAGTGACCTGATTGAAGCATGAGGCACTGTTGCTTTCAGTGTAAGCTCCCACTATTTGTGACCCACTTTGGGTTCACATAGCCAATCCCTGGCATACATCCTATCTTACTAAGGTCTTCAGATTTTAGTCAGTAGCTGGCTAATAAGTACATTAACAGAAAACATTGATGTGAAGACCTTCAAGTTACACCTCTCTCCTGTTTCATATGAGGTAATATATGAACAAAGGTATACGTCTCACATATCTTTATGCAGCGGACTCAAGCTATTAATTGAGAGGTCTTAAAATGTACTATAATAGTTTATGATGTTGTGAAAATGTGTAAAAACAAGTCTAAATTTAAAAAACACCCAGATTGAACTCTTTGCAAAGATACACGTAAGGTATTAAAAGTTTAGTTCAAATTAGACATTTAACTGTTTTCTATAAACTAAAGGGTGTCTGGGCGCTCTTTTATTCAGCTCATACCTGGGAACACTGTCATTCTGCATCTATTGAGGAATCTATTCTTTTCAATGGATTGCTAACTTTACATCTCAGTGGACTCTCAGTTTACATTGGGACATTCAGTTGCTAAAATGAGGGTTCTACTACTTGATCGACACATCCCACCACGATGCGAAATGTGGGATGCATACATATTTTATAATATGGAAAAGTATGGGATCTAAACAGGTATCTTGAGGAGATTCTGCTCTCATTCCTGCTGAACACTGAATAAAAAAAACCCTGGGCCAATCCGCTTTATAAATCTTTATATAGGGAAAGATCATTGTACTGCCACATGCAGCCCAATTCTCAGTCTACCTTTCAAAAGAACAGATATCATATTGTGAATGGCCAGAACGCACATTACATTACAGTTACTTACACAGACAGGTAGGGTATTGTTGAATGTGGTGGTACAACCCATAGCTTTTGGAGATGTGGGAGGTTCCGTACAAAACTCTGGTATAGCTGTAAGTTCCTGGCCATTAACCTTCTGCCATATGTACAAAGCAATCTATTGAATAACAAGACACAATATGCTTTTAGTAAACAGTTAGTTTTCAGCTAATATCATGATCATCATAATTTATTTTTGTGGTGCCACAAAATTCTGCAGTGACATAAAGTGGTGAAAAGAGAATAGCACATAATATGGTCCAATAAGCAAAATCCTATATAATAAAAGGTTAACGCATCTCCTCACTTCTATGCGGGCAATTCAAGTGTTTTGTGTGCCAACAGCCACTAGATGGTGCAATTTAATTGTTGCTCCGTTCGGGTGCGCACAGCCGCCGGCGCTGATATTACTGTTATGTTGTTCCATCATTTTGACGGGTTAGTGACTAATGGATAATAAACATTACAAAATACATTCAAGAAACTAATTCAATAATGGCAAGAAACAAAGCAAATATATATTGTACATCTAATACACACATAATAGGCAAGGAACAATATAGAAAAACAGAAGTATAGTAGTGAGCATGGTAACTATCTACACAGAGATGGATAGGTGGACAAGGTACAGTAGGAGTTTTTAGTGCTGGAGTCTGTGAACGGTGGCAGGGGCAGCAGTGTCTAGGGTTCAGGTGAAAGTACGATAACAGAAAGAGGCAGCCAGATATGGACAAAACATATTGTTGGCAGAAAATGAGATGGTTGACTATTATGGTAGGGTGCTGAGGAAGCCAACTTGGTGAGGACAAAGAATAAAAAAAAAGGGAGAGAATATCTAAAAGGTGGCAAAGTTGCTAGAGCTATCAATAGGAAAATTTAGATCAACTAGTATTAGGGAGAACATATCAGAGGACAGGAAGTGAGTGAGCCAGATGGCAGAGGCCTCAAGGAAATGGGAAAGTGGACAATAGAATTTAGACAACACAACTCAAAAGTAGATGGAACAGAAGAGGCTATCGTTATGGTTATCAAAACGGGGTGGTGTGTGTGTGTGTGTGTGTGTGTGTGTGTGTGGGGGGGGGGTTGGGAATGGGGAGTGTAAAGCTCCCATACTGCCACTTGTCTACTTCTTGGTCTATAAGTGTGGGAGAAGGGGAGACCAACATTTGAGAGAGCGATGAGGTACGTGGAGTCAGAGGGTGAGAGACAGGTAGTACTGAGATGCTGCAAATCATTATAAAATTCTTCATTCTAAAGAAAAAAATGTATGTACGGGTAGTGTTTTTTTGTATTTTTATTTAAGCTACGAGATCAGAGATTTACTAAATCAGAAAATTTATATCAAAACCTAATTCTTTTCAAGTAAAAATAAAATCTAGGATGCTGAACACACGCTACAGTAGATATTTCTTGTTTAGACGTACTGGATAAATGACCATAATTACAATAATCAGAACTCCGTAAGTACTAGCTACAGTAGCTCATTAATCAAGACACAGAAGATGTTACAATCAGATGGAAGAGAAGTTCAGGTCACAATGTTCACAACAACGTGGATAAATGTCAGGAAAATATTACTTTGCCTGAAGCTGGTTTATAAGGACATTTACGCACCATGGACCAAAGACTGAGAAACAAACACCATCTATTAACTCTACTTTGTGATATCAGGATATTGAGTTTTTTTTATGTTTTTCCTTTAGACTGGAGGGGATACAATATGCAGACTTGTAGAGAATAACTCAAGAAACACACGAGGCACATGTTCGGTTTTACAACTGGCACAAGGCTAAGGAGCAAAGAACCTTGTCAAAACCCAGCCAAACCTGACAGTCTTCCACTGAATTCAGCAGATTGGTTAAAATTCTCTGTAATATGTTGGCACTATAAAAATAGAAGTTAATAAATAATAATATGCATTTCTCCAGTAATTAGGCTAAATTCAACATGGTTCATTTATGAACAGGCAAAAGATGCGTGCTTACAGTAGCACATTTAAGGCATACTGTACATAAGTCATACCTCCCAACTTTGGCTCTACTGAGCCGGGACCTGCTACGCCTGAGGTACGACTGCAGCTAAAAAGGGGAGGGGTCTAGCATTTTAGGGTGTGCCCAGTGCTCCCTGTGCAGCCCCCGGCCAACCCTCCTTGCACTGATAGATGCCCTACGTATGTGCACAGCATCTATTCACTAAGCACCAGCTGCTTTGTAGAGCAGCTGTGATCACTACCTCCCAATCTGCCCTTCACCCCACTCACGGGTCATTGCGGCCCGCGGGTGGGACAGCAGTACAGTGTCCAATTAAGGGGACTGTCCCGCTGTATTCGGCACAGTGGGAGGTATGTGTAAGTGCACACACACAACTCCCTGCAAACGATCAACCTACAAGTACTGTTATTTTGCATGAATGAAAATGCATCACTAGTTCCCCTTAAGGACTACCTTCAGCAGTTTCCATTTTTAACTTTTTTCACCTAAATTCCTTATCTTATCATAAATAAATCCATGAGGTATTTATTACAAGAGTGATTACAATACAGTTGAATATATTTATTACATTTGTAGAATATGCCTATTAATGTGCTTCATTGCTGGCTGTCGGGATCCCAGCGCTCACCATACCGACAGCCAGAATCCCGACAGCCGGCATACTGACAACTTTGGTGTCCACGACACCCCTGGAGGGAGAAAAAATAGCGTGGCAAGCGCAGCGAGAGCGCAAGGTGTTCTTTTGCACTCACCCCGCTGCCTGCATGCCGGCAGTCAGGTTCCCGGCGCTGGTATGATGGGCACCGGGATCCCAAGCGCAGGCATAACATACTACACCCCCCTGAAAGTACTGGAAAAGGCAGACTCTCCTACAATCACCCAGTTACCTCACACAGAAGCAGCACCCCCACAGAGAACACTTATCTAGGACTAAGGGGTGTATTCAATACCTGTCGGATCCTTTCCGACGGAAAGGATCCGACAGGTCAGTATTCAATGCCGAGCCAAACCCGACAGGTTTGGCCCGGTCCCTACAATGGAAATCCAACTTTTTTAAAATGTCAGATTGACATTGTTGGAAACAAGGCTAAAACCTGTCAGGTTTGGCCGTGATTCCAACTAAACACACGGATCGGAGGCTGAAGAGCTGCATTCATTCCAACAAGTCGGGAATTCCCGAATTGTCGGAAAAAATGGCCTCCAATAGAATAGGTCGGAACACCTTCCGACAAGACGGCAGCTTCCGACACTTATTGAATACAACCCTAGGTGTACACTCCTGCAGAGATATAGGTTCCTGTCATCAGTAGACATAAATTGAGCATAAAGTCCACAATTTTACATCTTTGTAAATTATCCTTAATGGACTCTGTGACAGGGACAAATGCTAAGTTTATAACAGGTGTAGCAACATGCAGGTCTCCAGCTACACATCCCAGCATGCTTTGCCACAGTTTTAGCATGCTCTAACAGCACAACTACAGTATGGCAGGGCATGCTGGGATGAGTACGTCCACAGCAGCTGGAGGGCAACCTGTTGCCTACCCCTAGTTTATAATGTGTCAGATGTATACTATACCATTTAGAGTTTAAATAATGGTAAATCTGTAAGTATGGATTATGGCACTTTTCTATTCACCAGTACGTGATTTACCTGCAAGGCAGTCTCTTAGGAGGTGCAAAGCAGACGTGTAATAATGGGAAGGAATGCAACATTCCTTAACACAAAAATAAAATCAAGGAAATCTGAATACCACAAAAACCTGGGAAAACTTATTGACTCGAGTATAAGCCTAGGGTGGGAAATGCAGCTCTAGCCGTACACAGCCCTCAGTGCCAGATATGCCCCCACAGTGCCAGATATGCCCTCATACTGCCAGATATGCCCTCATACTGCCAGATATGCCCCACAGTGCCAGATATGCCCTCATGCTGCCAAATATGCCCCACAGTGCCAGATATGCCCTCATGCTGCCAAATATGCCCCACAGTGCCAGATATGCCCTCATGCTGCCAAATATGCCCCACAGTGCCAGATGTGCCAGATATGCCCTCATGCTGCCAAATATGCCCCACAGTGCCAGATGTGCCAGATATGCCCTCATGCTGCCAAATATGCCCCACAGTGCCAGATATGCCCTCATGCTGCCAAAAATGCCCCACAGTGCCAGATGTGCCAGATATGCCCTCATGCTGCCAAATATGCCCCACAGTGCCAGATATGCCCTCATGCTGCCAAATATGCCCAACAGTGCCAGATATGCCCTCATGCTGCCACATATGCCCCTCATGCTGCCACATATGTCCCTCATGCTGCCAGATATGCCCCCTCATGCTGCCAGATATGCCCCCTCATGCTGCCAGATATGCCCCCTCCCCAAGTGCCAAATATGCTCCCCCAGTGCCCGTTACTTACCCCTCCGTCGATCCCGCGCTGTCTTCCGAAGGAGGGACACGGAGCGAACAGCGCGCGCCTCTCCTGTGTCCCTCCTGCATCTCCGGCGGCTGCGGCCGGTCTATTAAATGAAGTGCCGGTTCGTGATCAGAGGTCACGAATGGGTACTTCCTTTAATAGACCCGCCGCTGCTGCCGGAGATGCAGGAGGGACACAGGAGCGGCGCACGCTGTGCGCTCCGTGTCCCTCCTTCACACTGCTCTGCCTGTCACACTGACTGACTCGAGTATAAGCCGAGGTGGCTTTTTCAGCACAAAAAAAAGTGCTGAAAAAGTCGGCTTATACTCGAGTATATACGGTATGCGGACATGGATTTGCTATATTATACACGGGTTGGACCTGGGTCAATGTGCACTCTAAAGTGTCCAACCCGGGTTACTCAAACCTGCATTCATGTAAAAGTGCTGATTGGCTGTTCTTTGTGTGCCTTGATGATGTCAGCAGCCTGAATCCTGCTACACAGGAGAGAACAGAGAGCATTAGAGCTATTAAGAATTAGGGGTGAGGCAGAGATTGCTAGGCAGCTTACTGCATACCTCCCAACTTATGAAAAGTACAAAGAGGGACCTTGGCGCGCGCTAAGCATGCCCAACAAGGGGGTGTGACCTATATGAAAGGGGCATGGCCTCGTGGCAGAGCCTCAATCGCGAGTAACGCCCCCTTAAACCATCACTGAGTGGGCATGTCCAGCGCTCTCTGAGCTGTTGGCATGCCCCCTCTCCCTCTGTCACCTGTAAATAAATGCTGTGCGCATGCTAAGCAGAGCAGTAGTGACAGGAGCTCCCAACTACCCCCCCCCCCCATCCTGGAACACTGCAGCCCGCGAGTGGGACAGCGGGACAGTCCCCCCAAAAACGGGACTGTCCCGCGATACTCAGGACAGTTGGGAGGTATGTTACTGGAACAGTTAAAGATGCAATTGTGTAAAAAAACACTGCTCTGTCAGCCATGATTCTGCAATGCTGTGAGCTGTCCCCACCCTCTCATTTTGTCCCCTTCTAACATCTCATCTTTCTGAGCCAAGAAAAGTAAATTTAAAATGACACCCATGGTGTTTTAATTGCTGACCCGTGTTGAGGTAAAAGGAGCCAACCCTGCAATAACCTGGGTTGAAAGTGTAGTGTGAAAGGGTCTGACCCATGTCTGACCCAGGTTCAAAATACCGGGTCGGACCCGGGTTTGCAGTGTGAAAGGGGTATTATTTACTCTCCAGTTGGAAGTGGGCACAACTGTCACACTGACATGGCTTTGCATACACACACATGCCTCTTTCTGGACATGTGCAGAACCAATCGCCATCTTTTACACAATGCAGATTGTTGTCAAATATGCATTAGATTGGACCAGCAGCGTAATCTTACCTGGGTAACATGCAACAACTGGATTAATTACATCCAAACTATTTGCCACACTTATACAGGAGAACGGTCTATTAGTGCATTTCTCAGTATTAAATGGAAGTGGTTGGAGTTTGCAGAATTAGTGTCAGCTGTTGGCAGCTGAAGGGAGAACTGGGATTCAGAGCTTCACATCAAAGGGATCATCAGATTAATATTAAGCAAGGTTTACACAAACAGTAAATTTAGAGCTCGTAATGGAGATGAATTATTTCTATGCCCCCTGTGTTAGTGTTAGCTGTTACATGGAAAAGTAGCTTTCAAGGCTTAGAGACAGATCTGAACACTTATTTATTATTTATGAGTAATCCAGATCACTTCATTCATTTGGTGAAATAAATAGATCATTACCCCAGTGAGGACAAGAATGCAGACAGTAAGGGAAGCAGTTAGCTCCCCGACGAACGGGATCCCGGCGGTTGATATACCAACACCGGGTTCCCCAGGGAGGACACAATTCCAGCATCAATATACCGACACCAAATGGGAAGCCGGTGTCAAAATACCGACAGCAAGTTGTCTGTATCAGCTGATCAAAACTTAGCAATGGATAGTTATTAAAACTATCATCTATTAAAATGTTTAGAGAGAGAGAGTGCTGCAGCAACATTTCTTGTAGGGGCCACCTGTTTCCAATCGTCCATCATGCTATATCAAAGCACGTTTGATTTACCACGCGGAAAATAGACAAAAGGAAAAAAAAGACTTTACTTTTCAACATTTCTAAATGACACTAATATGCAGATAATTATGGTGGCTGTACCTGGATCTGAGTATCGTGCCTCATGGGGGCAGCATTCCACTCTTATTTACTAAAACACACAACACCATCACTTTGGGGTACTGTGAATTCCATTATTATTAATTGTGATATTTTGCAGCAGGAGGCGAATCTACAAGGTTATGATTCACAGAGGGAATGTTGTACGAGATGTGGGAGTCCTACAAGTGAAAACTTGAACCAGCTGGCTGGCTACTAGTCATGCAACCATCTGAGCACACATTTACAGCGCATGCTGTCTGCACAATCACTAATTAGCAGAATCTTTGAATCCTAAAATCTAGATGCATAGTTGGCATGATTCCAGGCCAGATAATACCCCATTCACCTGGGTAGCTAACCAGATCGGAAGGACCTGGGTTATGGAGCAGTGTGAATGTTCCACTCACAGCATCAGGAGGGCTGGACCCCCGACTCTTATGCAGTGTGAAAAGCACCGACCTGGTAATAACCTGGGTCGGCACTGAAGTAAAAGGGGTCTTTCCTAAGTCTGACTTGGTTTGGAAAAATGTGGAGGGGTGCTTACCCTCAGAATTGGGGCTGCAGGGTACTGCTAATGCCGAAATGGGAACATGGGTCATAAAATAAAGAGATACGTTTTGCATGCACCCCAAATACAGTCAGGATACCTCTCAATAAACAATACAGGACACACTGTATTCTGTATGATGTAGATCAGGTTACAAATATGTTAAAAAAAAAGTTGTGCAATTTAAGGGTAATGGACTGCTGATCACATTCTTATTATTTTGCTATAATCTTTTACAAGTACCCATGTTCAAGAGAAACTTTATTTGCTTTATATTCTTTTATTGAATAAACATGCCTATTACAGTTTGCTCAATTTACTGTGGATAAATATTAAGAATTACTTCTCAGGTCAGTCTGTCATTTATTAACTTTTACTTTATTAACTTATTTATTTAACTTTGTTTATTTTAGAAGATGCTGATGCCACAGCTTGGGACACATCATGACAAAAAGTTTACCTTAATGGCATTAAGTCTTCAGAATGCCTGTAGTATAAAATATATCCTTTTTGTGTGTGGGGGGGAAGTGGGGTAAATGGTGTATTAAACGGGTGTGGTATAGACACATTTGCATTTTATTTGTACGGAATTGCACAGCCACTTCCCTGTAGCTGTGCAATAACTTACACAATCTGAATCAGGGCGATATCCAATTACCCGAGATGAAACATCCAGAGCGTATAATGGGAGGTTTTCCCCGACATTTCACAGATATTTTATTTTTTACGGGGATTTAATTAGGTCTCTCGTAAAAAAAAAACTTTTTCGTGAAACCTGTGTGTTTTCATTGCCACAGCCCCGAAGAGCCATCACTTATCTGGGATTTTGCTTCGCATTGTGGCGGTTTATCTGGGATAATAGAATAGTCCCCGGCGAAGCAATTACCCAGTGGTCATTAGATACTGCCCCAAGTGAGATACTGCTTCCATGAAATCAGGTTCAGTGTGTGAAATCACTGGCCAAAGCTTACAAATGTAAAACATGCTTACATAAACCACAATGCTGCTTGCACACGGAAAAACTAAGTACATCTTCAAGCAGTGTCTTGAGCCTCTGTGTCCAGGGCGCTTCACCAACTTTCATATATAGGGCGGAAATCTATTAGCCGTGGAAGATTACTGTAGGCTAATTGACCCCCCAGGGCTGTCTAATTTGCCCAGAAACTAGGAGTTTTTGAGGATTTTTTTTCAACTGTCTCAGGAGGTTGAAAAACAATTCCCGATAACTAGCGGGTTTTACGAGTGCCGCGACCCTGTTAATGCATGAATCCGTGGACTTTTCATGGATTCTGTGTGTTAATGCCCATTAACCCGGCTATTGGGAGTTCAACTGAATAGTCCCGGTCGCTAAAGCTCGAGGCTACCTCCCATTTTCACCAGCGGAAACTGAATTTCCCCACCAAGCATTAAAATCGGTCAAGTTCAATTTGTGAAAAGGTACGAAGCAAACACAGAAGTAAATTATATATTTGTGTTATAAATACACAGGACATTTTTGTTTCAGGATGAATACAGTATATCCATAAATAAGCCTAAAACATTGTTTTCAAGTGGGAGGATTTTTTGTTTCTGGAGAAAAAATACAGTAAGCAACATAAGACTAAATTGGAACCATACCAGAAATGTGTTTTTTTATTTTGCCATTTAAAAAAAAATGCATTAGGAATTCATAATTCATGCATGAAAGTGTTAATAAGGTAGCCAAACATTGAGGGTCATTCCGAGTTGTTCGCTCGCTAGCAGGTTTTTAGCAGCCATGCAAACTCATAGTCGCCGCCCACAGGGGAGTGTATTTTCGCTTTGCAGGAGTGCGAACGCTTGTGCAGCAGAGCGCCTGCAAACACATTTTGTGCAAAACAAGACCATCCCTGTAGTTACTTATCCTGTGCGATGATTGCTGCGACGAGTGACACGGTAATGACGTCAGATACCCGCCCAGCAAACGCCCGGCCACGCCTGCGTTTTTCCAAATACTCCCAGGAAACGGTCAGTTGACACCCAGAAACTCCCACTTCCTGTCAATCTCCTTGAGTTCGGCTGTGCGATTGGAATCATCGCTAGAACCAGTGCAAAACAACAAAGGACTTCGTACCCGTACGACGCGCATGCGCATTGCAGTGCATACGCATCGCAGATTAGCCGTTTTTTTCACTGATCGCTACGCAGTGAACATCGGCAGCTAGCGATCAACTCGGAATGACCCCCCTTGTACGTTTTCCTGTGCCCCGCTATTGGGAGAGATGGAAAATACTGGTTGTAAAGTGCTTTCGCTGGCAGTTCTGAAGCTACCTCATGGTCAATGCAGTGATCTGTATTCCCCCCTTAAGTTGAAGTAATCTTCAAACAAAAACAGAGCAGAAAAAAGAAAACAGTACCCAACATGAAATCATAACATTGTTCTGTAGTGAATTATGGTTGAAAGCAGCTTTAAATGACAGCAGTTGTTTTTGTATCCAACATTTTAAATCTACTTTCCTGCAAGTTACGTCAATCAACAGACAGCTATCATTGTAATTTCCTGCAGAGACCTGACATAATGACACCCAAGGAATGACTCTATTCCCTTGTGTGACATAAAAACGATGTAGCTTTCACATATGGAGGCCTGTATCAAGAGATCAAAGTCAGTGTGAACATGAAATCTGTCTGGCTTAAAAGTAAAGCTTCTAGGTATATTATGTTGTAGCTTTTACTAAATAGTGGTAAGCTTAATCTCATGCAAGTACTGGAAGATAAATTCAGAGAACTAGACAAGTTATTTTGGGATGCAGTTAGTTTGCCGACTGTCAGGATCCCACCAGTCAGGATACAGACTCAGCATCCCAGCGCACAGGGGCTATTCCCACTCGTGGGTGTCCACGACACCCATGGAGTGGGAAAAGAACCTGTGGCGAGTGCAACGAGCCACCGAGTCCACAAGTGGACTATTTGCCCCCGCCCTGCTGCTAGCATTCTGGCGGGCGGATGCCGCCGCCAGGAATACGTATGTATTCCATTATTTTGCTTTATGGATAAAAAAAAGAAATCTTATGTACATAAACACAATTATGATTATTAAACAGAAAATATGCACTACACAGTGGCGGAACTACCAGCACTGCAACCGCTGCAACGCACAGCCCACAGCCGGCGGCATGATAATCAGTCAGACTCATTACATGCCGTCTGCAGCTAAACCACGGACTGCCCGCATCATTTCAATGAGATGCGGACTGGTTGTAGGAGAGGATGAGCCCCCTGTCCTCCCTCTCTCCTCCCCTACTCACATTTCTCTCTGGCGCTTCCTGCTTCCTCTATGTGTACTAAGTAGGGCGGCCAATCCCGGCCATTTTTTTTAATCCTGGACAACGAGATTGTAAAATGATCAATTCCGGGATTCAAAGGATTGGTTTATTTTCAATGTGTGTCTCCCCTCCCCCCCTGCCCAGCCCATATAACTAACCCTAATCTGCATAGATGGGTGGGTCAACTACTGAGCGGAGGTGAGATTCGGGGCAGTGCAGGAGGTGAGGTCTGGCAGGCGTGACCTCTGACTTCAATGCACGCTGCGCAGTGCAAACAGCCAGGGGCAGGAGGAGCTGGGCAGGTGGAGCCAAGCAGCACCTGAGCCTCCTGAGGACGTTCAACGCTACCCGGCATAGAAAAAAGTAAGGTGGTGGCCAATCCCAAAATCCCACGGATTGGAAGCTCCAATCCCGGGATTGAATCCCGACCAATTTTAGGCCGGTATTCCATGTTCCCGCCGAACCCAGGATTGGCCACCGTAGTACTAAGGGCTAGCAATACTGGATATTGTAGTTTCATATGCACAAGAAATGGTAACTGTAGTTATGTGTAGAACTACAGTTCCCATCAGCACTCAGCAAGCAGTGAAAGTGAACAGCCTCCCTTGAACCCGGCAGCCTGTCCTGAGCACTGTACAGTACTACCAAAGTGCACCACTGTACTACTGCATTAAAAGTAAATACTGTAATCTGTGTAAATTACTGGGTACTGGATTCAGAACAATTGCGGATGGCAATAGAATCTGTGGTGTGGCTGACAATGGGGCAAGTGAAATGTAGGCTAATTATGTGTGAATAGGGTGACAACACAATATTTTATATATTTCTATGTAATTGGATTGCCCTCTTGTATACAGCTGCTGGAGTCTCACATCACAACTCTTTTTAAGACCCTCCCAGCAGTGGTGCCAAGCAAAGTTACCAAAGCATATTGCTTTCAGTAGACTGTCCGGACCCCGGATCTGGTATCTGCAGGAATCTCAGCCACTTTGGAGATAGTAGTGTGTGGAGTCATCCAGGGGGTATCTCGTCCCAGGGGGTGTATGTGACAGCAGTCACCAGGGAGAAAGGAAGGGAGAAATTACAGCATTTCTGTATGATCCAGGGATGTGGTAAAAAAACCGTAACAGTCCAGACAATATGGGGAGGCTGTAATCTCTCTCCCCCAATCTCCCCGGTGACTAATGACACATACCCCCAGCCTGGACCGGGATGGATGGCGGATATGCAGTACTATCTCCACAATGGCTGGAACTGCTGCAGGAACCCTCCGGGCTGGTGGTTTGGACAATTCAGGTTTTTATGAAATCGCAAAAAATGTGACTGTCAATCGGTCATCTGCAATGTGAGTTGTAAAGGGATCTGTGTATGTGGATCGTAAAAGGGTCTACGAATGTGGTTGGCAGTAAGCAGTGCTTAAAGTGGTCCTAGAGAGGTAGTGGAACTCACCACCCCTCCCCAAGATGGCCATGTAACAAAGTTATTGCGTGCAAAAAAGGGACATGGTCTCAAAAATAAAGGGTGGTCATACAATAGTAATAATGCCCACAGTAGCATCCCGTCATACACATAATGCCCAAAGCAGTAGCGCCCCTTATACAATGCCCATAGTAGTAGTGCTCCTTATGCAAAGTCCACTGTACTGGTAGTGCCCACAGTGGTAGTGCCCCTTACATAGAGCCCATAGTAGTGGTGCACCTTATGCAATGCCCGCAATAGTAGTGCCCCTTATGTCCCCAGGAGTGATGCCCCTTATGAAGTGCCCCCTTTACAATGTCCTCATTAGTAGTGCCCCCAGTAGTAATGCCCTTAATGGTAATGCCCCTGTGTAGTATTGAACCAATAGTAACGTTGCCTGTATTAATGCCCCCAGTCGTTTAGCCCCATGTAGTTTAGCCCCAGTATTTATGCTCCCAGTAGTAATGCCCATGCAGTTATGACCCCAGTAGTTTAGCCCCCGTGTAGTTTGCCCGTTAGTAATGCCCCCAGTAGTTTAGCCCCAGTAGTTTGCCCACTTGTAGTTTAGTACCCAGTAGTAATGTCCCCAGTCGTAATGCCTCCCTGTAGTTTAGCACCTGTAGATATGCCCCCAGTAGTTTAACCCCAGTAGTTATGCCCACTTTTAGTTTGCCCCACAGTACTAATGCCCCTAGTAGTTTAAACCCTGTAGTTATGCCCCCAGTAGTTTAGCCCCCCTGTAGTTTGCCCCCAAGTAGTAATACCCTTGTAGTTATAACCCCAGTAGTAACCCCCTCCTGTAGTTTGCCCCCAGTAGTAAAGCCCTCAGTAGTTTAACCCCTGTAGTTATGCCCCCAGTAGTTTAGCTCCCCGTAGTAATGCCCCTGTAGTTATACCCCCAGTAGTAATGCCCTCCTGTAGTTTGCCCCCAGTAGTTAGCCCCTGAGAGTAATGAACCCAGTAGTTAGCCCCCGTTAGTAATGCCCCAATGTAGTTTTCCCCCTTGAAGTTTAGCCGCCAAGTAGTAATGCCCCCAGTAGTTTAGCCCCCCTGTAGTTTAGCCCCCAAGTAGTAATGCACGTGTAGTTATACCCCCCAGTAGTAATGCCCTCCTGTAGTTTGCCCCCAGTAGCTTGCCCACGCCCCCAGTAGTAAAGCCCCCCAGTATTTTGCCCACAGTAGTAAAGCCCCCCAGTAGTAAAGCTCCCCCAGTAGATGCGCCGCTACACATAGGGAAAAAACAAAACTATCCAATGAGCCCTGATGCCAGCACAAATTCAAAGGGCTGCAACTTTTGTGGATCCTACTGTACTGTCCTTTACTGTCAGTTTAACATCACTGACAAGAGAGGGCATTTAAACATTAGTCACTTATTTGGGACAATACATTACTTCAACAAGCCCAGATCAATAATGTCAATTCTATAAGGATTCATCAGCGGTGCTCAGGGATTGGTAATTTATAATGTATCGCCGTAATATTTTGATATTACAGCCAATAAACATAATATAGCTAGAGGTTTAATTGTGGGCTTTAGGGATTTCCTATTTAATTCCAGATGACAGAAAAAGGTAGCACTGTGGAACTGCATGAGCAATGCTTTCTCTGACTATACTCAGTAGCGGCTCTTGCCACGGGCATGCAGGCTTTTTGCCCGGGGCGCCGCTGTCCCAAGGGCGCCGCTGCCGCCTTGGCAGGAGCCGCTACTGGTGCCGTTCAGTCCATCTGACGTCATCGCGCACCACACGGCATTGTGGGAGTGGCCGTAGACACCAGAGGTCATAATTGACCTCTAGTGTCTGTGCAGTGCTATGGGAGAGATGTCATAGATCCGAGGAGCGGTGCCAGCGGCCAGAGACGGAGGACACCAGTGGTCGGGAAGCAGGAGCGGGGTTGGCGAGTATTTTTTTTCCCGTGTAAGCGGCGCTACAGGGGGCATTAATACTGGGGCTACAGGGGGCACAACTACTGGGGCCAAAACTACAGGGGGGCACAGCTGTGACTATGCCCCTTTACTATGAAGCCACGCCCCTATTTTTGCCAAAGGAAACTTTCGCCCTGGGAACCACAAGGTCTAGAACAGGCCCTGACTATACTCTTGTACTTTGTGTTCCCTGGGTTTCAGTTACTAGCTTGTAGTATAGTAATATAATGTGTTTGACGTTAACGCATATGCTTGCTATTAAAGCCATAGAAGGTTTAATAAATTTGCCTGGTCACACTGGAATATATATCATATACAAACATTGTCATGACTACAATTACATGTCTCTGATATAGTAATATTAGAGCTAAGGAGTGTTTAGACCTAATTCACACAGATGTATGTGGAAAAATGAAGAATGTGATCAGGACAAAATAAATATTTCCTCACTTTACCTTATGATTACTCATAGTTCACAGCACTTTACCAGCTGCATAGTCAGGATAAAGGGGGACATTTACTAATCAGTGATAAGAGCGGAGAAATGAGCTAGTGGAGAAGTTGCCCCATCAACCAATCAGCAGCTCTGTATCATTTTATAGTGTGCAAATTATAGATCAGTGATGGCTAACCTTGACACTCCAGCTGTTGTTGAACTACACATCCCAGCATGGCCTGCATCAGTTTTAGCATGGCCAAATAGCAAAACTGTAGCAGGGCATGCTGGGATGTGTAGTTCAACAACAGCTGGAGTGTCAAGGTTAGCCATCACTGTTATAGATGTTACTTCAGTGCTGATTGGTTGCCATGGGCAACTTTTCCAATGGCTCACTTCTCCCCTCTTATCACTGCTTAGTAATGTCCCCCAAAGTCTCAGAAAAACATGAATATTATCTTTCTCTGAAGAACAAGTTTGGACATTTGCCAAAAACACTACAGTATGTGCGTGCAGTATAACAGTACAGAATATACAAGTGGGAAGGCACAGACATTCTGCAAAATATAGAATTATGTTCCAGATAATCAAGTGCAAAATGGGGATCGGACACTGGTAAAAGTGGGCAAAGTATGCTCTTTGATACAGATGAGCCAGAAATTTACTGGGGAGAAGCAATCAAGCTATCTTCAAAATGGCTTATTGGGAAAAGAACAATTGAAAAGACTCCAGAACTGTGGAATGGAATGAAACATTGACTTACAGAAATGTCCTCATACAACCAGCCTCAATATGCTACAAGATGCATGGCGCGAGAGAGCCACCAGGTCACATAATCCACCTCGGTTAATTGGTTCGCAGGGGGCTATCCAATTAGCCCCGATGCTGGCACTTAACAGGGATTATGCACGCAAAGCATAATCTACTATAAGTGCCCGCTGAACCCACGATAAGTGCCGCAAAAATACATAAGTCCGTGGCTTTACCCGGGACCTATGAATTTTGCATGAAAAATTTGTGTTTTTCGCGGGACCTAATTCGATGGGGGTGGGGACATTTTTTTTTTTTAAATACATGTTTCTCTGACGTCCTAGTGGATGCTGGGAACTCCGTAAGGACCATGGGGAATAGCGGCTCCACAGGAGACTGGGCACAACTAAAGAAAGCTTTAGGACAGGGGTGGGGAACCTCCGGCCCGCGGGCCGTATACGGCCCGCGAAGCCGTTTGGTCCGGCCCACCAGCTGGTGTCAGTGAGACACGCTGCCGCTCAGTCCGGCGGCAGCGTGTCTCAGCTGTCAGAACAGGGAGACGGAGGAGAGCGCGGCTGTCGAGTGGGAGCGGCGGCGTGTAGTACTTCAAACCAGCCGCCGGTCCGTGAGCCAATCAGAGCTCACGGACAGGCAGCCAATCAGGAGCCGCGGCTGCCGGTCCGCGAGCTCTGATTGGCTCTCGAACCGGCGGCTGGTTTGAAGTACTACACGGCGCCGCCGCTCACACCCGACAGCCGCGCTCTCCTCCGTGTCTCACGGTAAGCAGCACTGTGGGGGGCATTTGTATACCTGGCACTGTGGGGTCATCTGTATACCTGGCACTGTGGGGGCATCTGCATACCTGGCACTGTGGGGGCATCTGTATACCTGGCACTGTGGGGGGCATTTGTATACCTGGCACTGTGGGGTCATCTGTATACCTGGCACTGTGGGGTCATCTGTATACCTGGCACTGTGGGGGCATCTGCATACCTGGCACTGTGGGGGCATCTGCATACCTGGCACTGTGGGGGCATCTGCATACCTGGCACTGTGGGGGGCATTGGTATACCTGGCACTGTGGGGTCATCTGTATACCTGGCACTGTGGGGGCATCTGCATACCTGACACTGTGGGGGCATCCGCATACCTGGCACTGTGGGGGGCATTTGTATACCTAGCACTGTGGGGGGCATTTGTATACCTGGCACTCTGGGGTCATCTGTATACCTGGCACTGTGGGGGCATCTGTATACCTGGCACTGTGGGGGGCATTTGTATACCTGGCACTGTGGGGGCATCTGTATACCTGGCACTGTGAGGGGCATTTGTATACCTGGAACTGTGGGGGGCATTTGTATACCTGGCACTGTGGGGGCAATTGTGGATCTGGCACCGCACTATTGGGGGCATATGTGTATCATGTCCCATTTTAACTGGCCACACCCATTTTTTTGGCGCGTGCGTGCCTCCTAAATATCCAAATGGCCCTCGGTAGAAAAAAGTTTCCCCACCCCTGCTTTAGGACTACCTGGTGTGCACTGGCTCCTCCCTCTATGACCCTCCTCCAGACCTCAGTTAGAATGTTGTGCCCGGCCGAGCTGGATGCACACTAGGGGCTCTCCTGAGCTCCTAGAAAAGAAAGTATATTTTAGGTTTTTTATTTTCAGTGAGATCTGCTGGCAACAGACTCACTGGTACGAGGGACTTAGGGGAGAGAAGAGGACCTACCTGCTTGCAGCTAGCTTGGGCTTCTTAGGCTACTGGACACCATTCGCTCCAGAGGGATCGAACACAGGCCCAGCTTCGGTCGTCCGGTCCCGGAGCCGCGCCGCTTTCCCCCTTGCAAAGCCAGAAGATGTTCCTGAAAATCGGCGGCAGAAGACTTCGGTCTTCATTAAGGTAGCGCACAGCACTGCAGCTGTGCGCCATTGCTCCCTGTGCACACCACATACTCCGGTCACTGATAGGTGCAGGGCGCTGGGGGGGGCGCCCTGGGCAGCAATTAGAGTACCTTAAGAGTGGCAAATCACACATAATATAGCCTAATAAGCTATATATGTGTAAAATACCCCTGCCACATTATGATTATAAGAGCGGGAGAAGTCCGCCGAAAAAGGGGCGGGGCTATCTCCCTCAGCACACTGGCGCCATTTTCTCTTCACAGTGCAGCTGGAAGACAGCTCCCCAGGCTCTCCCCTGTAGTTTTCAGGCTCAAAGGGTTAAAAAGAGAGGGGGGGGGGGGGGGGGGGCGCACTAAATTTAGGCGCAAATCTGTGTATTATAGCAGCTATAAGGGAAAAAACACTGTGGGTAGTGTGAATCCCTGCATTATATAGCGCTCTGGTGTGTGCCGGCATACTCTCTCTCTGTCTCCCCAAAGGACTTTGTGGGGTCCTGTCCTCAGTCAGAGCATTCCCTGTGTGTGTGCGGTGTGTCGGTACGGCTGTGTCGACATGTTTGATGAGGAGGCTTATGTGGAGGCGGAGCAGATGCCGATAAATGTGATGTCACCCCCTGCGGGGTCGACACCTGAGTGGATGGACATGTGGAAGGTATTACGTGACAGTGTCAACTCCTTACATAAAAGGTTTGACGACATAGCAGATGTGGGACAGCCGGCTTCTCAGCCCGTGCCTGCCCAGGCGTCTCAAAAGCCATCAGGGGCCCTAAAACGTCCACTACCTCAGATGGCAGACACAGATGTCGACACGGATACTGACTCCAGTGTCGACGACGATGAGACTACTGTACATTCCAATAGAGCCACCCGTTACATGATTACGGCAATAAAAAACGTGTTGCACATTTATGATATTACCCCAGGTACCACAAAAAAGGGTATTATGTTTGGGGAGAAAAAAGCTTCCAGTGGTTTTTCCCCCATCTGATGAACTAAATGTGTGAAGAAGCGTGAGTTTCCCCCGATAAGAAACTGGTAATTTCTAAAAGGTTACTAATGGCGTACCCTTTCCCGCCAGAGGATAGGTCACGTTGGGAGACATCCCCTAGGGTGGATAAAGCGCTCACACGTCTGTCAAAGAAGGTGGCACTACCGTCTCAGGACACGGCCGCCCTAGAGCCTGCAGATAGAATGCAGGAGGCTATAGTCTGTATATACACACTCAGGCATTATACTGAGACCAGCTATTGCTTCAGCATGAATGTGCAGTGCTGCCGCTGCGTGGTCAGATTCTCTGTACCTTAAGACAGGGACACTATATTGCTAACCATAGAGCATATTAAAGACGCAGTCTTATACATGAGAGATGCACAGAGGGATAATTGCCGACTGGCATCTAAAATAAACGCAATGTCCATTTTTGCCAGGAACTCGGCAGTGGACAGGTGATGCTGATTCTAAAAGGCACATGGAAGTTTTGCCTTACATGGGTGAGGAGTTGTTTGGGGATGGTCTCTCGGACCTCGTTTCCACAGCTACAGCTGGGAAATCAACATTTTGCCCCATGTTCCCTCACAGCCAAAGAAAGCACCGTATTATCAGGTACAGTCCTTTCGGCCCCAGAAAGGCAAGCGGGTTAAAGGCGCATCCTTTCTGCCCAGAGGCAGAGGTAGAGGGAAAAAGCTGCAGTATACAGCCAGTTCCCAGGAACAAAAGTCCTCCCCCGCTTCCTCCAAGTCCATGACGCTGGGGCTCCACAGACGGAGCCAGGTACGGTGGGGGCCCGTCTCAAGAAGTTCAGCGACCAGTGGGCTCGCTCACGGGTGGATCCCTGTATTCTACAGGTATCTCAGGGGTACAAGCTGGAATTCGAGACGTCTCCCCCTCGCCTTTTCCTCAAATCTGCCTTGCCGACTGCTCCCTCAGACAGGGAGGCAGTGCTGGAGGCAATTCACAAGCTGTATTCGCAGCATGTGATAGTCAAGGTACCCCTTCTTCAATAGGGACGGGGTTACTATTCCACAATGTTTGTGGTACCGAAACCTTGAACACTTATATACGAAGGTTCAAGTTCAAAATGAAATCGCTCAGGGCGGTTATTGCAAGCCTGGACGAAGGGGATTACATGGTATCACTGGACATCAAGGATGCTTACCTGCATGTCCCCATTTACCCCCCTCACCAGGAGTACCTCAGATTTGTGGTACAGGACTGTCATTACCAATTCCAGACGTTGCCGTTTGGTCTGTCCACGGCACCGAGGGTATTTACCAAGGTAATGGCAGAGATGATGATACTCCTTCGAAGGAAGGGAGTTATAATTATCCCGTACTTGGCCGATCTCCTTATAAAGGCGAGGTCCAGGAAACAGTTGTTGATCGGAGTAGCACTAGCTGGGGCAGTGCTACAACAGCACGGCTGGATCCTGAACATTCCGAAGTCGCAGCTGGTTCCTACAACGCGTCTACTGTTCCTGGGGATGGTTCTCGACACAGAACAGAAAAAAGTGTTTCTCCCGGAGGAGAAGGCCAAGGAGTTGTCATCTCTAGTCAGAGACCTCCTAAAACCAAAACAGGTGTCGGTGCACCATTGCACGCGAGTCCTGGGAAAGATGGTGGCTTCTTACGAAGCAATTCCATTCGGAGGGTTCCATGCATGGATCTTTCAGTGGGATCTGTTGGACAGGTAGTCCGGATCGCATCTTCAGATGCATCGGCTGATAACCCTGTTTCCGAGGGCCAGGGTGTCGCTGTTGTGATGGCTGCAGAGTGCTCATCTTCCAGAGGGCCGCAGATTCGGCATACAGAACTGGGTCCTGGTGACCTCGGATGCCAGCCTTCGAGGTTGGGGGGCAGTCACACAGGGAAGAAACTTCCAAGGACAATAGTCAAGTCAGGAGACTTCCCTACACATAAATATTCTGGAACTAAGGGCCATTTGCAATGCCCTAAGTCAGGCAAGACCCCTGCTTCAAGACCAGCCAGTGCTGATCTAGTCAGACAACGTCACGACGGTCGCCCATGTAAACCGACAGGGCGGCACAAGAAGCAGGATGGCAATGGCACAAGGATTCTCCGATGGGCGGAAAATCATGTGTTAGCACTGTCGGCAGTGTTCATTCCCGGAGTGGACAACTGGGAAGCAGACTTTCTCAGCAGACACGACCTCCACCCGGGAGAGTGGGGACTTCATCCAGAAGTCTTCCAAATGATTGTACACCATTGGGTAGGGCCACAGGTGGACATGATGGCGTCCCGCCTCAACAAAAAGCTAAAATGTTATTGCGCCAGGTCAAGGGACCCTCAGGCGATAGCTGAGGACGCTCTGGTAACACCGTGGGTGTACCAGTCGGTGTATGTGTTCCTTCCTCTGCCTCTCATACCCAAGGTACTGAGAATAATAAGGAGGAGAGGAGTAAGAACTATACTCGTGGTTCCGGATTGGCCAAGAAGATCTTGGTACCCAGAACTTCAAGAAATGATCTCAGAGGACCCATGGCCTCTGCCGCTCAGACAGGACCTGCTGCAGCAGGGGCCCTGTCTGTTCCAAGACTTACCGCGGCTGCGTTTGACGGCATGGCGGTTGAACACCGGATCCTGAAGGAAAAAGGCATTCCGGAGGAAGTTATCCCTACGCAAATTAAAGCTAGGAAAGAAGTGACCGCAAACCATTATCACCGCATATGGCGGAAATATGTTGCGTGGTGCGAGGCCAGGAAGGCCCCAACGGAGGAATTCAGCTAGGTCGATTTCTGCACTTCCTACAGTCAGGGGCGACTATGGGCCTAAAATTGGGTTCCATTAAGGTCCAGATTTCGGCTCTACTGATTTTCTTCCAAAAAGAACTGGCTTCACTACCTGAAGTTCAGACATTTGTTAAGGGAGTGCTGCATATTAAGCCCCTTTTGTGCCCCTAGTGGCACCTTGGGATCTCAACGTGGTGTTGGATTTCCTAAAGTCGCATTGGTTGAACCACTTAAAACCGTGGAACTAAAATATCTCACGTGGAAAGTGGTCATGCTGTTGGCCTTGGCTTCGGCCAGGCGTGTGTCAGAATTGGCGGCTTTGTCTTGTAAAAGCCCTTATCTGATTTTCCATATGGATGGGGCAGAATTGAGGACTCGTCCCCAATTTCTCCCAAACGTGGTTTCAGCGTTTCATTTGAACCAGCCTATTGTGGTGCCTGCGGCTACTCGTGACTTGGAGGACTCCAAGTTGCTGGACGTAGTCCGGGCCCTAAAAATCTATGTTTCCAGGACAGCTGGAGTCAGAAAGACTGACTCGCTATTTATCCTGCATGCGCCCAACAAGTTGGGTGCGTCTGCTTCAAAGCAGACTATTGCTCGCTGGATCTGTAGCACGATTCAACTTGCACATTCTGCGGCTGGACTGCCGCATCCTAAATCTGTAAAAGCCCATTCCACGAGGAAGGTGGGCTCTTCTTGGGCGGCTGCCCGAGGGGTCTCGGCTTTACAACTTTGCCGAGCAGCTACTTGGTCGGGGTCAAACACATTTGCTAAATTCTACAAGTTTAATACCCTGGCTGAGGAGGACCTAGAGTTCGCTCATTCGGTGCTGCAGAGTCATCCGCACTCTCCCGCCCGTTTGGGAGCTTTGGTATAAACCCCATGGTCCTTACGGAGTTCCCAGCATCCACTAAGACGTCAGAGAAAATAAGATTTTACTCACCGGTAAATCTATTTCTCGTAGTCCGTAGTGGATGCTGGGCGCCCGTCCCAAGTGCGGATTGTCTGCAATACTTGTATATAGTTATTGTTTAACTAAAGGGTTATTGTTGAGCCATCTGTTGAGAGGCTCAGTTATATTTCATACTGTTAACTGGGTATAGTATCACGAGTTATACGGTGTGATTGGTGTGGCTGGTATGAGTCTTACCCGGGATTCAAAATCCTTTCCTTATTGTGTCAGCTCTTCCGGGCACAGTATCCTAACTGAGGTCTGGAGGAGGGTCATAGAGGGAGGAGCCAGTGCACACCAGGTAGTCCTAAAGCTTTCTTTAGTTGTGCCCAGTCTCCTGCGGAGCCGCTATTCCCCATGGTCCTTACGGAGTTCCCAGCATCCACTACGGACTACGAGAAATAGATTTACCGGTGAGTAAAATCTTATTTTTTTGCACCAGCGACACTATCAAGGATAATTGGATACCCACTACTGTTATATGACTATGTGCCTAGAACGCACTAGGAGACTTAATTAATTTAATATGCAACACTTGTATACAGTATTTGTGTCTGTGAGTGAGTCTGTACACACAGCATAATGTAGTACAAGAAAGAGAGAGAATGGGGTTGTACTGGTTAGGTGCACAGTGTAATATAATAAAATAAAATATAACTTTTATTTGTTAATAAAAAGACCCATATTGGGTCAACATGCGAAATATAGAGGTAAAAAGAATAGAGATTCAAGAATGTGCTCTGAGATAGAAAAGTGATCAAGATTAAAAATGAATCCGCTCCGATGATTGCATTGGCTATTATATATATTAATGTATTAATGTGTGTACATCCAAAAAGTGTCCTTATGGACAAATAATGTATCTCTTATGTTTCAAACGACTGTGGCTATCTGATATTCTTCTGTCGATTAATAAATATTGTGCACTGCCAGTTTGTGCACTCTTCACCAATCACAATGAAATGAAATATCCAGCTATTGGATCATAATTAGAATAAATTGCAGTTATGCAGCCTGTCTAGCTATCAATTGCCCCTTACATGGGTGGACTGCAGTTCTGAAAATAAGCTTAATATAGTGTATTGATGCGACTGTACTTAAACGACATAGAGGCGGCCGCGCTGTGATAATGTCACGCTTCCCCCTTCTGTATGAGGTAAGTATCCAATATTCCTATATTGACCCTATGGTGGTCATATATTCTAACACAATACAAATCAATTTTGTTGTGAGATGGAATGAGTTTGGCACGACTCTATTTATAGTGTGAGTATAGCTGTGCTCCAGTGATTGTACCAGCATTTGTCCTATTAACCGTGATTCCCGTCTCGAAAAAGCCTAGAAAAAGCTGTATGCGAAATGCGCGCATCGGCACCCACTTCTGCTCCGATGCTCTTACATTGATGAATGTTATATTGTGTGTACCCGTGGTTGTCAGATTGCTGCACGGTGATCATGGGAATACCCCGTGGATCGGACAAATGCTGATCAATTAAGAAACCGTTGCAAGCTCTGACTTCCATGTTAATTGTTACTCTAACCAGTAAAAATAAGAATTTACTTACCGATAATTCTATTTCTCATAGTCCGTAGTGGATGCTGGGACTCCGTCAGGACCATGGGGAATAGCGGGCTCCGCAGGAGACAGGGCACATCTAAATAAAGCTTTTAGGATCACATGGTGCGTACTGGCTCCTCCCCCTATGACCCTCCTCCAAGCCTCAGTTAGGTACTGTGCCCGGACGAGCGTACACAATAAGGAAGGATCTTGAATCCCGGGTAAGACTCATACCAGCCACACCAATCACACCGTACAACTTGTGATCTGAACCCAGTTAACAGTATGATAACAAAAAACGAAGTAGCCTCTGAAAAGATGGCTCACAACAATAGTAATAACCCGATCTTTGTAACAATAACTATGTACAAGTATTGCAGACAATCCGCACTTGGGATGGGCGCCCAGCATCCACTACGGACTATGAGAAATAGAATTATCGGTAAGTAAATTCTTATTTTCTCTAACGTCCTAGTGGATGCTGGGACTCCGTCAGGACCATGGGGATTATACCAAAGCTCCCAAACGGGCGGGAGAGTGCGGATGACTCTGCAGCACCGAATGAGAAAACTCCAGGTCCTCCTTAGCCAGAGTATCAAATTTGTAAAATTTTACAAACGTGTTCTCCCCTGACCACGTAGCTGCTCGGCAAAGTTGTAATGCCGAGACCCCTCGGGCAGCCGCCCAAGATGAGCCCACTTTCCTTGTGGAGTGGGCCTTTACAGATTTAGGCTGTGGCAGGCCTGCCACAGAATGTGCAAGTTGGATTGTACTACAGATCCAACGTGCAATCGTCTGTTTAGACGCAGGAGCACCCATCTTGTTGGGTGCATACAATATAAACAACGAGTCAGATTTTCTGACTCCAGCTGTCCTTGAAATATATATTTTTAATGCTCTGACAACGTCCAGTAACTTGGAGTCCTCCAAGTCGCTAGTAGCCGCAGGCACCACAATAGGCTGGTTCAAGTGAAAAGCCGAAACCACCTTAGGGAGAAAATGAGGACGTGTCCGCAGTTCTGCCCTGTCCGAATGGAAAATCAGATATGGGCTTTTGTATGATAAAGCCGCCAACTCTGAAACTCTCCTGGCTGAAGCCAGGGCCAATAGCATGGTTACCTTCCATGTAAGGTATTTTAAATCTACCGATTTTAGAGGCTCAAACCAATGAGATTTGAGAAAATTCAAAACTACGTTCAAATCCCACGGTGCCACTGGAGGCACTATTGGGGGTTGTATATGTAGTACACCTTTGACAAAAGTTTGTACTTCAGGCACTGATGCCAATTCCTTCTGGAAGAAGATTGAGAAGGCCGAAATTTGAACTTTAATGGACCCCAATTTTTGGCCCATAGACAATCCTGCTTGCAGGAAATGTAAGAATCGACCCAATTGAAATTCTTCCGTTGGAGCCTTCTTGGCCTCACACCACGCAACATATTTCCGCCAAATGCGGTGATAATGTTGTACAGTCACTTCCTTCCTAGCCTTAATCAAGGTAGGAATAACTTCCTCTGGAATGCCCTTTTCTTTTAGAATCCGGCGTTCAACCGCCATGCCGTCAAACGCAGACGCGGTAAGTCTTGGAACATACAAGGTCCCTGCTGAAGCAGATCCCTTCTTAGAGGTAGAAGCCACGGATCCTCCGTGAGCATCTCTTGAAGTTCCGGATACCAAGTTCTTCTTGGCCAGTCCGGAGCCACCAGTATTGTTCTTACTCCTCTTTTCCGTATAATTCTCAGTACCTTTGGTATGAGAGGCAGAGGAGGGAACACATACACTGACTGGTACACCCACGGTGTTACCAGAGCGTCCACAGCTATTGCCTGAGGGTCTCTTGACCTGGCGCAATATCTGTCCAATTTTTTGTTGAGGCGAGACGCCATCATGTCCACCTTTGGTTTTTCCCAACGGTTCACAATCATGTGGAAGACTTCTGGATGAAGTCCCCACTCTCCCGGGTGAAGGTCGTGTCTGCTGAGGAAGTCTGCTTCCCAGTTGTCCACTCCCGGGATGAACACTGCTGACAGTGCTATGACATGATTCTCCGCCCAGCGCAGAATCCTTGCAGCTTCTGTCATTGCTCTTCTGCTTCTCGTGCCGCCTTGTCGGTTTACGTGGGCGACTGCCGTGATGTTGTCCGACTGGATCAACACCGGCTGACCCTGAAGCAGCGATTTTGCCAGGCTTAGAGCATTGTAGATCGCTCTTAGCTCCAGTATATTTATGTGAAGGGACGTCTCCAGGTTTGACCACACGCCCTGGAAGTTTCTTCCCTGTGTGACTGCTCCCCAGCCTCGTAGGCTGGCATCCGTAGTCACCAGGACCCAGTCCTGTATGCCGAATCTGCGGCCCTCTAACAGATGGGCACTCTGCAACCACCACAGGAGAGACAACCTTGTTCTTGGTGACAGTGTTATCCGCTGATGCATGTGCAGATGCGATCCGGACCATTTGTCCAGCAGATCCCACTGAAATGTCCGTGCATGGAATCTGCCGAATGGAATCGCTTCGTAAGAAGCCACCATCTTTCCCAGGACTCTTGTGCATTGATGTACTGACACAGTTCCTGGTTTTAGGAGGTTCCTGACAAGTTCGGATAACTCCCTTGCTTTCTCCTCCGGGAGAAACACCTTTTTCTGAACCGTGTCCAGAATCATTCCCAGGAACAGCAGACGAGTTGTCGGGGTCAATTGAGATTTTGGAAGATTCAGAATCCACCCGTGTTGCTGAAGCACTACCTGGGTTAGTGCTACACCGACTTCCAGCTGTTCTCTGGACTTTGCCCTTATCAGGAGATCGTCCAAGTAAGGGATAATTAATACGCCTTTTCTTCGTAGAAGAACCATCATTTCGGTCATTACCTTGGTAAAGACCCGAGGGGCCGTGGACAAACCAAACGGCAGCGTTTGAAACTGATAATGACAGTCTTGTATCACGAACCTGAGATACCCTTGGTGTGAGGGGTAAATTGGGACATGCAGATAAGCATCTTTTATGTCCAGGGACACCATGAAGTCCCCTTCTTCCAGATTCGCTATCACTGCTCTGAGTGACTCCATCTTGAACTTGAATTTCTGTATGTACAGGTTCAAGGATTTCAGGTTTAGAATAGGTCTTACCGAACCGTCCGGCTTCGGTACCACAAATAGTGTGGAATAATACCCCTTCCCCTGTTGTAGGAGGGGTACCTTGACTATCACCTGCTGAGAATACAGCTTGTGAATGGCTTCCAAAACCGACGTCCTTTCTGAGGGAGACGTTGGTAAAGCAGACTTTAGGAACCGGCGAGGGGGAGACCTTTCGAACTCCAACATGTAACCCTGAGATATTATCTGCAGGATCCACGGGTCCACTTGTGAGCGAGCCCACTGATTGCTGAAAATCTTGAGTCGACCCCCCACCGCTCCTGAGTCCGCTTGTAAAGCCCCAGCGTCATGCTGATGGCTTTGTAGAACCCGGGGCGGGTTTCTGGTCCTGGGCAGGGGCTGCTTGCTGCCCTCTCTTACCCTTTCCTCTGCCTCGCGGCAGATAAGACTGTCCTTTTGGTCGCTTGTTTTTATAGGAGCGAAAGGACTGCGGCTGAAAAGACGGTGTCTTTTTCTGTTGGGAGGGGGTCTGAGGTAAAAAAGTGGATTTGCCGGCAGTTGCCGTGGCCACCAGGTCCGAAAGACCGACCCCAAATAATTCCTCTCCTTTATATGGCAATACTTCCATATGCCTTTTGGAATCCGCATCACCTGACCACTGTCGCGTCCATAAACTTCTTCTGGCAGATATGGACATCGCGCTTACTCTTGATGCTAGAGTACAAATATCTCTCTGAGCATCTCGCATATAAAGAAAAGCATCCTTTAATTGCTCTAGAGTCAATAAAATACTGTCCCTATCCAGGGTATCAATATTTTCAGTCAGAGAATCCAACCACACTACCCCAGCACTGCACATCCAGGCTGAGGCTATTGCCGGTCGCAGTATAACACCAGTATGTGTGTATATACTCTTCAGTGTAGTTTCCAGCCTCCTATCTGCTGGATCCTTGAGGGCGGCCGTATCAGGAGACGGCAACGCCACTTGCTTTGATAAACGTGTGAGCGCCTTATCCACCCTAGGGGGTGTTTCCCAGCGCGCCCTAACCTCTGGTGGGAAAGGGTATAATGCCAATAACTTCTTGGAAATTAGCAGTTTTCTATCTGGGTTAACCCACGCTTCGTCACACACGTCATTCAATTCCTCTGATTCTGGAAAAGCTACAGGTAGTTTTTTCACCCCCCACATAATACCCCTTTTTGAGGTACCAGCAGTATCAGAGATCTGCAAAGCCTCCTTCATTGCCGTGATCATATAACGTGTGGCCCTATTGGAAAATACGTTTGTTTCTTCACCGTCGACACTAGATTCATCTGTGTCGGTACCCGTGTCGACTGACTGAGGTAAGGGACGTTTTACAGCCCCTGACGGTGTCTGAGACGCCTGAGCCGGTACTAACTGGTTTTCCGGCCGTCTCATTTCGTCAACTGACTTTTGTAATGTGCTAACATTATCACGTAATTCCATAACTAAAGCCATCCATTCCGGTGTCGACTCCCTAGGGGGTGACATCACCATTACCGGCAATTGCTCTGCCTCCACACCAACATCGTCTTCATACATGTCGACACACACGTACCGACACACAGCAGCCACACAGGGAATGCTCTAATCGAAGACAGGACCCTCTTAGCCCTTTGGGGAGACAGAGGGAGAGTTTGCCAGCACACACCAAAAACGCTATAAATGTATATAAACAACCCTAGAAGGTGTTGTTTTTGATATAAGCGCTTTTAATATATCAATATCGCCAAATTATGCCCCCCTTCTCTTTGTTACCCTGTTTCTGTAGTGCAGTGCAGGGGAGAGTCCTGGGAGCCTTCCTCACCAGCGGAGCTGAGCAGGAAAATGGCGCTGAGTGCTGAGGAGAATAAGCTCCGCCCCTTTTTCGGCGGGCTTTTCTCCCGGGTTTTAAGAAAACTGGCCTGGGTTAAATACATACATATAGCCTTAATGGCTATATGTGATGTATTTATTTTGCCACTAAAGGTATTTAATATTGCTGCCCAGGGCGCCCCCAGCAGCGCCCTGCACCCTCCGTGACTGAATCAGTGAGACGTGTAGCAACAATGGCGCACAGCTGCAGTGCTGTGCGCTACCTTCATGAAGACTGAGGAGTCTTCTGCCGCCTGCTTTCCGGACCTCCGTCTTCAGCGTCTGTAAGGGGGATCGGCGGCGCGGCTCCGGGACGAACCCCAGGAGGACCTGTGTTCCGACTCCCTCTGGAGCTAAGTGTCCAGTAGCCTAAGACTCCAATCCATCCTGCACGCAGGTGAGTTGGAAATCTCTCCCCTAAGTCCCTCGATGCAGTGATCCTGTTGCCAGCAGGACTCACTGAGATTTAAACCTAAAAAAACTTTGTCTAAGCAGCTCTTTAGGAGAGCCACCTAGATTGCACCCTTCTCGGACGGGCACAAAAACCTAACTGAGGCTTGGAGGAGGGTCATAGGGGGAGGAGCCAGTACGCACCATGTGATCCTAAAAGCTTTATTTAGATGTGCCCTGTCTCCTGCGGAGCCCGCTATTCCCCATGGTCCTGACGGAGTCCCAGCATCCACTAGGACGTTAGAGAAATTATTATTAGCAACAGTATGTGAATTATATGTTTCAAACTAGTGGCAATTAGTACTGCACGGTCTACACGGGAATGCCCGCTGATCAGACTAACGTCGAGTAATCACAGGCTGATGCAGTATCAATATTCAGTTCATTTGTAAATTATAGCGTGTACCTGCGGTTGTCAGATTGCTGCATGGTGATCACGGAAATACCCCGTGGATCGGACAAAGGCTGATCAATTAGAAACCATTGCAACCTCTGACTTCTAGGTTAATGGTTACTTTAATCAGTAAAATCTTTATCAGCAGCATGTGAATTATATATTTCGAACTGTTGGTAATCAGCACTGCACGGCTAACACGGGAATGCCCGCTGATCAGACTAGTGCCGAGTAACTACATGCTGATGCAGTATTAATATTTAATTCATTTGCAAACTGTAGCACTCTCTTTTAGAGGAGCATTGTGTCCTGTCTACTGTTACTCGAACCAGTAATACCCTCATTAGCAGCAGTATGTTAATTATATGTTCTAACTGGTGGCAATTAGTACTGCACGGCCAATACGGGAATACCCACTGATCAGTTTTAATAACTATATGCTGCTGCAGCACTATTACCTAGTTTATTTACAAACTATAGCACTCCCCTTAGCATTAACGGGTATCCTGAATCATCGCTGATAGGACAAACGCTGGTGCAATTGTGGCAATACAGTTTTACTCACAATAAAGTGTGTCTAAACTCATTCTATTTTGCAACAAAGTTGTCCAGTATTGACTCAAAACAGAAGACTATTACATAGTCCATATAGGGATATCAGATAATTGGAGCTTTAATCAATTTCAGCGGTTACGGCATAGGTACTGTCCTATTTGTACTAATATACAGCGTTATCACTCACAGCATCTCATACCTTGGATGCTTTGAAGGTCAATTTATTAATCTATGACATATTAACCAATAACATCTTCACTAGCAGTAGCATGTGAATTACATACTCCAACTGATGATAACGAGTACGGCACGGCCAGTACGGGAATATCTATCGATCGTATAAGTGCTGAGTAATTACATGCTGATGTAGTGCTAATAATCAGGCTATCTGTAAACCTCAGCACTCTCTTGAACAGCAGCTTGCATTTTGAATTAAGTAGGGACTGAGAAGTATAGTACTACCGAGACGGGAATCACGGTTAATAGGACAAATGCTGGTACAATCACTGGAGCACAGCTATACTCACACTATAAATAGAGTCGTGCCAAACTCATTCCATCTCACAACAAAATTGATTTGTATTGTGTTAGAATATATGACCACCATAGGGTCAATATAGGAATATTGGATACTTACCTCTTACAGAAGGGGAAAGCGTGACATTATCACAGCGCGGCCGCCTCTATGTCGTTTAAGTACAGTTGCATCAATACACTATATTAAGCTTATTTTCAGAACTGCAGTCCACCCATGTAAGGGGCAATTGATAGCTAGACAGGCTGCATAACTGCAATTTATTCTAATTATGATCCAATAGCTGGATATTTCATTTCATTGTGATTGGTGAAGAGTGCACAAACTGGCAGTGCACAATATTTATTAATCGACAGAAGAATATCAGATAGCCACAGTCGTTTGAAACATAAGAGATACATTAGTGTTTATTTGTCCATAAGGACACTTTTTGGATGTACACACATTAATACATTAATATATATAATAGCCAATGCAATCATCGGAGCGGATGAATTTTTAATCTTGATCACTTTTCTATCTCAGAGCACATTCTTGAATCTCTATTCTTTTTACCTCTATATTTCGCATGTTGACCCAATATGGGTCTTTTTATTAACAAATAAAAGTTATATTTTATTATATTACACTGTGCACCTAACCAGTACAACCCCATTCTCTCTCTTTCTTGTACTACATGTTAGTTTGGTTGTCCTAGGTAGCACCCCCAGGAGACATACATGAGGAATCCCTCATGATACACATTGGGGTATCAAAGTGAGGTTCTCTCCCTCACTGTAGTTAAGTTACCGGATATTTGAGAGTGCAGATTTTTTCTTCAGTTCTTGTTGTCACACAGCATAATGGTAATTGGCACAGAAAAAAAAGTGGCCTTCATATATACAGTAATACTCGGCTCCTTCTACTGTGGCAGATGAATTTCTGAGGAAGTCATTACATTAGCCGTGTCTTCTAAAATGTCAAATTTAATCAGATAACTGACCTACAGTAACAATGTATGGAGGGAGAAAACCGGAGCACCAGAACAAAGATGGAACATACAACTCCATATAGATAGCACCATGGGCTTGCAAATGCACACAAATGAATGTATAACATTACCTTGGCATTTTTTTTTAATAAAAACTCTTATTGTAAATATAGCAGTAAATTAAATACTAAAAAAAATAAAACGGGTGTCCTCTTTAAAAATGTAAAATGTCAGAAGGAAGATCAGTAGACTCTAAGGGAGATATTCAATTGTTTGAAAAGTCGGTTGGGTGTCTGTTTTTTCCTGTTTATTAGACAGGAAAAAACAGATACCCAACTGACTTTACAAACAATTGAATACTCCCCTAAAGCTTTGTCAGTAAAGTTAAACTGTGTAAAATATGAAACAGGATTAAGGTGCATATATTGTCCAGTCCCTTGGCCTGTCATGTCTCCAAACCCTTGGAAACATTAGCAGAATAAATAACATTAACCATTTAGCATTACCTCATACTTCCCACATTGACTACAGTAACCTTCTGCTACTGAGTCTCTCACACACAAAGCTATCCATGCTACAGTCTATACTTACAAGCCAATGCCAGATTAAATTTACTCTGCTGCCTGCCAACATCAGATGCACTGTTCGGCTAATCTTTACACTGACATCACATCCAGGGTCTAATTCAAGCTACTTCCACCCACCACTCGCATTCATAGATCTCTGATCTTGCCACAAGGTAATCTCCCTTTTGCCCTCTTACAGTAGTATACAGTATGTGCCATAAACCTGTGCCTTCTCCAATACTGCTCCTGTGCGGATACTCACTTCTGGAACTCCCTAACCTGTCTGGCTAAACTCCACCCCAAACCACAGGTGCTCTCACTATTGCGCTCAAAGTTTGTACACGATTTCTGCGGCATGTAAGTGGTCCTTCACTCTCTGTTCCTGATGGGAACTTAAGGTTCACAGAGACACATACTGTTCTCAAATATTTCAGGATTGCGCAGTATAATAAATGTCTTGGAAAAGGGACGAGTGTATCTGGGCAGTGACACGGAGGTGGCTTATCGCTTGCATGGAGATAGTGCGTGTTATTAGAGTGTTGCAGGCATGTCAGTGAAAGTGATTGTGTAAATAGATGCTGAATTGCTCACATAGGAGGCTACAAACAGACAGAGAAACTACACCTGCCACAGGGCTATGCAAGTTTCAATGGTGCTAGCTAGAGATGAGTGGGTTCGGATCCCTGAGATCCGAACCCTACCAAACCTCCCTACACAAGTCTGAATCCGAGACAGGCTTGGGTTTTCCCGCCTGACCCGGAAACCAGAACGAGGCAAAACGTCATTATCCCGCTGTAGGATTCTCGTGGATTTGGATTCCATATAAGGAGCCGCGCGTCGCTGCAAATTTCACTGCAGTCTCGGAGAGTGTAGTGAGAGGACATGTCTCCATCCTCAGTGTCTGTGTGGGCGGGAAAGTGGGGTGGCGAGTCTAGTGCTGTGTTGTGCTGCTCAGTCCAGTCCAGTGTAGTCAGTGTCTTATGCTGCATCAGTCCAGCCAGTCACAGTGTTGGTGTCCTCTGCTGCTATATGGCCCCAGTGCTGCTGGCTGCTGTATAAGTCCCTTGCAGTTTTGCTGTGTTGTCTTGCATCAGACCAGGGGTAGTGTCTTGTGCAGCATCAGTCCAGTCACCTGTCACAGTGGTGGTGTCCTCTGTTGCCATATATCCAGTGTTACTGGCGTATGTTACCAGTGATATTGCTGTATAATTCAATTGATACTGGCGTATAATTAAAGTGATATTGCTGTATAATACTCGGGATACTGGCGTATAATTCCTGTGATATTGCCATATAATTCCCGTGATACTGGCGTATAATTCCTGTGATATTGCCGTATAATTCTCGGAATACTGGTGTATAATTCCTGTGATATTGCCGTATAATTACTGTGATATTGCCGTATAATTCCCGCGATACTGGCGTATAATTCTCGGAATACTGGCGTATAATTCCTGTGATATTACTGTATAATTCCAGTGATATTGCCATATAATTGCCAAGATATTGCCGTATAATTCCCGTGATACTGGCGTATAATTAATGTGATATTGCCATATAATTCCTGTGATATTGCCGTATAATTCTCGGAATACTGGCGTATAATTCCTGTGATATTATTGTATAATTCCAGTGATATTGCCATATAATTCCAGTGATATTGCCGTATAATTCCCGTGATACTGGCGTATAATTAATGTGATATTGCCGTATAATTCCAGTGATATTGCCGAAAAATTCCAGTGATATTGCCATATAATTCCCGTGATACTGGCGTATAATTCCAGTGATATTGCCGTATAATTCCAGTAATCCTGCCATATAATTCCAGTGATCCTGCCGTATAAATTCCATATAAATCCAAATAATTCCGTATAAATCCTGTCCAGTGGTGCTGCCATATAAATTCAGTGGTGCTGTCCTGTGCTATATATTATTAACTCCAAATAAAGGGGTTATTAATATTTAGTTCAAATAATTTTTACAGGGTTGCCCTGTGAGGTGTAGGGGTAAGCTCTCCTGTGCCGGATATTGTGTTACATAACTTCAGAAAATAATGGAGAACAAAAATTTGGAGAACAAAATATGGAAAGATCAAGAACCACTTCTTCCTAGTGCTGAAGCTGCTGCCACTAGTCATGACATAGACGATGAAATGCCATCAAAGTCATCTGCCAAGGCCGATGCCTAATGTGATAGTAGAGGGCATGTAAAATCCAAAAAGCCAAAGTTCAGTAAAAAGACCCAAAAAAAGAAATGTAAATAGTCTGAGGAGAAACGTAAACTTGCCAATATGCCATTTACGACACGGAGTGGCAAGGAATGGCTAAGGCCCTGGCCTATGTTCATGACTAGTGGTTCAGCTTCACGGACATGTGGACAAATGGAACAGGCAGACTAAGGACTATATTACTGTGACAGCCCACTGGGTAGATGTATTGCCTCCCACAGCGGCACCAGTAGCACCATCTCGCAATTCCAAACTAGTTTCTAGGCAGGCTACGCTGTGCATCACCGCTTTCCGTAAGAGGCGCACCTCTCACAACCTCTTACGGAAAATGAGGGACATCATCGCGCACTGGCTTACCCCACTTAGACTCTCCTGGGGATTTGTGATATCGGACAACGCCACCAATATTGTGCGTGCATTACAACTGGGCAAATCCCAGCACGTCCCATGTTTTGCATATACAATTAATTTGGTGGTGCAGAATTTTTTGAAAAATGACAGGGGTGTACAGGAGATGCTGTCGGTGGCCTGAAAAATTGTGGGCCACTTTCGACATTCTGCAACTACGTGCCGAAGACTGGAGCACCAGCAAACACTCCTGAACCTGCCCTGCCATCAATTGAAGCAAGAGGTGGAATTCAACACTCTATATGCTTCAGAGGATGCAGGAGCAGCAAAAGGCCATTCAAGCCTATACATCCACCTACGCTATAAGCAAAGGAGGTGGGATGCACCTGACCCAAGCGCAGTGGAGAATGATTTCAGTCTTGTGCAAGGTTCTCCAACCCTTCGAACTTGCCACACGTGAAGTCAGTTCAGACACTGCCAGCTTGAGTCATTCCCCTCATCAGGCTTTTGCAGAAGCAGCTGGAGAAATTAAAGGAGGAGCTAAGACGGAGCGATTCTGCAAAGTATGTGGGACTTGTGGATGGAGCCCTTAATTCGCTTTGCCAGGATTCAAGGGTGGTCAATCTGTTGAAATCAAAGCACTACATTTTGGCCACCGTGCTCGATCCTAGGTTTAAAGCATACGTTGTATCTCTCTGTCTGACAGACACAAGTGTGCAGAGGTGCAAAGACCTGCTGGTGAGTAAAGTGTCAACTCAAGCTTAATGTGACCAGTCAACAGCTCCTCCTTCAATTCCTCCCACCATTGGGGCTGCGAGGAAAAGGATAAGATCTCCTAGCCCACCCGCTGGCGGTGATGCAGGGCAGTCAGGAGCGAAAGCAGACATCTGGTTCGGACTGAAGGACCTACCAAAGATTACGGACATGTCTGCTGTCACTGCACATGATTCTGTCACCACTGAAAGAATGGTGGAGGATTATATGAGTGACAGCATCCAAGTAGGCATGTCAGACAGTCCATATGTATACTGGCAGGAAAAAGAGGCAATTTAGATGCCCTTGCACAAACTGGCTTTTTTTTTACTTAAGTTGCTCCCCCTCCAGTGTGTACTATGAAAGAGTGTTTAGTGCAGCTGGTAACCTTGTCAGCGATCGGCGTAGGAGGTTACTTCCACAAAATGTGGAGAAGATGATGTTCAGGAAGACCTTGATCAGCAATTGTCTCCGGAAAGTACACAGGGACCTGTGATGGTGGATTTCAATGGGGATGAATTAATACTCTGTGAGAAGGAGGATGTACACAGCGAAAGGGGTGAGCAATCGGATGATAAGGTCGACATCTTGCCTCTGTAGAGCCAGTTTGTGCAAGGGGAGACTGATTGTTTCTTTTTTGGTGGGGGCCCAAACCAACCAGTCATTTCAGCCACAATCGTGTGGCAGACCCTGTCGCTGAAATGATTGGTTTGTTAAAGTGTGCATGTCCTGTTTACACAACATAAGGGTGGGTAGGAGGGCCCAAGGACAATTCCATCTTGCACCTCTTTTTCTTCTTTGCATCATGTGCTGTTTGGGGACTATTTTTTTAAAGTGCTATCCTGTATGACACTTCCATATATGTCCAGTGGTACTGCCATATAATTCTAGTGATATTGCCGTATAATTTTAGTGATATTGCTGTATAATTCCTGTAGGAATTGTTTGTGTTGCTTGGCTTAGTCATACAGATACCTCATTGCACCTCCTCTAGATCTTTGCATGAGGTGCTGTTTGGGGCCTTTTTTTATATCTGTCCTCCTGTCTGCCACTGCAGTGCCACTCCTAGATGGGCCAATTGTTTGTGTTGCTTGGCTTAGTTATACAGCTATCTCATTGCACCTCTTCTACATCTTTGCATGAGATGCTGTTTGGGGCCTAGTTTCCGAAAAGTGCCATCCTGTATGCCACTGCAGTGTCACTCCTAGATGGGCCAGGTGTTTGTGCCACACACTTGAGTCGCTTGTCTTAGTCATACAGCAACTTCGGTGCATCTCTTTTTCTTCTTTGCATCATGTCCTGTTTGGGGCATTTTTAATATCTGCCCTCCTGTCTGCCACTGCATTGCCACTCCGAGATGGGCCAGGTGATTGTATTGTACACTTGTGTCGCTCAGCTTAGTCATCCAGCAACCTTGGTGCAACCTTTTGGCCTAAAAACAATATTGTGAGGTGTTCAGAATAGACTGGAAATGAGTGGAAATGAATGTTATTGAGGTTAATAATACCATAGGATCAAAATTACCTCAAAATTCTGTGATTTTAGCTGTTTTTATGTTCTTTTAAAAAATCACCCATATCCAAAACCAAAACCCGAAAGGGTGGTTTTGGCAAAACCAAGCCAAAACCAAAACACTAAAGTGGAATTAGAACCAAAACAGAAACACAAAACACAAAAAGTGCCAGCCGCACATCTCTAGTGTTAGCGATGGTGACAGTCCTCATACAGTCAGACACACAGTTGAACACCGGAGGAGGAGTGGCACTATCATAAAGTCGCAGATAGGGGACGGCCAATAGTAGACGCGTTCACTGACTCCACTGCGTCGGACTCAGGCCCTATTCATGGAAATAAGCCCAGATTGATATTGACATTGTTACATGAATAATTTATAAATTCTTAAAAAAACTTTGCTAAAAATGCATTTGCCAAATACTACTTCTATATACTAGAAAGATTTGTAAAAATTCTACAAAGTTATAATATATTATCAAGTAAATAACATCAGCATCAGGTTTTGGTTGGTAATACAGAAAAATAACCTCACCTCATGCTTCAAGTCTATTGTAAAATCAGAACTAGGCGGGTCTTTAATTAGGATCTCAGCAAGCCTAGAAAAGCAAAATGTTTCCCATTAAGACATGATAGAAAACGGCATACGAATAAACATCACTGGATTACATGCTCATAAAGGTTACAGACATCAAATGAATTAAATATGAATTTATGAGATGGGGTCCATTTTATACAGTACTTCCAGTTATAAAACAGGACATGAATGACAACAGCACTTACAATAAAAAGGAGTCTAATAAAATTATTTAATTGTAAGAGACTTTACTCAAAATATCTTGGAATAAAAAATAATACAATTACATGTACAAAACTAAATTACAAAAATATTAGTTATTACATTTAAAGTAAAATTAGCAAATCGTACACAGGCATGGTATTTTTCATTTTCTGTTCCCAAGTATAAAATGATTGGAAAAACGGAGTATTTACATCTTAAGTAATTGAATAATTTCAGATTTACACGGTAAATCTGTCCTAATTCAATTTATAGGAAAGGCCTATTTTTTCCAGAACCCCTGGTGAGAATTTAGCAGCATTAGGTCAATACATTTTTAAAAATGTTAAAATATTTAAAAAAAAATGTGCAAAGATTAATACTGAAAAATAAACGGTCACATATATTAATATGCTTCCTAATGTTAGTAGGTCAGTTATATCAGGCCTGGTCAAGCTGCGGCTCTTCAGCTGTTGTGAGACTACACATCCCAGCATGCCCTCACAGTTTCCCTTATAGCAAACCTGTGTCAGAGACTGCTGGGACTTATAGTATTACAACAGCTGGAGAGCCACGGATTGGCCAGGCCTGAGTTACTGTATGTAACTGGACATAGGCAAATTTGGCAAAGGAAAAACATTCATGGATCAGCTAATTCAAAAGTCAAATCATTTTATTAAAATCTCCATTAGTAACACGATCTCCCTGCCTTACCCATTTCAACTATGTTTGTTCCCTAGCAACCTAGGAAATGTGCCCATAGGAACACTGGAGTCCTTTTTCTATGTAACTGCAACAGCGCATTCAAGAAGAACATGCCTAGATGATGACTGTGCCTACTTAATTCCTTTTGTTGCTTGTCTAACGCGGCAGCACGCCAATGAATTAAAGGGATCAGACCCAAGGTTTTTATTGCGAATACATGGTCATCGGTTCCACACATTAGTGAGCAGAAGGACGGTGGCGCATCTAGCATTGCAAGGAGGGATCTTCGGATCTGGTACTACAGCCACAGGTATGCTATTAGATCATCAGATGCAGTGGCGCAGAGAGAGAGGGCAGGTACTAATTATTGGAGAGGCCTGGGTCCGCTGGGTGGGTGGACTGAACATGCGCAGAATTGATCCTGCATGATCGCATACAGCATAACCAAAGCCTGATTGACAGGCTGCAGTTGGCATTTGGGGGTGGTGGTGGCAGAGCTGGCTAGCGTTTCCTGAAAACTGGGACATGTCACCCCGTTTTCTGGGAGAGCCAAGTCCCCAGTTGAAAAGTTCATTCCATTGGTTACTCTGAGTAAGCTTCAGCTTAAGGGCCCTACACACTATGCGATCCGCCACCAAGCTGAAAACGGCGGATACGACCGACGGGCGACCCGGCGGCGGGGGGGCAGTGACGGGGGGAGTGAAGTTTCTTCACTCCCCACGTCACCCGGCTCCATAGCAGTGCAGGCAAATATGGACGAGATCGTCCATATTGGCCTGCATGCACAAGCGACGGGGCACCAGCGATGAATGAGCGCGGGGCTGCTCATCGTTCATCGCTGGTGCCTCCACACTGAAAGAAACGAACGGTATCTCATTCATTAATGAACAAGATTGTTCATATCTTTCAGTAATATCGCCCAGTGTGTAGGGCCTATTACTCAGATGACAGCCTCCTTGGATGCAGCAAGGATGTGTTCTGTGTCCATCTTTGCATCAGCACCAGAAAGCAAGAAGTATCTCTATTGCATTTGGTTGTTCCTAAATAGCCTCAATATGTAAGGTTGCATTAATCATGTAGATGCAGCTGTTTCCGCATGAAATAAGGTTTGATAAACAGACCCCATTAACCTTTTAATAAGAGATGAGATGTCAACCATAATGGTTACATGAAAGTTACAAACCCTTCATAATACAGTTGCCTGCAGAATACAATATATTTACTGTATGATCAAACTTCCGGAATTTTAATCGGTATAGAACTGGCTAGCATCGAATCATAAATCAGATGAATTACAAAAAGAAACATTTGTCTGATCTCTAGGGCAAAGTTAGATGTAGTCAAACACTTTTGGGAGATGGGTTTCTTGTAGCATTAAAAACGGTTTTCATCCAAAATACTTGCTGGGGAAATGACTAATTGATAACAGCAGAAATAAGGATCACAAGCTCCATTACTAACAATATGACATATCTTTGTGACGTGCTTAAATTGCACAAACAGGATTTAACACGATTTGCTGTAGCAGAGATGGAAATATAAATGTAAATTCTCACGCCCTTCTGTTCTAAGAGCTTTAAAGTGTACTTTTCAGTTGGAGTATGGATAAATCATTCGGACAATGTATAGGCGGTGTGCAATGCTGGCCCATGCTGGTATTTAGAATGCCAGAACCTCAGTTGGCCGGCACTTGCTGTCATCTGGACACTCCACAATGATTTACTGTACACGCACTAATTCTTGATGGGAACTCTAAAATAAAAAATACAAGGAGTGACGCATAGGAACTGCAATAAATCTGTCTCCGTTAACGAAAACTGAAATAAGATGGATTAATGTGAAGCTACACATTATGGGACAGATGTATTAAGTCTTGGAGTTATAAAATGGAGAGAGAAACTACCATCCAATCAGCTCCTATCATTTTACAAACAGCCTGTAACATATAGCTGGAGCCACGCTAATCTTGGCTTCTCTGCTGCGCCTAGGTGCACCATGGTTAGCATAAGCCTTTCGTCTACTGTTGTCAGCTGCAATACAATACAGAGAGAACAATACAGGAAGGGATTAAGGGGGGCATTTACTAAGCAGTGATAAGAGCAGAGAAGTGAGCCAGTGGAGAAGTTGTCCCATCAACCAATCAGCAGCTCTGTATAATTTTATAGTATGCAAATTATAGATGTTACTTCAGTGCTGAATGGTTGCCATAGGCAACTTCTGCACTGGCCCACTTCTCCGCTCTTATCACTGCTTAGTAAATGTCCCCCTAAATCATTACAGCAGGGGATTAAATCCGACTGCCCTGGCTCAGTTAATCCTATTAAAGGCTAAGATGAAGAGGGCTCCATCTGTAGCAGTAAGTAAGCAGCAGCAAATACAACTGCACCTGAATTACCCCCTCTGTGCTTATCTCTACATTATAATGAGGCTCACTTACTCCTGATGTACACCTGGCATATATGCTAGATAGATGTATTTAGGTTGGGTGCAGAGAGTGCGGTACACAGAAGATCCGAGCACCATACACCCTGTACCCAAAACCTACCTTTACACTACTGCCGGGCCTCTTGGCTAGCTGGTCTCTCTGCAGTCGGTACCACCTTTCCAGTGAGAACTTTGTAAAGATTGCGATGTGCGCTGAAATCAAAGACTCAGACACTTTGCTAACGGCTTTGCCATCTTCTGCACATGTGCCATCTTCCCAAATATCACTGGGAAGATGGTGGTGTTAGCCAGAGAGGTTGGGAGGCACTGCACGCGGGACCCATGAGAGTTCATACACTCTGGCTACAGCAAGAAACATCTTGAGATGCATCCGAATAGAGGGTAAATGCACATTTTCTTGTGTGTGTCTTTTGCCTTTAACTTTCAGGGTGCAGAATTGTCTGACTATCATTCACACATGCCATAAGCAGGTTTTAATTTCACTTGCCTTTTCTATAAATATACTGTAGTACATACAGTACAGCAGGCTGCATGCATTCCCAACCTGAGTCCTTAAGACACACTGACAGTCCAGGTTTTAGCGATATCCATGCTAGAGCACAGGTGACTTAGGGCCTAATGCAGAGTGGGACGCAGGTACTTAATTAATAACAATGCAACAAGTATAAACCAGGAGATTGCACTGATTAATTTGATATGCAAAACTCGTATCTCTGTGTTTAATGCAGTCTTTGAATCTATATACAAAGTGTTCAGTCGCACGCAGGCATACAAGTTTTGCATATCAAATTAATCATCTCAGTCTCATGGTGCATACTAGTCGCATCTGAGATGCATTTTCAGCTAAAAAGACTCCGAAAAGATGACCAGAACTAGCAGAGTTGCACGAGAACTTGGCTGTCGCAAAGTCACGGAAGAATTATAGATGCAAACCCGTCCGTGGGATTGGCAGAGACCCTGAACAAAGGCATTTAATGTGCTGGTGGTATTGGACTTAGCTGCACCTGACGCGCAGGACACGGCCCTCAGTCTGGTAAGGGCTGGTAAGCACTGGAACAGACACTGGAACACGCTGGATGACGTGCAGACACTAGAATGGCAGACTGCAGAGTTGTCGGAAACTCAGACTGGAGCATGAAGACACAGGGATAAAAAAAGAGCAGGAACCAGTACAGGAGCACGGATAACAGAATTCAGGATGACACAAGGAACAGAAACCAGGAACATAGTTTCAGAAAGAAAATCAATAGCACAAAGGCTGACACTGGAGTATGATTTGGGAGCCTATACTCTGGCACAGGCATGCTCCCAGGGACTTCCTATTATAGCTGGAATTCAATCTGGGCGTCAATGTGATTTCACATTTTTGTTGTGCCTGGCACTTTAAATCCTGCAGAGCGACACGCACATCCCTATGGGTGCTGGCAGGTGACTGAGGGAAGTGGAGAGAGACAGAAGCCATGAGAATAATGCAAGAACTTCTTCTCTGATGCCTTTTGTGAATTGCCATCTGAGATGAGGTTCCCTTGGAGCAGGTATTCCCAACCTCGGTACTCAAGGCACACCAACAGCGCAGATTTTAGTGATTCAGCACAGATGGTTAAATCAAAATAACTGAGGTACTAATTAAGTCACCTGTGCTCAAGCATTGATATCACTAAAACATGCGACTGTTAGTGTGCCTTGAGGACCGAGGTTGGGAATGCCTGCCTTGGAGAAAGATAAAAAGATGAATCTAATAAAGTGCAGCGGTTTGGATGTTGTCCTACAAGAATGCCATTTTGCATCAATGCGGCTCTCTAAGTGTTATTGTTCCTCTATGCTGATCTTCCGAACCATTAATACCAACATCACATTTTATATTGAGATCATATCAACCAACAAGTAAAAAACTGATATAGCAGAGATCTACAAAAAAATAATAATTCTTCAATGGCACTGCAATCACTGTATTGTTGGATGTTCCATCACTGACCCCATGTACTGATTTCATTACATGCTGGCAAAAGATTTTGATTTCACCAAACACTTCCGGAAAGATTTGTGAAATGTAAAGGAAAAGGACTACATTCTTTTTACTAAATGGCCTTGATGAAAAAAAGAGCACAGCTGAACTGGGGCATCTGCATGGTCGGATTAAGGCATGGGCGAAAGGGGCGGTCGTCCCGGGGCCCCACACGCAGTCGGTCCGCTGAAAGCAGCATCTGAATACATACTGCATACAGAGTGTATGTATTCAGAAGCACTGTACTACATGGGAGAAGAAGCGCGGCACAGGCTGTGAAGGAGGACCCAGCAGTGGCTGGGACTCAGAAGCAGCGGCGCGGGCGGCACTGTCAGTGAAGAAGGCACTCCCCTAGCCCCACATTAAGGACCAGGCTGTGATTGGTACTCGGGTGCAGCGTAGGCAGTGAGGAATGAGCCTCGCTGAATGGCCCCCACAGTGAAGGCTGCCGCTGCCGGGAGAGCTCCACTAGAAGACCGGGAGAGTGCCTTGATAGTGCCGGAGAGGAGCTGTGGGTGAGAACCCTGGTTAAGTGTGTGTGTGTGTGTGTGTGTGTGTGTGTGTGTGTGTGTGTGTCTGTCTGTATCTGTGTCTCTGTTTGTATGTCTCATACATTTTTTGGGTGTGGGCCCCCACAACCCTTAATCCGGCCCTGGGCATCTGATATGAGCATGATAATTATGGAAATTGTTCTGATATGAAAATAATCCATTATATTGTTAGCACAAGGAGTTGCTTCCTGTATAAGCCGGCGTAACTATGGCAAGTCAGGTGATTTAACTGTACATTATATGACTGCAATGGGTGTATCTACTGTATGTGCAATATATGAGTTGCAATGAGGTGTGGGAGGTCTGAATACTATACACATTATCAGGAGTGTTGCCAACTATAAATATAAGTGCACCTTTGTCCCCACCTAATTTAAAACATTAACTTTAACTTCATTATTTCCCCACCTTTCATGTATGTGGATTAAAAGCATTGCAATTAAAATATAGATTCACATGTTCATTAATTTATTTTTGAAAAAAAAAAAAAGGAATGGTACACCCCTATTGCGCAGTAAAGGAGCAGCTGAGAACTACATACAAGTGCTATAAAACTTGCTAAGGAAATATGTATAACAGAAGAGAAGTAAAAGAGTAATTCTGTGCTCCACTGATGGATACACAATGCAGGTTAATAGATATAGAATCTACTTTGAATAATCACAAACCAATACTCCCCTATTTAGATAGCATTATTCTCATTCTCCAGAAAATAATTATATATGGTTGATTTTAACAGTGCTTCAATCCAAATGGGATGTCCTCTCAATGGGATACATACACAAAAACACAGAATCAGATATAGTGTGAGATCTAGCAAACAGTCCTTGTTAGATTAATTATAATTCGTCTCTCTTGTGCTAATATTTCTATGGGGTGGTGGTTCCTTAAACGTATTGGAGGGTCACCGCTTCGTGTTAAAGTTTAGACCAAAGGTCCTCAGTTTGTTTCTTACATAAAAATGTAAAGACTAATCCTATAAAAGTATCTTTAAAATGGATGCTCACATAAAATCTTACATCTCATAACTTTGGTGTCCACACATCAAGGTATCTTTTTGAGGTCTTATCCAATTTTCATCAAACATGGACCATCACATAGAGGTGTAGATAAAAAATTGCAAACACTTTATAAAAACATAGCATAAAACTAAATGCAGGTATCCAGTTCCACAAGTAGAAAAACTCGATGTCCATTTCACTACATGCACCCCTGGTGTTGATGTTAAAAATAAGAATTTACTTACCGATAATTCTATTTCTCGTAGTCCGTAGTGGATGCTGGGGACTCCGTCAGGACCATGGGGATTAGCGGCTCCGCAGGAGACAGGGCACAAAAGTAAAAGCTTTAGGATCAGGTGGTGTGCACTGGCTCCTCCCCCCATGACCCTCCTCCAAGCCTCAGTTAGGATACTGTGCCCGGACGAGCGTACACAATAAGGAAGGATTTTGAATCCCGGGTAAGACTCATACCAGCCACACCAATCACACTGTACAACCTGTGATCTGAACCCAGTTAACAGCATGATAACAGCGGAGCCTCTGAAAAGATGGCTCACAACAATAATAACCCGATTTTTGTAACAATAACTATGTACAAGTATTGCAGACAATCCGCACTTGGGATGGGCGCCCAGCATCCACTACGGACTACGAGAAATAGAATTATCGGTAAGTAAATTCTTATTTTCTCTGACGTCCTAAGTGGATGCTGGGGACTCCGTCAGGACCATGGGGATTATACCAAAGCTCCCAAACGGGCGGGAGAGTGCGGATGACTCTGCAGCACCGAATGAGAGAACTCCAAGTCCTCCTCAGTCAGGGTGTGCCCCTGACCAAGTATCAGCTCGGCAAAGTTGTAAAGCCGAGACCCCTCGGGCAGCCGCCCAAGATGAGCCCACCTTCCTTGTGGAATGGGCATTTACATATTTTGGCTGTGGCAGGCCTGCCACAGAATGTGCAAGCTGAATTGTACTACACATCCAACTAGCAATCGTCTGCTTAGAAGCAAGAGCACCCAGTTTGTTGGGTGCATACAGGATAACAGCAAGTCAGTTTTCCTGACTCCAGCCGTCCTGGAAACTATATTTTCAGAGCCCTGACAACATCTAGCAACTTGGAGTCCTCCAAGTCCCTAGTAGCCGCAGGTACCACAATAAGCTGGTTCGGGTGAAACACTGACACCACCTTAGGGAGAAACTGGGGATGAGTCCGCAGCTCTGCCCTGTCCGAATGGACAATCAGATATGGGCTTTTTTTGAGACAAACGCCGCCAATTCTGACACTCGCCTGGCCGAGGCCAGGGCCAACAGCATGGTCACTTTCCCTGTGAGATATTTCAAATCCACAGATTTGAGCGGTTTAAACCAATGTGATTTTAGGAATCCCAGAACTACGTTGAAATCCCACAGTGCCACTGGAGGCACAAAAGGGGGTTGTATATGCAGTACTCCCTTGACAAACTTCTGGACTTCAGGAACTGAAGCCAATTCTTTCTGGAAGAAAATCGACAGGGCCGAAATTTGAACCTTAATGGACCCCAATTTGAGGCCCATAGACACTCCTGTTTGCAGGAAATGCAGGAAACGACCGAGTTGAAATTTCTTCATGGGGCCTTCCTGGCCTCACACCACGCAACATATTTTCGCCACATGTGGTGATAATCTTGTGCGGTCACCTCCTTCCTGGCTTTGACCAGGGTAGGAATGACCTCTTCCGGAATGCCTTTTTCCCTTAGGATCCGGCGTTCAACCGCCATGCCGTCAAACGCAGCCGCGGTAAGTCTTGGAACAGACATGGTACTTGCTGAAGCAAGTCCCTTCTTAGCGGCAGAGGCCATGAGTCCTCTGTGAGCATCTCTTGAAGTTCCGGGTACCAAGTCCTTCTTGGCCAATCCGGAGCCACGAGTATAGTTCTTACTCCTCTACGTCTTATAATTCTCAATACCTTGGGTATGAGAAGCAGAGGAGGGAAGACATACAACGACTGGTACACCCACGGTGTTACCAGAACGTCCACAGCTATTGCCTGAGGGTCTTTTGACCTGGCGCAATACTTGTCCAGTTTTTTGTTCAGGCGGGACGCCATCATGTCCACCTTTGGTCTTTTCCAACGGTTCACAATCATGTGGAAGACTTCCCGATGAAGTCCCCACTCTCCCGGGTGGAGGTTGTGCCTGCTGAGGAAGTCTGCTTCCCAGTTGTCCACTCCCGGAATGAACACTGCTGACAGTGCTATCACATGATTTTCCGCCCAGCGAAAAATCCTTGCAGTTTCTGCCATTGCCCTCCTGCTTCTTGTGCCGCCCTGTCTGTTTACGTGGGCGACTGCCGTGATGTTGTCCCACTGGATCAATACCGGCTGACCTTGAAGCAGAGGTCTTGCTAAGCTTAGAGCATTGTAAATTGCCCTTAGCTCCAGTATATTTATGTGGAGAAAAATCTCCAGACTTGATCACACTCCCTGGAAATTTTTTCCCTGTGTGACTGCTCCCCAGCCTCTCAGGCTGGCCTCCGTGGTCACCAGCATCCAATCCTGAATGCCGAATCTGCGGCCCTCTAGAAGATGAGCACTCTGTAACCACCACAGGAGAGACACCCTTGTCCTTGGAGATAGGGTTATCCGCTGATGCATCTGAAAATGCGATCCGGACCATTTGTCCAGCAGATCCCACTGAAAAGTTCTTGCGTGGAATCTGCCGAATGGAATCGCTTCGTAATAAGGCACCATTTTTCCCAGGACTCTTGTGCAATGATGCACTGACACTTTTCCTGGTTTTAGGAGGTTCCTGACTAGCTCGGATAACTCCCTGGCTTTCTCCTCCGGGAGAAACACCTTTTTCTGGACTGTGTCCAGAACCATCCCTAGGAACAGCAGACGTGTCGTCGGAAACGGCTGCGATTTTGGATATTTAGAATCCACCCGTGCTGTCGTAGAACTACTTGAGATAGTGCTACTCCGACTTCCAACTGTTCTCTGGACCTTGCCCTTATCAGGAGATCGTCCAAGTAAGGGATAATTAAGACGCATTTTCTTTGAAGAAGAATCATCATTTCGGCCATTACTTTGGTAAAGACCCGGGGTGCCGTGGACAATCCAAACGGCAGCGTCTGAAACTGATAGTGACAGTTCCGTACCACGAACCTGAGGTACCCTTGGAGAGAAGGGCAATTTGGGACATGGAGGTAAGCATCCTTGATGTCCAGGGACACCATATAGTCCCCTTCTTTCTGGTTCGCTATCACTGCTCTGAGTGACTCCATCTTGATTTGAACCTTTGTATGTAAGTGTTCAAAGATTTCCCATTTAGAATAGGTCTCACCGAGCCGTCTGGCTTCAGTACCACAATATAGTGTGGAATAATACCCCTTTCCTTGTTGTAGGAGGGGTACTTTGATTATCACCTGCTGGGAATACAGCTTGTGAATTGTTTCCAATACTGCCTCCCTGTCGGAGGAAGACGTTGGTAAAGCAGACATCAGGAGCCTGCGAGGGGGAGACGTCTCGAATTTCCAGTCTGTACCCCTGGGATACTACTTGTAGGATCCAGGGGTCCACTTGCGAGTGAGCCCACTACGCGCTGAAACTCTTGAGACGACCCCCCACCGCACTTGAGTCCGCTTGTACGGCCCCAGCGTCATGCTGAGGACTTGGCAGAAGCTGTGGAGGGCTTCTGTTCCTGGGAATGGGCTGCCTGCTGCAGTCTTCTTCCCTTTCCTCTATCCCTGGGCAGATATGACTGGCCTTTAGCCCGCTTGCCCTTATGGGGACGAAAGGACTGAGGCTGAAAAGACGGTGTCTTTTTCTGCTGAGATGTGATTTGGGGTAAAAAAGGTGGATTTTCCAGCTGTTGCCGAGGCCACCTGGTCCGATGGACCGACCCCAAATAACTCCTCCCCTTTATACGGCAATACTTCCATGTGCCGTTTGGAATCTGCATCACCTGACCACTGTCGTGTCCATAAACATCTTCTGGCAGATATGGACATCGCACTTACTCTTGATGCCAGAGTGCAAATATCCCTCTGTGCATCTCGCATATATAGAAATGCATCCTTTAAATGCTCTATAGTCAATAAAATACTGTCCCTGTCAAGGGTATCAATATTTTCAGTCAGGGAATCCGACTAAGCCACCCCAGCGCTGCACATCCAGGCTGAGGCGATCGCTGGTCGCAGTATAACACCAGTATGTGTGTATATACCTTTTTAGGATATTTTTCAGCCTCTCAGCTGGCTCCTTGAGGGCGGCCCTATCTGGAGACGGTACCGCCACTTGTTTTGATAAGCGTGTGAGCGCCTTATCCACCCTAAAGGGTGTTTCCCAACGCGCCCTAACTTCTGGCGGGAAAGGGTATACCGCCAATAATTTTCTATCGGGGGAAACCCACGCATCATCACACACTTCATTTAATTTATCTGATTCAGGAAAAACTACAGGTAGTTTTTTCACACCCCACATAATACCCTTCTTGTGGTACTTGTAGTATCAGAAATATGTAACACCTCCTTCATTGCCCTTAACATGTAACGTGTGGCCCTAAAGGAAAATACGTTTGTTTCTTCACCGTCGACACTGGAGTCAGTGTCCGTGTCTGTGTCGACCGACTGAGGTAAATGAGCGTTTTACAGCCCGACGGTGTTTGAGACGCCTGGACAGGTACTAATTTGTTTGCCGGCCGTCTCATGTCGTCAACCGACCTTGCAGCGTGTTGACATTATCACGTAATTCCTTAAATAAGCCATCCATTCCGGTGTCGACTCCCTAGAGAGTGACATCACCATTTCAGGCAATTGCTCCGCCTCCTCACCAACATCGTCCTCATACATGTCGACACACACGTACCGACACACAGCACACACACAGGGAATGCTCTGATAGAGGACAGGACCCCACTAGCCCTTTGGGGAGACAGAGGGAGAGTTTGCCAGCACACACCAAAAACGCTATAATTATACAGGGACAACCTTTATATAAGTGTTTTTCCCTTATAGCATTTTAATATATATATATACATATCGCCAAATAAGTGCCCCCCCTCTCTGTTTTAACCCTGTTTCTGTAGTGCAGTGCAGGGGAGAGCCTGGGAGCCTTCCCACCAGCATTTCTGTGAGGGAAAATGGCGCTGTGTGCTGAGGAGAATAGGCCCCGCCCCCTTTTCGGCGGGCTTCTTCTCCCGTTTTTCTGAGACCTGGCAGGGGTTAAATACATCCATATAGCCCCCAGGGGCTATATGTGATGTATTTTTAGCCAGAATAAGGTACTATCATTGCTGCCCAGGGCGCCCCCCCCCAGCGCCCTGCACCCTCAGTGACCGCTGCTATGAAGTGTGCTGACAACAATGGCGCACAGCTGCAGTGCTGTGCGCTACCTTATGAAGACTGAAGAGTCTTCTGCCGCCGTTTCTGGACCTTCACTTTTCGGCATCTGCAAGGGGGGTCGGCGGCGCGGCTCCGGGACGAACCCCAGGGTGAGACCTGTGTTCCGACTCCCTCTGGAGCTAATGGTGTCCAGTAGCCTAAGAAGCCAATCCATCCTGCACGCAGGTGAGTTCACTTCTCTCCCCTAAGTCCCTCGTAGCAGTGAGCCTGTTGCCAGCAGGACTCACTGAAAATAAAAAACCTAACAAACTTTTACTCTAAGCAGCTCTTTAGGAGAGCCACCTAGATTGCACCCTTCTCGGCCGGGCACAAAAATCTAACTGAGGCTTGGAGGAGGGTCATGGGGGGAGGAGCCAGTGCACACCACCTGATCCTAAAGCTTTTACTTTTGTGCCCTGTCTCCTGCGGAGCCGCTAATCCCCATGGTCCTGACGGAGTCCCCAGCATCCACTTAGGACGTCAGAGAAAAGTCCAGGAAAAAAAAATAAGAATTTACTTACCGATAATTCTATTTCTCGGAGTCCGTAGTGGATGCTGGGGTTCCTGAAAGGACCATGGGGAATAGCGGCTCCGCAGGAGACAGGGCACAAAAAGTAAAGCTTTTCCAGATCAGGTGGTGTGCACTGGCTCCTCCCCCTATGACCCTCCTCCAGACTCCAGTTAGGTACTGTGCCCGGACGAGCGTACACAATAAGGGAGGATTTTGAATCCCGGGTAAGACTCATACCAGCCACACCAATCACACCGTACAACTTGTGATCTAAACCCAGTTAACAGTATGATAACAGAGGAGCCTCTGAAAGATGGCTCCCTAAACAATAACCCGAATTAGTTAACAATAACTATGTACAAGTATTGCAGATAATCCGCACTTGGGATGGGCGCCCAGCATCCACTACGGACTCCGAGAAATAGAATTATCGGTAAGTAAATTCTTATTTTCTCTATCGTCCTAGTGGATGCTGGGGTTCCTGAAAGGACCATGGGGATTATACCAAAGCTCCCAAACGGGCGGGAGAGTGCGGATGACTCTGCAGCACCGAATGAGAGAACTCCAGGTCCTCCTTTGCCAGGGTATCAAATTTGTAGAATTTTACAAACGTGTTCTCCCCTGACCACGTAGCTGCTCGGCAGAGTTGTAATGCCGAGACCCCTCGGGCAGCCGCCCAAGATGAGCCCACCTTCCTTGTGGAATGGGCCTTAACAGATTTAGGCTGTGGCAGGCCTGCCACAGAATGTGCAAGTTGAATTGTGTTACAAATCCAACGAGCAATCGACTGCTTAGAAGCAGGCGCACCCAACTTGTTGGGTGCATACAGTATAAACAGCGAGTCAGATTTTCTGACTCCAGCCGTCCTTGAAATGTATATTTTTAAAGCTCTGACAACGTCCAACAACTTGGAGTCCTCCAAGTCGCTTGTAGCCGCAGGCACTACAATAGGCTGGTTCAGGTGAAACGCTGATACCACCTTAGGGAGAAAATGCGGACGCGTCCGCAGCTCTGCCCTATCCGAATGGAAAATTAAATAAGGGCTTTTATAAGATAAAGCCGCCAGTTCAGATACTCTCCTGGCGGACGCCAGGGCCAGTAACATAGTCACTTTCCATGTGAGATTTTTCAAATCCACATTTTTTAGTGGTTCAAACCAATGGGATTTGAGGAAATCTAAAACTACATTTAGATCCCACGGTGCCACCGGAGGCACCACAGGAGGCTGTATATGCAGTACTCCTTTGACAAAAGTCTGGACCTCAGGAACTGAGGCCAATTCTTTTTGGAAGAATATTGACAGGGCCGAAATTTGAACCTTAATAGATCCCAATTTGAGACCCATAGACAATCCTGATTGCAGGAAATGTAGGAAACGACCCAGTTGAAATTCCTCCGTCGGAGCACTCCGATCCTCGCACCACGCAACATATTTCCGCCAAATGCGGTGATAATGCTTCGCGGTGACTTCCTTTCTTGCCTTAATCAAGGTAGGAATGACTTCTTCTGGAATGCCTTTTCCTTTTAGGATCTGGCGTTCAACCGCCATGCCGTCAAACGCAGCCGCGGTAAGTCTTGGAATAGACACGGTCCCTGCTGAAGCAGGTCCTGTCTTAGAGGTAGAGGCCACGGATCGTCCGTGACCATCTCTTGAATTTCCGGGTACCAAGACCTTCTTGGCCAATCCGGAGCCACTAGTATCGTTCTTACTCCGCTTTGCCGTATGATTCTCAATACCTTTGGTATGAGAGGCAGAGGAGGAAACACATACACCGACTGGTACACCCAAGGTGTTACCAGCGCGTCCACAGCTATTGCCTGCGGATCTCTTGACCTGGCGCAATACCTGTCCAGTTTTTTGTTGAGGTGAGACGCCATCATGTCCACCATTGGTCTTTCCCAACGGTTTATTAGCATGTGGAAAACTTCTGGATGAAGTCCCCACTCTCCCGGGTGAAGATCGTGTCTGCTGAGGAAGTCTGCTTCCCAGTTGTCCACTCCCGGGATGAACACTGCTGACAGTGCTATCACGTGATTCTCCGCCCAGCGAAGGATCCTGGCAGCTTCTGCCATTGCACTCCTGCTTCTTGTGCCGCCCTGTCTGTTTACATGGGCGACTGCCGTGATGTAGTCCGACTGGATCAACACCGGTCTTTCTTGAAGCAGAGGTTCCGCCTGGCTTAGAGCATTGTAGATTGCTCTTAGTTCCAGAATGTTTATGTGAAGAGACTTTTCCAGGCTCGACCACACTCCCTGGAAGTTTCTTCCTTGTGTGACTGCTCCCCAGCCTCTCAGGCTGGCGTCCGTGGTCACCAGGATCCAATCCTGTATGCCGAATCTGCGGCCCTCCAATAGATGAGCCCTCTGCAACCACCACAGAAGAGATACCCTTGTCCTTGGAGACAGGGTTATCCGCAGGTGCATCTGAAGATGCGTGCATTGATGTACAGACACCTTTCCTGGTTTTAGGAGATTCCTGACCAGGTCGGATAACTCCTTGGCTTTTTCCTCGGGAAGAAAAACCTTTTTCTGAACCGTGTCCAGAATCATCCCTAGGAACAGCAGACGAGTTGTCGGCATTAATTGGGATTTTGGAATATTCAGAATCCATCCGTGCTGCTTTAGCACCTCTTGAGATATTGCTAATCCCATCTCTAGCTGTTCTCTGGACCTTGCCCTTATTAGGAGATCGTCCAAGTATGGGATAATTAATACGCCTTTTCTTCGAAGAAGAATCATCATCTCGGCCATTACCTTTGTAAAGACCCGAGGTGCCGTGGACAAACCAAACGGCAGCGTCTGAAACTGATAGTGACAGTTTTGTACAACGAACCTGAGGTACCCCTGGTGTGAGGGGTAAATTGGAACGTGGAGATACGCATCCTTGATGTCCAAGGATACCATAAAGTCCCCTTCTTCCAGGTTCGCTATCACTGCTCTGAGTGACTCCATCTTGAACTTGAACTTCTTTATGTACAGGTTCAAGGACTTCAGATTTAGAATAGGCCTTACCGAGCCATCCGGCTTCGGTACCACAAATAGAGTGGAATAATACCCCTTCCCTTGTTGTAGAAGAGGTACCTTGACTATCACCTGCTGAGAGTACAGCTTGTGAATGGCTTCCAAAACCGTCTCCCTTTCGGAAGGGGACGTTGGTAAAGCCGACTTCAGGAAACGGCGAGGTGGATCTGTCTCTAATTCCAACCTGTACCCCTGAGATAGTATCTGCAGGATCCAGGGATCTACCTGCGAGTGAGCCCACTGCGCGCTGTAATTTTTGAGACGACCTCCCACCGTCCCCGAGTCCGCTTGAGAAGCCCCAGCGTCATGCTGAGGCTTTTGTAGAAGCCGGGGAGGGCTTCTGTTCCTGGGAAGGAGCTGCCTGTTGCTGTTTCTTCCCTCGACCTCTGCCTCGTGGCAGATATGAATAGCCCTTTGCTCTCTTATTTTTAAAGGAACGAAAGGGCTGCGGTTGAAAAGTCGGTGCCTTTTTCTGTTGGGGAGTGACTTGAGGTAGAAAGGTGGATTTCCCGGCTGTAGCCGTGGCCACCAAATCTGATAGACCGACTCCAAATAACTCCTCCCCTTTATACGGCAAAACTTCCATATGCCGTTTTGAATCCGCATCGCCTGTCCACTGTCGCGTCCATAAAGCTCTTCTGGCCGAAATGGACATAGCACTTACCCGTGATGCCAGTGTGCAGATATCCCTCTGTGCATCACGCATATAAAGAAATGCATCCTTTATTTGTTCTAACGACAGTAAAATATTGTCCCTGTCCAGGGTATCAATATTTTCAATCAGGGACTCTGACCAAACTACCCCAGCACTGCACATCCAGGCAGTCGCTATAGCTGGTCGTAGTATAACACCTGCATGTGTGTATATACTTTTTTGGATATTTTCCATCCTCCTATCTGATGGATCTTTAAGTGCGGCCGTCTCAGGAGAAGGTAACGCCACTTGTTTTGATAAGCGTGTTAGCGCCTTGTCCACCCTAGGAGGTGTTTCCCAGCGCTCCCTAACCTCTGGCGGGAAAGGGTATAATGCCAATAATTTCTTTGAAATTATCAGCTTTTTATCAGGGGCAACCCACGCTTCATCACACACGTCATTTAATTCTTCTGATTCAGGAAAAACTATAGGTAGTTTTTTCACACCCCACATAATACCCTGTTTAGTGGTACCTGTAGTATCAGCTAAATGTAACGCCTCCTTCATTGCCAAAATCATATAACGTGTGGCCCTACTGGAAAATACGGTTGATTCGTCACCGTCACCACTGGAATCAGTGCCTGTGTCTGGGTCTGTGTCGACCGACTGAGGCAAAGGGCGTTTTACAGCCCCTGACAGTGTTTGAGGCGCCTGGACAGGCACTAATTGATTGTCCGGCCGCCTCATGTCGTCAAACGACTGCTTTAGCGTGTTGACACTATCCCGTAATTCCATAAATAAAGGCATCCATTCTGGTGTCGACCCCCTAGGAGGTGACATCCCCATATTTGGCAATTGCTCCGCCTCCACACCAATATCGTCCTCATACATGTCGACACACACGTACCGACACACAGCAGACACACAGGGAATGCTCTAAACGAAGACAGGACCCACTAGCCCTTTGGGGAGACAGAGGGAGAGTCTGCCAGCACACACCAAAAAGCGCTATATATGACAGGGATAGCCTTATAATAAGTGCTCCCTTATAGCTGCTTTATATATATCAAGATATTGCCATTAAATTTGCCCCCCCTCTCTGTTTTACCCTGTTTCTGTAGTGCAGTGCAGGGGAGAGACCTGGGAGCCGTCCTGACCAGCGGAGCTGTGAGAGGAAATGGCGCCGTGTGCTGAGGAGATAGGCCCCGCCCCTTTTTCGGCGGGCTCGTCTCCCGCTATTTTGTGAATACAGGCAGGGGTTAAATATCTCCATATAGCCTCTGGGGGCTATATGTGAGGTATTTTTAGCCTTTATATAGGTTTACATTTGCCTCCCAGGGCGCCCCCCCCCAGCGCCCTGCACCCTCAGTGACTGCGTGTGAAGTGTGCTGAGAGGAAAATGGCGCACAGCTGCAGTGCTGTGCGCTACCTTTAGAAGACTGCAGGAGTCTTCAGCCGCCGATTCTGGACCTCTTCTTACTTCAGCATCTGCAAGGGGGCCGGCGGCGCGGCTCCGGTGACCATCCAGGCTGTACCTGTGATCGTCCCTCTGGAGCTGATGTCCAGTAGCCAAGAAGCCAATCCATCCTGCACGCAGGTGAGTTCACTTCTTCTCCCCTCTGTCCCTCGTTGCAGTGATCCTGTTGCCAGCAGGAATCACTGTAAAATAAAAAACCTAAGCTAAACTTTCTCTAAGCAGCTCTTTATGAGAGCCACCTAGAATTGCACCCTTCTCGGCCGGGCACAAAAATCTAACTGGAGTCTGGAGGAGGGTCATAGGGGGAGGAGCCAGTGCACACCACCTGATCTGGAAAAGCTTTACTTTTTGTGCCCTGTCTCCTGCGGAGCCGCTATTCCCCATGGTCCTTTCAGGAACCCAAGCATCCACTAGGACGATAGAGAAAAAGTCTTACCCAGAGGTGCAGAGGATGGTTGTTTCCAAATGGCCCCTGGATGTCTCCTGCAAGCACCACACCAATGCATTTCGACCTAAAAGTCTTTTTCAAAAGGTGGTACTCTCATGTGTCCCAGAAATATATTTAAGCCATCTGAGGTCCCGCCCCCACTTCCAATTGGTGGAAAAGTTTTTCCACTAGCTAGTATCAGTTTCACTTTTCAAATAAGGAGTGAAGACCACAAAGAAAGCGTGAGGAGAGAACATTCTGATTAAAACAATAGGAAAATAACAAGTAAAGAGGGAAAAGAAGGACCAGTCAAATGACATAATGCATGCATGGTATTCCACCATGCGCACTACTGACTTGATCGCTGCGCTGCGATGAACGGCAGTGTGCGATCAGGTCAGAATGATCCCCCCCAGGCACTACACAGCGAGAGGAGGCTCCCTGGGACCACATCTTATGCTAGGATTCTGATCATCCTGTATAACTGCTTTAAGGAACGTGGATAAGTATATTTTTATTCTTATCAATGATATTGTAAATAAAGGATATGTTAAACTGTGTTAGTGTACCGGACTCTCACCATACTACTGATATAATAGTCCCACTGGGCACAAATTTTGGTGTCAGAAGTGGGATCGTAAGAATTAATAGTGATCAGTGGACCTAATACAGTTCTTTGTAAGCGTGCCTCTGTCTCACTGCCATATGAGGGAGGTATGGCATTGTATGTTTCTCTCTGATTCTTTGCTAGATGAGAGAGGTATTTTGTGATTTAGTGGAACATCACAGTGTGTTTGTCCTGTATGTTTCCCTCTGTCTCATCCATATGAGAGGTTTTGTGATTTAGAAGAAATCAGTGTATGTTTGTCTGTCCTGTATGTTTCCCTGTCTCATCCATATGAGAGAGGACTTGTAATTTAGCTGAACAAATCAGTGTATGTGTGATCAGTTACAGGATCACGGTATATAAGAGTGCCCATTTAAAAACAGTTCTGTATAAATCAACAAAAGGATGGCATGGTTTAAAGCTAAAATTGATAAAGTTAAGGGTATAACATTACCATCATGGGTGTCAAGATATGGACATTGGACCCCATGTGTGCGTGAAGCATGTAAATACGTTACTCTGGTCCGATTAGCGGACCCCAGAAATGCTGTGGTAAATACGGATTTAAGTAAAATGACAAAAGGTGAACGAGTACAATGTGTTCACGTATTATCTGTGTGTGCTCAGGCTTTGCTTGCAACAGAGCAAGAAGTGGTTAAGTTAACTGATGAAAACACTGTATTGAAAGAACAACTAGCTGTCTTACGTAAATGTATTAGAGATCAGGGAAAAGAAATTGAAACTGTAACAAATAATGCCACCCAATTGTTGTAAATGTATTGGACCAGAAACAATTGAACAGGGAAAGGCAGTTGACCCTTTACTTGTTAGAACTGTTGTAGAAGGAAACAATTGGGATGGACTGTGTAGAATAGACCCAGAATAATTCACAGATGATGGTATTGAGTTTGATGAGAATGGGGGAGAATTACGCCCAATAACCACCTCCATAGTAATCTCACATAAAAAGCAGACAAAAGCTAGCAGAAGAAATGTGTCAGGTAACTCTGCACCAAATAGTGCAGAGAGTGAGGATGAGTCATCAGAAAAAGAGGCTGATGACACCACCACAGAGACACGTAATTATACCCCTAGTGAAACTACTGAGTTGGTTGCAAAATACAGGCAGCACAAGGGACAGGTATTCTAGTACGCTGAACACCACTGAAGCATTGGGGTTGGGTTCCATCTGTGCAGATCCACGAGTCAGACAGCAGTTACAAAATCACAAAGTTGGATTACATGTCCTTTCTTTATTGTATAGGGTGAGAGAGGCAAAAGCTTCTGTGTATGACCATCCCTATGATCACATTCCCCTTGACCCTTGGTCAGATTTGTGTGCAGGGATTGAACGATTGAGAATGCCGGCATGTATGACTGCTTTTCAGGAAAATGTGTGTGTGTGGGGGGGGGGGGGACAGGTTGCAGTTGATTGAGAAGGACTTGATATGACCCATGTCACACAGCATATGATGTCTGTCTTTCTTTCTACAATCAGCCCAATGCATTTGAGAATGTCTTTGTTTAATCTTTCACCTGGCACAGCTAAGCAGGTTACTGTATTTGAAATGATTACTGTGCTAGAACAGATGTTTGTTACAGTCAAAGGGAATAGCTCCAGACCAAATAGTCCAAACTAGTGCGCTAGCCACCCCAGCTACCCAGTACAAAAGCAAGATTCTGCACGATAGACCCCCCAATAGATACAGACGTACACGTAATCAAATGTTTTTTGATCTGTTGAATGCCGGAGTTCCAAAAATTAAGATTGATGGCATTGGAAATGATGCTATGTTTGAAATGTGGAAAAAGATTCAGTCTAAGCTCAAAAGTGAACCAGTTATTAGACAAAATAATGAAATGGGGGAGGGAGAGCTGGTACAGATTACACAACCCGTTACCCCCAGTCAAAAGCCCTTATGCAGAGGCACAGGAAATGCTAAGGGAAGTGACCTAATGGGGTGGGAACACTGAGACATCCTCATGGCCATTGTCACAGCCCCTATGAAGGGGAGGTGGGTCTCGGGAAGCAAATATCCCCTACAGTATTTGTTTAATAAAACACTGGGACCGACGCCCTTTTGCTAATGTTAGCATACAATAGAGTAAAAACAAACACTGGGCCTAATTCAGTCCTGATCATAGCAGCAAATTTGTTAGCAGATAGGCAAAACCATGTGCACTGCAAGAAGGGCGGTGGGGTGGGGGGGGGGTGGGGTTACAGATATAACATGTGCAGAGAGAGTTAGAATTGGGTGGGTTATATTGTTTCTGTGCAGGGTAAATACTGTCTGCTTTATTTTTACACTGCAATTTAGATTTCAGTTTGAACACACCCAACCCAAATCTAACTCTCTCTGCATGTTATATTTGCTGCTACGATCAGGTCTGAATTATTCCCACAGTGCGTAGCCCTGCTCGATACTGGTGCTGAGGTTTCCCTAATTCATCGGGCAGGCACCCAACATGACGCCACATCATGCAAACATACATGGGTTGCTGTAGAGGGACTAGGAGGTATGCAGACATGGGCTGCCCGGATGCAATGCACATAGGGTACTTTGATGCTTCAGTGTTGGTTTCTGAGCTCCCCAACAACATAATTGGAATGGATATCTTGAGAGGACAGTCCATAGACACATCCTCTGGTAATTATGTTTTTGGGGGTTCTGTAAGAGCCTTCACTGTTTCTGCACTAAAGCCGGCAGTTAGAGGGAGTGCAAAATGGTCAGCTGTACACATGCCTTGTCCTGCACAGCCAGTTAAACTGAAGCAATATCACATAAAAGGTGGTTTGAAGGAAATTGGGTAGACTGTTCAGACGCTGCTACAAGATGGAGTGTTCCATGAAGCACAGCTATAATGATCAAGTGTATCCCATGAAAAAGCCAGATGGCTCATACAGACTAACAATTGACCGTCAGGGACTAAACAAACACCACCCCTAGCTGCAGCAGTACCTGGCATGATAACTTTGTTGGTAGAAATCTCAAACACTAGTGGACAAATACATGCTGGGGTGGATTTAGGAAATGCTTTCTTTTCTATGCCCCTTGCAGCAGACAGTCAAGAATTTATGTGGTCTGCTGAACAAGAGGCTTTTCAAACTGAAAAGCAAACTATCCAGGTGCATAATGTCCTGGGTCCACTACTGTCAGATCAGCCATTCTTTCTGGATGTAACTACCACAGAGCATAGAATGTCTCAAGGCCTATGGCAGAAAAATGCAATTAAGGGACAAAAGAAGAAGCCCATTGGATTCTGGGAACAGCAGTTTTCCTCAGCACAAAGACAATACTCTCCCTTAGAAAAGACTTTGCAGGCTGCATATACTGCTCTCCAAAATGTAGAGAGCACAACCAAACAGCCAGTCACAATACGTACAGACCTCCCTATTGCAGGATGGCTGAGGCAAGAAGGATTTGATATTACACAAGGAAAAAAGGGATAGCATTGTGGTGCACTCGTCGATAAGGCTGAAAAATAAATATTAAAATATAACGTTTAATAGGTATATCTAAATGAAATAATTTCCCCACCTGATCTAGTTAAAAAAAGCAAAATATTTAAAAGATAGAAAATAGATAAGAAATAGAAATATTAAAATATTACGCCGGGATGCCGATGGCTACTCCTTCTATAACTCAATTCCTGATTCCAATATCAATAATTATACTGTGACTTGGATAACTATTGTGTTATATCTAAGCGAATGGCTATATTGTCAACTTAAATTTTTACATACGTGATTAGCTGAGATGAACAAAGAAAAACGTCTCTTTCAATCTAAGAGTGTTTAGTGTTTATTATTAAAAAGTGACTAATCAAAAAGCTCTTAGTCCTTGTTGTTAATCTTACTCTGTCAACATCAGTATAGCCCTTCATTGCAACAATCTGTGATTAAATACAATATGGATACAATTGTATATCTTGGCTCTGTGTGGGAAATAGACTGCAGAGCTCAGAGGATAGAGAGTATAACAGTATTTAAACTGCTAAATGAGCTGTATGATTATAGGGGGATTCCCTTTTCAACATTAGATAAACAATAATTTATTAAACAACTTTTTCACACTAATTAAGGACTATACGGATGTTGACAGAGTAAGATTAACAACAAGGATTAAGAGCTTTTTGATTGGTCACTTTTTAATAAACAGTAAATACCCTTAGATTGAAAGAGAAGTTTTTCTTTGTTCTTCTCAGCTAATCACGTATGTAAAAATTTAAGTTGACAATATAGCCATTCGCTTAGATATGACAATAGTTATCCAAGTCACAGTATAATTATTGATATTGGAATCAGGAATTGAGTTATAGAAGGAGTAGCCTTCGGCATCAGGCGTAATATTTTATTATTTCTATTTCTCATCTATTTTCTATCTTTTAAATATTTCGCTTTTTTAACTAGATCAGGTGGGGAAATTATTTCATTTATATATACCTATTAAAAGTTATATTTTAATATTTATTTTTCAGCCTTATCGACCGAGTGCACCACAATGCTATCCCTTTTTTCCTTGTGTAATATAGTTGTCTAACAGTTAGTAGGTAGCACACCCCCATACATGCCCAGATTCTTAGGGTTAATATTTTGAAGTGGGGGTTATTGTCGAAATTGAACCTGTGTGGAGACACCCGCTTTTTGTTCTAGCAAGAAGGATTTGAATCACGTTCTACTGTTGCACAAAAGCCCATGGTACAGTATTGGAAGTGGTACTTATCAGAGAGGGGAGGAGTAGCTTCTCAAGAGCAATCTCAAGTCACCTGCCAACTTACAGGAATTGTTACTTTCCAACCCGATAGCACTGAACAGCTACCCTCACCGTTGAAAGAAGAATCTCCAGTTTTATCTGCTAAACATAACTCCAGTTTAACAGATGAAGAGAAGATTGCTTGGTTTACAGATGGCTCCTCTACCCTAACACAAAGGGGCCGAACTTGGACTGCCGCAGCATTCCAACCTGTACTGGAGGAAGTTATTTATGAAAAGGGTGAAGGGGGATCCAGCCAATATGCAGAACTGCACACTTTACTGATGCTTCTACAAGAGACAGATGGTCTTTTGATAATCTACACTGACAGTTGGGCCATGTATAAAGGTCTCATTATTTGGATGCCTTCATGGAAAAAAAAGTTTGATTAGCCATTCCAAGCCTTTATGGAGTGAACCTAACATATGGAATCAAATCTGGAACCACAACTCATCCAGGTCTATCTCAATTGGTTATGTAAATGCACACAGGTTTCACACCTAACGTCACAGCTGATGCCTTTGTACAAATCAAACCAGCCACTCAATCCCCAGTGAAGGAAGATTAAAAAAGATACAACCTGGGATGGTGGGCACATAAACAATGTGGACATAGTGGAGCAGAAGGAACCTATGATTGGGTAAAGGTGTATTGGGTGTACCATACTCCATTTTATCCAAATGCAGCAGGATTAAATGGAATAATGAATGGCCTCTTTGAGAAACAAATACACAATAGAATGCCCATGCACACTTTAAAGGGTTGGGACAGTGTCCTACAGGAGGCAGTATGCAGTTTGAATGAAAAGATCCTAACAGGATCCACCACCCCCTTCCAGGGATTGTTAGAGCCCCCGCCTCCCAGGCCACCTCACTGTATCATACTAAGAACTAAGAATAAGCTATTAATTGATAAGAACACCTTAACAGTAGCAACCAGGCTGGGAAAAACAAGAGGGATATAGTAGCATTAGGGCCAGGAGAAACATACTATGTTCTGTTTAAAGGTGATGCAAACCAGGTGTATTTTCCTGCCTTTCATTTGTACCCCAGGGCATGATAAGAAAATGAACACTTGTGTATATTCCCAACAGGTTGAACCAAGATGTATGCTGGCCTGAGGGGATCTCGTCCTGACCAAGGTGTATGGTGCTATATAATACCCCTTTTCCACTACTGCAGCATGGGTCGCAGCCGTGTCGCCTGACAAGGCTGCGACCCGTGCTACAGCCCCCTAATGACAGCGCTCACCAACCCGGCAATTGCTGGGTTGGTGACGCGGCTAGTGACGCGGCAGATCACATGATCTCCCAGCGCCGCCCTCCCATACACAGTGAACGGGAGCCGTGTCGCCTCGACACGGCTCCCGTTCACACTAGACAGCTAGCCGGGTTGAACACGTGTTCAACCCAACTAGCTACCCGGGTAGGATTCCCGGATCACTTGAGCCGTGAATTTGCCAGGGAACCCTTTTCCACTAGGGAAAAACACGGATAAATGCGCGCTCCCGCGCATTTACCCATGTTCTAAAAAGCTAGTGGAAAAGGGGTATAACAGGCACATTCTTGATGGTAGTTGAATTCATCTTTTTGTTTCCTTTGGATCGTGTCTGAACAGCACACAGCAGTCCAGACATTAACTTTGAAAGCAAATGTAAAAAGAACCAGTGGATCATTCTGTGAACTGATTTCAATTTGGGAAAATCATTTTTTAAAACAAATGCAGTATGCTTCAGCGGAAGAATTGGGAGAAAAAGAATATTGGATCCGCCCTACCAAAAAGTCAGCAAAAACTTTTACATATGTAGCTACTCCTGTTAGCTGGAAAGAGCTGAGCCAATGGCAGGAAGTAGTTTATGTGATTTTTATTTTATTTTTATAATTATTATGTATGCTGTGATTAAAATAGTATCTCTATTATTGTTTAAATGCTGTAAGGTTATATGGAATGCAAAGAGGTTTTGCCACTCAGGTTGACGGGTCAGTATGATGATGTTGGACCATATCACCATAACTCTTACTAATACATAGAAGCCAAGGGAGGATTGTAACATTATTGATTTCTTACCTAAAGCCAACTTTTGTCTTCTATGTATGAAATGTGTACACATAGCCTTATATATTTGTGTTGTAAGACTTTCAGTGTGCATCTTTGTAGGAACAAGCTGTTTTTCTTTATACTAGTATGTTAATAAGAAATTGTTCTCCTTTTGAGTTACATAATAGGCCAGACAACAGATCTATCTGTGGTCAACAAATACATGTTTATCTTTGATCAAGTGACCTAGACATCTACAATACGCAGAAGTAAAAGGCTATTTGTCTTAAATTAGAATTCTATACAACAATAGATTTCACAATATTGTACCAGGGACTCCAATGACATGTGTATGGAGATATGATCCCTTGACCACCTCCCAGATTTCTAAGTTAAATAGAGGGTCACATCAGACTGATAGCAGCCTCCATTGAGACTTGAGATTGGGAATAGGGTTCCTTTGACAAGACCTAGGCGCTACACAGCGAGAGGAGGCTCCCTGGGACCACACCTTATGCTAGGATTCTGATCATCCTGTATAACTGTCCTAAGGAACGTGGATAAGTATATTTTTATTCTTGTTAATGATATTGTAAATAAATGATTTGTTAAACTGTGTCAGTGTCCCTGACTCTCACTATACTTCAGATATAATAGTCCCACTGGGAACAGTGTGCTACATTTAAACAATACTGGCTCTAACAGTGTTTATGTAAAAGTAAAAGGTACTGTACATCATCCAGACTTTTGATGTTGCTCACGGACCAAAGGCTGGATTGTAGTGTGCAATCTGGCGTAATCACCATAAAGGCACGTTCTCTCATTTGCTGCTAGTTTACAACTGTGAAGTAAATAAAATAAAACTACTGAAGTGACCTTTCTTTAAAAAAATAAATACATAAACTGACTCATACTAGAATGTTTTGTATACAATCAGTTCCAAATAGAGGATGACTGTGGGAAGTGAAATACTGTAGATGTACAAATTACCGTTACTATGAAGACTTAAACAGAAACATTGTACTCAAGTCTCATTTTCAAATAAACAAACCCACGTGACACTTGACCTGAGCACATGCGGTGTAATTAGCACATGGCTGTATTATGCATTGCTAATCAACACCCACTTATCCATTTTTTTTTTATGCGATGCATATGTGGGTGGTGAAGATCCTGTAGCAAAAACGAAAAAAATAAAAAATAAAATAAAAAAGGAAACCAGTAATGAAATCCCTACAACACTATATCTATGCTGCATAGGAAAGTATTTAGATTATATAGTGAATACAGCATCAGAAACAAGTGACCAATGTTTCCAGTCAGCGCATGTATCCAAGCTGCACAGTGCAGGCATCCTGATGGTTACTGATGGGAATCCCAGAAAAAAATTGACAATTTTAGTGGGTGTTCCTGGTAGGTAATGGCAAGCCAGACACGGGCGTGTCCCCATCAGCGACTGCATCTTTTGTCTCAGTTGCAATGGCAGCCATGTATAGAACAACATTTTGCGCCTCCATAATGCTAGTGCAATGTCCAATGGCGTAACCAATGGTGCGTCATTGTATGCACAGCGGCGGACTAGCGCCAAAGCCGGTGGGTATCTCAGTAGGAAACCCATTAGCTGCATTTTTGTTCTAAAAGTGATATTCTGTATAAGCCGAGAAAAATAAAACTGGATGTGAATATAAAGCTGCTAGCCCAGAACTTATAAAAGGTGAGGTTTGTATCATTGTAGCACATACTTGCCTACTTTTCTGCACCCTTTTCAGGGAAGGAGCAGCCTGGTTGGCACATAGAGAGCATGGCCGACGGTAAGGTGGGCTTTTCGGGGGGCCACGGTGGCACGAACGCTTCATCATGGCTCCGCACCCCAATATACAGCGCTGAGAAAACTGGCTCTGTACAGCAGGGGAAGGGGCTTAAAAGAATCATTTCAGTGCAAATCGTGTCATCGGCACCCCTTCGGACTGCCCACATGTGCTCTGTTGTGATTGGCCAAGGGGGGTGGTGTAGGGGCTGGTGTCAGATTTGGAAGTTGGAGGACTTGCCTGACTTTTTGATGGCGGGAGGGGTGTTGGGGGTGTTCGCGGGAGTGCCATTGAATTTTTGGAAGCCTCCCAGCCGGGAGGGTAAGCAAGTGTGTTGTATCATGTAAAAAAATACAATTGATAGTGGCAAAAAAAATAAAATGGAGCAAACATTCACACTGACATTTAGAGTTGGGAAGGGCATGTCCTCCTGTTCAGTTCAGCTATTTACCCTGCATTAGAAAAAAAAAAAGTATGTGCACCCCATGCATTGTAACAAGCTATGTCCAGGTGCAAAGTCGCTCCTTTTTTTATCTTTACTCTCAACTCTGAATCAGCCTGTAAATGACCAATAGGAGAACTAGGGTAGACATTGGATGTACTGCTGTTTCTTCAGACATGTAAGTAATTTATATGGACATTCATTAAGTAATTCTTACTTGTGGTCAATTTAAATCCTGTTTTTCTTCTTCCCTGTAAGGGGTAGAATAACTATAGCTTCTAAGTGGCGATATTGCCCATAACAACCAATCAGATTGTGTTTATAATTTAAGACGGCAATAAAGAAATGTTAGCTAGAATCTATTTAGTTGCTATGAGCAACACCACCACTTGTCTGTTTTGTAAGCTTTAGTACATTTACCCCTGTTTATTTAGCTGCAACTTTCTGCTATCTGACTTTAATTTGCATCAATAACTAAAATTAAGACAATGAAATAAATTGATTAAACAAGTGTTTAACCAATCCCTATCTATGAACATCACATTCTACGGTCCATGCACACTGTGATTATTTCTGCCTGTTGTTTCCTTGTCTGATAAGGTCACTTCAACCTTATGCGCTTCTCTCCTAGAATATCAATTCATACAAGAGATGGTTTAAATTCTCCATGTAATCTGATTGTGCAATTGTCCTAAATTCAGTCCTGTGTTTCATAAACGTTCCCATAAAACAGGCAGCACCGGTCTCTGGTGACCCAAGATAATGTCGATTGCTTCAGCCTGTAGGAGAAGAATTCTAATTGAATTCACATGGCTACTTAGAGACAGCTAGAACCATCATGACACAATGCACCTAATAGACAGGACCCTGGAGACTGCAAATAGTATAACCATAATATCCTCGTGTACATTGAACTGGCATGGGAAAATGCTGCAAACTTTATATTTGTCTTAGAATGTGGTTTCACAAATAGAAATTAAGTTCCATCATTATTGAAGTCAGATTTATTTTCTCTAATAAATTAATTATAAAGTATGCAATACAGATAAAGCAACAGAATAGTCAGATTCCCGCAAGGTATAATGCATAAAATTGGGTAAGTGTAACTGAAACAGAGTAACAGGGTAAATGGTTACCATATAATATTGGTATAGAACAGGGGTTCTTCACTCCAGCCCTCTTTTAACCCCACAGCAAGCCACGGTTTGCAGAAGTCTTTAATCATGCACAGGGGAGTCCATCTATTTTACTGGTTCCACAAACAAGGACTTATTCACACTTACAGTAAGTGACAATGTATCAAGCAGTGCAAAGAGTGGAGAAGTGGATCCCTGCCCATAGCAACCAATAAGATTAAACTTATTATCTAGAATGTACTTCATAAATGCTACCTCAAAGCCGATTGGTAACTTCTCCACTGGTCCACTTCTCCACACTTTTCACTACTTTAGCGTTAATGTACATTGTTTTGTCTCTATATCATTTTACATTTAAACAGCCCTACTGTATATTTTAAGGCATACTTAATAAAAGTTATATTTTAATATTTCCTTTACAATTTTCTACAGAGTGCCCTCAACCCACTTCTCTTCTTCTGCTTGGATACAGATAAAGCAACAAGATATAGAGTATACTGTAGGGCCGTATTCAATAGCTGTTGGAAAGACAGCAGCTTCCGACAGATTTCTGTCAGAAGGGGTTCCAACCTATTCAAAGAGGGGACTTTTTTTCCCTACAAGTCGGGAAATCCCGACTTGTCAGAAAACACGTGGATCATCGGAATAGGCGCCGATCCGCCTGCTTCTGTCGGAAATGGAGACAAATCCAACAGGTTTTGGTCCTCTTTCCGACAATCTCAATCAGACTTTAATAAAAGTCGGACTGAGCAGGGCGTCCCCCCAGCCAGGCTCCTCACACCCGGCAGCGCCTCCCCCTGCCGCAGATAGGTGCCCCCGCCGACCGCAGTAACCTCCCCCGTCGGCGCAGTCAGCTCCCCCGCAGACCGACGCCGCTATCAGCGCACCCGGCAGCCACTGACAGCAGCAGCAGAACACCGGGAACGGCCAATTCCAACAGTCGGATTTGCCTCAAATCAGACAGTCGGATTTGGCCGTTCATTGAATAGCCCTTGTCGGATCCATTCCGACAAATGCATGTCGGAATTTGACAATGTCAAAATGCGGGTGCGGGGGAGAATAATCTGCCTCCTTCTCTGCCCCATCCGGCCTCTGATGGTGCCCTGCTCAGTGCTGTAAATGCTGGGACGACAGGCCAAGCTCCGCCCACTGTATGTTCAATGTGTTAGGTTTGCAGGCTGACTATGTCAAAGGGCCCTAGGTCTCCTTGCTTAGCTTCGAAACTAAAATATGCCTCTGCCCCCACCCGTGTGTGCCTGTGCTCCTACCCGTGTGTGCATCTGCCCTTACCCGTAGGTGCCTCTGCTCCTACCCGTATGTCTATGCCCCTACCCGTGGGTGCCTCTGGCCCTACCCGTCTTACCCTCACAGTATATTTTTCCAGATTGTAAGTCATATGTGTACAAAGTTTGGTGTAAATTGTTCCAGGCATTCCAGAGTTATGCCGAAAACTATGGATTTTTACATGTCATCCCCTTCATACCCCCAACCCTAGGGGTGCAAGGGGTGTCATACCCCCGCAGTATTTTTTTTCCAGAGTGTAAGTCATATGTGTACCAAGTTTGGTGTAAATTGCTCCAGGCATTCCAGAGTTATGCTAGAACATATACACATACTGTACATAGATGGATAGATAGATAGATTGATATCATCTTTGTATTAGTCTTATAATTTTTTAAAGTCAAAGTGCGCCAAATTTTCAGTGTTCGGCTACAAATACAGGGACTGTCAGAGAGAGACCAGAGGTGAGGCAGTAACATGCTCATCCACCCCTCACAAAGTCACTGCATGGAATGGGAAGGTGGAGGGGCTGCACTGTGGCCAATAATACTACAAAACACAGCACAAGGGGAGGAGCCATCAGATCTGCCTCACTTAGGGGCGTGGCTTGATGCAGTGTCAGATCTATCCAGGAAGTTTTCCAGCACACAACTAGGAGCAGCAAACATGAAACTGCAGTAAACCAAACAGGAATAAAGCAATCTGCTCCCCCAACACAGAGGTATTGTTTCTGCAGGCATAGGGAATAGGTAGCATATCCAAAGCAACAGAAGATAATTTGGATCAAAAACAAATAAACATAGGCAGAGAGAAGAACATAGCTAGGAACAGGAAAAGCACAAACAAAACTCTAAAAGCTATGTGTGCAAATGCTAGCAGCTTAGGAAATAAAATCCCAGAACTAACTGCAACAATGACAAGGGATGAACTAGTTATTGTGGCAATTACAGAGTCATGGCGCAATGAAAATCATGACTGGGACATAGCTATACAGGGATATACTTTATTTAGGAAGGACATAATTGGAAAAATCGGAGGAGGGGTAGCAATGTAGGTAAAAAAAAAAAAGCATAAATACTACCTTAATACAAAGTATTGAAGAAAAAATGGAGGCCCTTTGGGTGACCATAGAAACAGGGGAGAAGTCGATTATTCGTATTGGCATCATATACAGGCCACCAGGACAGGAAGAAGAACTGGGCAATAACCTATTGCAGGACATAACTAAAATGGCATTAAAAGGAGAGGTAAACTGGGAGGTGTCTGTTGCTAGTCCCACTAGAAGTAGATACATTTTAAATTCCCTTCAGGGAGCATCCCTCCACCAATTGGCGAGGGAGCCCACTCAGAAGGACGCAATATTAGACTTAATACTTACAAATGGAGACAGAATATCGGACGTAAAAGTGGCTGAATATCTGGGATCCAGTGATCATCAAGCAGTATGAATCAGCATAAAAGACAGAGATTGACTCATCCCATACAAAAACAAAAGTGTTGGATTTTAGGATGGCTGATTCTGTAGGGATGGGAAAATGTGTAAGCAATTCTTTGGCAGAGTGGTGGAACTTGGAAGCGGTACAGGAAAGGTGGGAAACATAAAAAAAAAATGCAATATTAAAGGCAACAGACCTTTGTATCAAAAGTGTTAGGAAAAACACAAGGAAAAGGAAGCCAGCGTGGTTTGCGAAAGAAGTAGCAAATATTGTGAAAGAAAAAAAGATGGCTTTTAGGAAATATAAGCAGACACAAAATAATGAAGACAAAGAGATATATCTTGTTAGACATAAGGAGACTAAGAAGGTAATCAGATGTGCAAAGGTACAAGCTGAGGAGAAAATGTCCCAGTCAGTGGGTAAAGGAGGCAAAACTTTTTTTTAGGTATATAAGCGAAAGGAGAAAAACAAAAGGCGGAATTATAAAACTAAAGACAGAGACTGGGAGTCTTCTTGAGGGAGACAATGTAATAGCAGATCATCTTAATAATTATTTTTGCTCAGTATTCAATACTGAAAGAGAGGGGAAGGGGCCACAGTTAAGTTGCAGGGATATTCAGGAAAATGAAACAAGTACATTTACAGAGGAGAAGGTCCTAACAGAACTCTCAAAGCTGAAAGTGGACCAATCTATGTGGCTAGATGGGATACATCCAAGGTTACTAAAAGAATTCAAAGAGGTGCTGGTAGCGCCATTGACAGAATTATTCAACCAGTCATTAGCTACAGGAGTAATTCCAGAGGACTGGAAAAAAGCGAACGTAGTCCCACTGCACAAAAATGGAAGCAAGGAAGAGGCAAACAAATACAGACCAGTGAGTCTTACATCAGTAGTAGGGAAATTGAAGGAAACACTCTTAAAAGAAAGAGTTGTAGATTATCTCAAATGCAGCAATTTACAGGATCCCAAACAGCATGGATTCATTGGGGGAAGATCATGTCAAACAAACCTTATTGACTTTTTTGACTGTGTGACTAAAGTGATGGATAAAGGTGGAGCCATGGATATAGCTTATCTAGACTTTAGTAAGGCTTCTGACACTGTTCCACATCGCAGACAGCTAAATAAACTTGGAAGCTTGGGATTGGATACTAGGATTATTGAATGGATAAGATCTTGGTTGCAGGATAGAAAACAGAGAGTTGTGGTAAATGGAGTGCATTCACAAGAGGGAAATGTTACCAGTGGAGTACCCCAGGGATCTGTACTTGGACCAGTGCTTTTTAATATCTTTATTGGTGACATTGCAAATGGCATTAAAGGGAAAGTATGCCTTTTTGCAGATGACACACCAGGTGGGGTAAAACAAATGACTGAGGATCTAGGTAGATTAGAGGAATGGTTAAGAGTGTGGTAATTACAGCTTAATGGCCAAAATTGCAAAATCATGCACTTGGGTCGCAAAAATCCAAAGGCTAAATATAGTATTAATGGCACTATAATGGAAACTACTGAGGAGGAAAGGAATCTAGGACTTAAAGACAGGTAAACAATGTAACAAAGCAATGAGGAAGGACAGTCAGGTGCTTGGCTGCATTGGGAGAGGAATCAGCAGAAAGAAAGAAAGAAAAAAGAAAGAAAGTAAGTAGTGATAATGCCATTGTATACAGTAGGTCATTAGTACGGCCTCATCTAGAATACTGTGGTCAATTCTGGAGGCAATATCTTCAAAAGAATATTAATACATTAGAGACTGTACAAAGAAGGGCAACTAAAATGGTGCATGGCCTACATCACAATACATACCCAGAAAGACTAAAAATCTCAGTATGTATAGTTTAGAAAGAGAAGAGAAAGGGGGGACATGATAGAAACTTTCAAATATTTCAAGGGTTTTAACAAAGTCCAGGAGGGAAACATTCTCCAAATGAAGAGAAGCAATAGGACACGAGGACATGCACTGAGACTGGAGGGGGGGAGATTCAGGGGAAATTTGAGGAAAAATTACTTCACAGAAAGGGTAGTGGACAAGTGGAATAGCCTTCCATCAGAGGTGGTAGAGGTTAAGATAGTAGAGCAATTTAAACATGCATGAGATAGACATAAGGATATCCTTACAAAGAAATAAGGATCAAATAAGTTTTGAGATAAAAATATGGTTAAAAAAAAAGGGCAGACTAGATGGGCCAAGTGGCTCTTATCTGCCGTCAAATTCTGTGTTTCTATGTTTAAAGTTATGGGGAACATGTTGATAAGTGGGGGCTGGGAAAGGGGGGCACAGGGCTGGACCACACTTCTGTGGGCAGCAAACCCACTGCTACTTGCCCAACAAGTTTTAGGTCGCTTCTGTAATGGTTCTGCAACATATTTTATGTGTTATCTTAAAGTATTAGTGCCTTACAGTGGGTTTTAAAAACTTATTAGTGATCTCTGCAGACTTTTTGTGGCCAACCTTATTTTTTACCTACATAATTCTGCAACAAACTGTTTTCATGTTATTAGTTGGTAACAAAAATGTTTTAATTATTTAATTTAGATCTATATCTATCTATCTATCTATCTATCTATCTATCTGGTAACAAAGTATATACTGCTACACCTTTGTAAAATGTTCACATGAATCAATCATCGGGCTAATGGGAGGCAGTCAATTGACCGCCAGTCGGGATCCCGGCTGTCAGAATAACGACGCTGGAATCCCAACAGCGGGTGAAATACCAGCGGTTGGAATTCCGACCACTGGCTGGTATCCTTGCTCGGGTGGTGGTCCACGCTACCACCCAGGAGGGAATAGAAGAACCCTGTGTTACAGAAGTGTGGGGGGTGCTGTGAGCCCGCAGCCGGGACCCCAGCTGTTGGAATAATGGCGTCTTGTCTCCTGACCGCTCGGATCTCATACTGATCCCGGGTTAGTAAGTGTATGTGTGTATATCTGGCTCTGATACTAGCCAGTGCCTCCACAACAACTGACCTCACCACGCCACACTGGTGCAAATACATTTATTTTTTTGTCATGAAGGGAAAATTGCTGTTTTGCATGTAGCGAACAGATACTGAACAGTTTTGTTTTTACAATGATATTTAGAATTACTGTACGCTAGAACATGCCCCTTCCTAATTCTAAATCTCTGCAGATTTATTATCTGCTCCACCTGCATGGCAACATGGTTTTGCCACAGTGCAAAATGCTCTTTTTGTAAGTTACTCCTAACTCGGAATCAGGAGCACTGTAGAGAAAAAACTGCCAATGTTGGCCATTCCCATGTGTATTACCTATACTAGCTGTAAGTAAGTACTGTACATGAATCCTGTATGTCTAAAAATCTCCGTATTACAGTTATCATATTCCAGTATCTTCTCTATTCGCATATTCCAGAAGGTACATGAGATATTCACATTTTAGCCATCAGTGAAGTGCAGTCAGGAGAGGCAGAGCCTTCCCTGTCATACTCCAGTATAGTCCAGAGTTTTGACTACAAAAATAACTAATGAATAATACAAAGAGATTTATAACTTATATAATCATCTTTGTATTATTCTAATCATTTTTATAGTCACATATAATTATAGTGAATGTATAATTGTAATAATTTTTATGTGCATTAATGTAACTGTGATACTAGCCAGTGCCTCCCCAGGCTTTCACCTCATTTCACTACCGCACATATGCATACAGTTACGTTCCCTGAAGAGGATACATTACTCTCGGAAGAAGCTGCATTCCAGCAATGAAACACGCCAGCCGCTGTTGTAATTATCTGCTGTCAGTGATAGTCTTCTACTGTATGTGCTGCTGGGAGATAAGGTGCATACACACGGTGCAATGGAACTATATAGTCAAAATCGTAAGGAAAGTTAGTGCAAATCACACCGTGTGTACACAGCTTGCGATACCGATGCGTGCTCCCGTGGGGTCGGTATCGCAAGACAAGATAGACTGTGCAGGCAAGGCAATCTTGACTATTATGTGTACAATCTAGTACATAGTATAGTAAAAATCTCACATAGTCAATTTCTTTGGGGAGTTCAGGGAACGTCGCTAAAGTCAAATCGGAGACGGTCAATATCTGCACCTTTAGGGCCTAATTCAGACCTGATTGTAGATGTGCTAAATTTGGCACTGCTGTGCCGGCGCAGCGCACTGCGTGGCGCAGCTCAGACCTGATCGGCTGCTGTGCGAAAACACACAGAACCACTCAGGTCTGAATTAGGCCCCTAGAATCCAGCACTGTATCTTTCCCATGAGGAAGTTTTTTTTTGTTTTTTACAGCCTGCAGCCGTATGTCAGAAGGGACTCATGTTATTACAGACTTCAACACCCTCTTGCATTGTATTTCTCATACTTGCTCATATAAAGAGGAGGCTATTATTACCACCACAGTGCCTGCTAACTCTTAGAGCTAATTGACCACTGCTCCTTTATACATCCATGATGTTCAAGAAAGCCCCATTAGTGAGCAATAGCTAACACTGCTGCTCAAACAGCTTAATTTGACAAGTTGTCATGCCTGCTATTTTCCATCATTAACTTATTAACAGCAGTACACACCATGTTATCACCCACCAGTAGTTCATATTTGCGCCTTCTCTTGTGAATCTGCTGGATTTATTTTTCTATTTGACATATCAACTCAGCTATTATCACATTTGATATACAATTACTAGCGAACAACGCTATTTAATTGAAATCATAACCCATAGTTGCCTACACTCTCGCATTCTGCAGGAGACTCCCTGAAATAGCAGCAATCTCCCCAACTCCCTGAATAGACCAGCAATCTCCCCGATTGCACCTTACCCCCATTATGTAGCTGTTATATTCTTGTGAGGGGAAAATATACAAAATACATTCATATGGGATCATCATTGCTATTTCCTTGTATTGGTTATAAGGCACAATAATGGAGCAGATGTATTAACCTGGAGAAGGCATAAGGAAGTGATAAACCAGTGATAAATACAAGGTGATAAACGCACCAGCCAATCAGCTCCAATATGCAAATTGACAGTTAGAAGCTGACTGGCTGGTGTGTTCATCACCTTGCACATATGTGGCATGCCTATCTTCTTCGTGTAATTGCGGCTCTATCTGCATCTAAAATGTCACGTTAAAGTGTTTCCAAGGAAAACACTGTAGCATAGCATTTTGTATGCAAATAGTCACACACAGAATATACTGTATGCATGCTGCATATCATTTAATCAGCAGAAGCTGCCCGTGTGTCCTATTACATTACTTTGCGTCTAATGCCAAAAGTAACGCTCAGTGCTACAAAGTCACACGGCATTCACGCGTTGTGTAACGTGGCATGTAGCGCACGGAGCAAAGATGTAAGAGGACACATCTGTAAGGCGCATTTTCTGGTGAAAAGATGCAAGAAAGACGCCTGGAGCTAGCAGTGTCGCATGGACCTGGTGACTCACTCGCGACAGGCGTTTCATGTCACATGGCGTATTGAGGCTAGTTGTATGAGGACATATATGCATGTTAATATTTACACATTGTGAATAAATCATGGAATTGTACGGATACATTGTTTTACTTTCACGAGTGCTGTGTACTACACTTCTCCTTTGTTCTTGTATATATTTTTAGTAGCGTGCTAGCAGAACTCTCTTCACACCTGCAGTGACACCACTTAGGCTCTCATTCAATATGGATCGCAAGATCCATACTGGATCCTCAGTGCAGTTTCCAAATAATCGGGAAACTGCGCATGTGCATATCCGTTCTGCACATGTGTATTTGCATTGCTAAGGACCGCATTTCCAAAGCTTAATACCAAGATTTCCTGTGTTTCTTGTTAGACTATAAAGCTGCCTCCATACTAGGTTTTCTGGGTTGTACTGCTTCTGTGTAACGAGAAGATTAGTTTTATCCTTTCACTTTGCTTGTCACCATGGTAGCACCTGAGCTCTTGATAGATGGATTTTGCTATTATTTAGTGATCCCACATGACACCACCCTAAACGAACATCGAGAGTGACCACATTTCCTTAACGAACCGCGCATTTCCTAAAAAGTACTCCATTTCATTCTAGATTGAGGAACGTTTTGCATTGATAAAAGTCTCGACATGTAAGTATTACGTGGGGGACATGTAACAAACCTTCCCATAAATAACTAGTAGATGCTACGAGCAACTTCTCCACTTGTCCACTTTAGAAGGTTTATATACTGTATCTCCCTCACAGTGTTTAGACCAATTACACAAAATCTATCAGAGATAACAGTTCTATTCAGCAACAATCTATAACAATGGAATATCTGAGACTAAGTAGTCATTGCGAGTCATTTCTAAGTATATTAAATTCCGTAAAAATAAAATTTCTTTCTCCACATGACCCTAGTAACCAGATTTTCATTAAAATGTTTTTCAGTTGGGGGGAGTGGCCTGACTGGAGAAGCAGCAGGACAAGAGGACTGCTGATTTGTCCCTTGCAGATTGCGGCCTACTCCGGAGCTTACAGCCGCGGGCTAAATTACTACCGCTTGCCCGCCGTGAAGCTGAAGGACTGAAGCGGGCTCTTAACCCACTCACCGTGGCTGGAGGACTCCTCTCTTCTTCCCTCTATACCTAAAAGGAGCTCCTCCTGCATAGCCTCACGTTACCTGTGACCGGCGGACGGGTGAATGGTACCTGCAGCTGCATCCAACACTGGTGGTTGTCAGACGCCGGGTCAGCTGCCTCACGTCCTCTGCTTAGCCCCTCCATTCCTCCCTGCACCTGTCTCCCCCATCGTACTCCGCTCACTGGGGCTGACAGGAACAGCTCAGTGTGGAACCCTTTCCTCAATATAATGCACTGCTGATATCAGGGTGCAACATTATAACTGCTCTCAGTGACTGGCTCCTGTTTGCTACAGCATCTTTCCTGTGCTGCATCACCACTCCTGGACACTTGTTGATTTTTACTTTTATTTTTATTATTCATTGACACCAGTAACTACACTCCATTATCTGGATTACTCCTCCCTCCGCCCTCCCCTATACTCCTTTTTATCACCAATCCCTTCTGCAGTCTCTCACCACAAAGTGAAATACATCCCCTATCCCCCCCATCACCCCGTACCTGAGAAGCAATCTGTGTACTTCCGTCACTAACCAGATCTTATGTGTCATAGTGCTTCCACGGTATTGCTGCTGGACGGATTACTGTGATCTCCAAAGCACTCCGCTATTATTGCCGTTTGTGACGCTCTCTCAATTACATTGTGCAATCTTCCACGTTTGCCGGAGGTGTTACTTATGACAACGGATTAACACAGACGAATATTTCTAGCATCCGGGAGGATTACAAATGCACCCCATTCTGTCTGCTGATCTTGCATAACTACATAATGTAGGCCTTCAACGCTCGCAGCTGTCATGTTACATTTTTCATGCACCCAATACGACTGGCATATCGTTACCTTCCTTATGGTCTCCTGTACCTGTACATAATATTATGGACAAATTCTCAAAGGAGACATTTCCATCCTGAGGAACTGGAGTAAGTGGAGCGTCCCTCGCATATAACCTCTGGTTTTGTGGGAAAATAAGTAAATTCTGGTGTAAAATCCTTCAATACTTACACCGTTTTCTCAAGATAAATTTTCCTAAGAAGGCCGTCCCACTTCTGTTTGCAGATTTCTCATCTTGAGTTTTGCAGATTGACCTTTCTCCTGTGGTTCCCTACTGATAGTCATGTTTCCGGTAGCGAAACAGGTCATATTACGGCACTGTTGCAAACAAAGAAATTACCCAAAGGCAGTTTACTCCAGCGCTAGATGAAGAGGGTCAACACAGCAGCTGATAAAGAGGTTGGTCACAGCAGCCTTGAAAAAGTTGCGTGAATGCAACGAAACGCGTTGGTGACAGATGCTACACATTCTGCTCCCACGGACACTTTGAAATTGGGAACCAAAAAGAGACCTGGACCAGGCCCCCTTCTCCACCTATTGCATTTGAATTGCCATCTTGTGAGAGACCTCCTGTTGTTTGGGATTCACAGAGCTGAATGTATCAATAAACTTTGGACATATGCGTGATGCCAACTGCTTAAATCCTTGTAGCTGGCTGTGGTAAATATACTCTACAATACATTGTTTATTTGCGGCCCAACGAGGACTTATCAGGGGACCATTTCCATTTGGAACAGGTCACAGGACCCAATTAGCAAATGTTGTTTAATTCCAGTGGAGCTATAATTCAAGCTACACGCGCTTCTTCATGTATTTTTTGCCATTTTATGGATCAAAATACGGTATATAGGTTATTAAGCCTATTTTTATTATTTTTTTAATAAATGTGTGTTTTTCATTTATCATCTCATCTATGTCCATTATTAGTGCTGTATTGTGTGTTTTTTTTGCATATTACGGCACTGGATTCGGAGAGTGGCTAACGGTTCTATTAGATGTGCTTTTTTGTGAGAGACATATGGCCACTTTTCCGATGGATAAAGGAGTGATACTTTTTTATAAAAATAAAATAAGATTTTAAACCTACCGGTAAATCTTTTTCTCCTAATCAGTAGAGGATGCTGGGGACTCCGTAAGGACCATGGGGTATAGACGGGCTCCGCAGGAGACATGGGCACCTATCAAGAACTTTTAGTATGGGTGTGCACTGGCGCCTCTCCCTCTATGCCCCTCCTCCAGACCTCAGTTAGAGAACTATGCCCAGAGGAGATGGACAACACGAGGAAAGGATTTTGTTGATCTAAGAGCAAGATTCATACCAGCCCACACCAATCATACCATATAACCTGGAATACCCAAAACCAGTTAACAGTATGAACAAACAACAGCATCGGTCCAAGACCGATTCCAACTGTAACATAACCATTATGTAAGCAATAACTATATACAAGTCTTGCAGATTTTCCGCACAGGGACGGGCGTCCAGCATCCTCTACGGACTAGGAGAAAAAGATTTACCGGTAGGTTTAAAATCTTATTTTCTCTTACGTCCTAGAGGATGCTGGGTACTCCGTAAGGACCATGGGGTTTATACCAAAGCGCCCAATCGGGCGGGAGAGTGCGGATGACTCTGTAGCACCGACTGAGCAAATGCTAGGTCCTCATCAGCCAGGGTATCAAACTTGTAGAATTTAGCAAAAGTGTTTGAACCCGACCAAGTCGCCGCTCGGCAAAGCTGTAATGCCGAGACGCCTCGGGCAGCCGCCTAAGAAGAGCCCACCTTCCTAGTGGAATGGGCCTTCACTGAATGTGGTAACGGCAATCCAGCCGTAACATAAGCCTGCTGAATCGTGTTACAGATCCAGCGAGCAATAGTCTGCTTTGAAGCAGGCGCGCCAATCTTGTTGGCCGCATACAGGACAAACAGAGCCTCTGTTTTCCTAATTCTAGCCGTCCTGGCTACATAAATCTTTAAGGCCCTGACTACATCCAGGGACATGGAATCCTCCAAGTCACTCGTAGCCACAGGCACCACAATAGGTTGGTTTATATGAAATGAAGACACCAATTTAGGTAAAAATTGAGGACGAGTCCTCAATTCTGCTCTATCCACATGAAAAATCAAGTAGGGGCTCTTGTGAGACAATGCCGCCAATTCAGACACCCGCCTTGCCGAAGCTAAGGCCAAAAACTTGACCACCTTCCAGGTGAGAAATTTCAACTCAACCGTTTTAAGGGATTCAAACCAGTGTGACTTAAGGAACAGTAACACCATGTTCAGGTCCCATGGCGCCACTGGGGCTACAAAAGGAGGCTGGTTGTGTAGCACTCCCTTCACAAAAGTCTGGACTTCTGGAAGAGAAGCCAATTCCCTCTAAAAATAAGAATTTACTTACCGATAATTCTATTTCTCGTAGTCCGTAGTGGATGCTGGGGACTCCGTAAGGACCATGGGGAATAGCGGCTACGCAGGAGACTGGGCACAAAAGTAAAGCTTTAGAACTACCTGGTGTGCACTGGCTCCTCCCCCTATGACCCTCCTCCAAGCCTCAGTTAGGATACTGTGCCCGGACGAGCGTACACAATAAGGAAGGATTTTGAATCCCGGGTAAGACTCATACCAGCCACACCAATCACACCGTACAACTCGTGATCTAAACCCAGTTAACAGCATGATAACAGAGGAGCCTCTAGAAAAGATGGCTCACTACAGCAATAACCCGATTTTTTTGGTAACAATAACTATGTACCAGTATTGCAGACAATCCGCACTTGGGATGGGCGCCCAGCATCCACTACGGACTACGAGAAATAGAATTATCGGTAAGTAAATTCTTATTTTCTCTAACGTCCTAAGTGGATGCTGGGGACTCCGTAAGGACCATGGGGATTATACCAAAGCTCCCAAACGGGCGGGAGAGTGCGGATGACTCTGCAGCACCAAATGAGAGAACTCCAGGTCCTCCTCAGCCAGGGTATCAATTTTGTAGAATTTTACAAACGTATTTGCTCCTGACCAAGTAGCTGCTCGGCAAAGTTGTAAAGCCGAGACCCCTCGGGCAGCCGCCCAAGATGAGCCCATCTTCCTTGTGGAGTGGGCATTTACAGATTTTTGGCTGTGGCAGGCCTGCCACAGAATGTGCAAGCTGAATTGTACTACAAATCCAACGAGCAATAGTCTGCTTAGAAGCAGGAGCACCCAGCTTGTTGGGTGCATACAGGATAAACAGCGAGTCAGATTTTCTGACTCCAGCCGTCCTGGAAATATATATTTTCAGGGCCCTGACAACGTCTAGCAACTTGGAGTCCTCCAAGTCCCTAGTAGCCGCAGGCACCACAATAGGTTGGTTCAGGTGAAACGCTGAAACCACCTTAGGGAGAAACTGAGGACGAGTCCTCAATTCCGCCCTGTCCGAATGGAAAATCAGATAAGGGCTTTTACAGGATAAAGCCGCCAATTCTGACACGCGCCTGGCCCAGGCCAGGGCCAACAGCATGACCACTTTCCATGTGAGATATTTTAACTCCACAGATTTAAGTGGTTCAAACCAAAGTGACTTTTTGGAACCCAAAACCTACATTGAGATCCCAAGGTGCCACTGGAGGCACAAAAGGAGGCTGTATATGCAGTACCCCTTTTACAACGTCTGAACTTCAGGGACTGAAGCTAGTTCTTTTTGGAAGAAAATTGACAGGGCCGAAATTTGAACCTTAATGGACCCCAATTTCAGGCCCATAGACACTCCTGTTTGCAGGAAATGTAGGAATCGACCCCGTTGAATTTCCTCCGTCGGGCCTTACTGGCCTCGCACCACGCAACATATTTTCACCAAATGCGGTGATACTGTTTTGCGGTTACATCCTTCCTGGCTTTGATCAGGATAGGGATGACTTCATCCGGAATGCCTTTTTTTTTTCCTTCAGGATCCGGCGTTCAACCGCCATGCCGTCAAACGCAGTCGCGGTAAGTCTTGGAACAGACAGGGTCCTTGCTGGAGCAGGTCCCTTCTTAGAGGTAGAGGCCACGGATCCTCCCTGAGCATCTCTTGAAGTTCCGGTTACCAAGTCCTTCTTGGCCAATCCGGAGCCACGAATATAGTGCTTACTCCTCTCCATCTTATCAATCTCAGTACCTTGGGTATGAGAGGCAGATGAGGGAACACATACACTGACTGGTACACCCACGGTGTTACCAGAGCGTCTACAGCTATTGCCTGAGGGTCCCTTGACCTGGCGCAATACCTGTCAAGTTTTTCCCAACGGTTTATAATCATGTGGAAGACTTCTGGGTGAAGTCCCCACTCTCCCGGGTGGAGGTCGTGTCTGCTGAGGAAGTCTGCTTCCCAGTTGTCCACTCCCGGAATTGCTGACAGTGCTATCACATGATTTTCCGCCCAGCGAAGAATCCTTGCAGCTTCTGCCATTGCCCTCCTGCTTCTTGTGCCACCCTGTCTGTTTACGTGGGTGACTGCCGTGATGTTGTCCGACTGGATCAACACCGGCTGACCTTGAAGCAGAGGTCTTGCTAAGCTTAGAGCATTGTAAATGGCCCTTAGCTTCAGGATATTTATGTGAAGTGATGTCTCCAGGCTTGACCATAAGCCCTGGAAATTCCTTCCCTGTGTGACTGCTCCCCAGCCTCGCAGGCTGGCATCCGTGGTCACCAGGACCCAGTCCTGAATGCCGAATCTGCGGCCCTCTAGAAGATGAGCACTCTGCAACCACCACAGGAGGGACACCCTTGTTCTTGGTGACAGGGTTATCCGCTGATGCATCTGAAGATGCGACTCGGACCATTTTTCCAGCAGGTCCCACTGGAAAGTTCTTGCGTGGAATCTGCCGAATGGGATTGCTTCGTAGGAAGCCACCATTTTACCCAGAACCCTTGTGCATTGATGCACTGAGACTTGGCTCGGTTTTAGGAGGTTCCTGACTAGCTCGGATAACTCCCTGGCTTTCTCCTCCGGGAGAAACACCTTTTTCTGGACTGTGTCCAGGATCATCCCTAGGAACAGAAGACGAGTCGTCGGAACCAGCTGCAATTTTGGAATATTGAGAATCCAATCGTGCTGCCGCAACACTACCTGAGATAGTGCTACACCGACCTCCAACTGTTCCCTGGATCTTACCCTTATCAGGGAATCGTCCAAGTAAGGGATAACTAAAATTCCCTTCCTTCGAAGGAATATCATCATTTCGGCCATTACCTTGGTAAAGACCCGGGGTGCCGTGGACCATCCATACGGCAGCGTCTGAACTGATAGTGACAGTTGTGTACCATAAACCTGAGGTACCCTTGGTGAGAAGGGTAAATTTGGACATGAAGGTAAGCATCCTTGATGTCCCGAGACATCATGTAGTCCCCTTCTTCCAGGTTCGCAATCACTGCTCTGAGTGACTCAATCTTGAATTTGAACCTCTGTATGTAAGTGTTCAAAGATTTTAGATTTAGAATCGGTCTCACCGAGCCGTCCGGCTTCGGTACCACAACCGTGTGGAATAATACCCCGTTCCCTGTTGCAGGAGGGGTACCTTGATTATCACCTGCTGGGAATACAGCTTGTGAATGGCTTCCAAAACTGTCTCCCTGTCAGAAGGAGACATCGGTAAAGCCGACTTTAGGAAACGGCGAGGGGGAGACATCTCGAATTCCAATTTGTACCCCTGAGATATCACCTGAAGGATCCAGGGGTCTACTTGCGAGTGAGCCCACTGCGCGCTGAAATTCATTGAGACGGGCCCCCCACCGTGCCTGATTCTGCTTGTAAAGCCCCAGCGTCATACTGAGGGCTTGGCAGAGGCGGGAGAGGGTTTCTGTTCCTGGGAACTGGCTGATTTCTGCAGCCTTTTTTCCTCTCCCTCTGTCACGGGGCAGAAATGAGGAACCTTTTGCCCGCTTGTCCACGAAAAGACTGCGCCTGATAATACGGCGTCTTCTCATGTTGAGAGGCGACCTGGGGTACAAACGTGGATTTCCCAGCTGTTGCCGTGGCCACCAGGTCTGAAAGACCGACCCCAAATAACTCCTCCCCTTAATAAGGCAATACTTCCAAATGCCGTTTGGAATCCGCATCACCTGACCACTGTCGTGTCCATAACCCTCTACTGGTAGAAATGGACAACGCACTTAGACTTGATGCCAGTCGGCAAATATTCCGCTGTGCATCACGCATATATAGAAATGCATCTTTTAAATGCTCTATAGGCAATAATATACTGTCCCTATGTAGGGTATCAATATTTTCAGTCAGGGAATCCGACCACGCCAACCCAGCACTGCACATCCAGGCTGAGGCGATTGCTGGTCGCAGTATAACACCAGTATGTGTGTAAATACATTTTAGGATACCCTCCTGCTTTCTATCAGCAGGATCCTTAAGGGCGGCCATCTCAGGAGAGGGTAGAGCCCTTACAAGCGTGTGAGCGCTTTATCCACCCTAGGGGGTGTTTCCCAACGCACCCTAACCTCTGGCGGGAAAGGATATAATGCCAATAACATTTTAGAAATTATCAGTTGTTATCGGGGGAAACCCACGCATCATCACACACCTCATTTAATTTCTCAGATTCAGGAAAACTACAGGTAGTTTTTCCTCACCGAACATAATACCCCTTTTTGGTGGTACTCGTATTATCAGAAATGTGTAAAACATTTTTCATTGCCTCAATCATGTAACGTGTGGCCCTACTGGAAGTCACATTTGTCTCTTCACCGTCGACACTGGAGTCAGTATCCGTGTCGGCGTCTATATCTGCCATCTGAGGTAATGGGCGCTTTATAGCCCCTGACGGCCTATGAGACGTCTGGACAGGCACAAGCTGAGTAGCCGGCTGTCTCATGTCAACCACTGTCTTTTATACAGAGCTGACACGGTCACGTAATTCCTTCCAACAGTTCATCCACTCAGGTGTCGACCCACTAGGGGGTGACATCACTATTACAGGCAATCTGCTCCGTCTCCACATCATTTTTCTCCTCATACATGTCGACACAAACGTACCGACATACAGCACACACACAGGGAATGCTCTGATAGAGGACAGGACCCCACTAGCCCTTTGGGGAGACAGAGGGAGAGTTTGCCAGCACACATCAGAGCGCTATATATATACAGGGATAACCTTATATAAGTGTTTTTCCCCTTATAGCTGCTGTTTTATTTAATACTGCGCGTAATTAGTGCCCCCCCTCTCTTTTCTGTAGTGTAGTGACTGCAGGGGAGAGCCAGGGAGCTTCCCTCCAACGGAGCTGTGAGGGAAAATGGCGCCAGTGTGCTGAGGAGATAGGCTCCGCCCCCTTATCGGCGGCCTTATCTCCCGTTTTTCTGTGTATTTTGGCAGGGGTTAAATGCATCCATATAGCCCAGGAGCTATATGTGATGCATTTTTTGCCATCCAAGGTGTTTTTATTGCGTCTCAGGGCGCCCCCCCCCAGCGCCCTGCACCCTCAGTGACCGGAGTGTGAAGTGTGCTGAGAGCAATGGCGCACAGCTGCAGTGCTGTGCGCTACCTTGTTGAAGACAGGACGTCTTCTGCCGCCGATTTTCCGGACCTCTTCTGTCTTCTGGCTCAGTAAGGGGGCCGGCGGCGCGGCTCTGGGACCCATCCATGGCTGGGCCTGTGATCGTCCCTCTGGAGCTAATGTCCAGTAGCCTAAGAAGCCCAATCCACTCTGCACACAGGTGAGTTCGCTTTTTCTCCCCTTAGTCCCTCGATGCAGTGAGCCTGTTGCCAGCAGGTCTCACTGAAAATAAAAAACCTAAAACTAAACTTTTCACTAAGCAGCTCAGGAGAGCCACCTAGTGTGCACCCTTCTCGTTCGGGCACAGAAATCTAACTGGAGGAGGGTCATAGGGGGAGGAGCCAGTGCACACCAGGTAGTTCTAAAGCTTTACTTTTGTGCCCAGTCTCCTGCGGAGCCGCTATTCCCCATGGTCCTTACGGAGTCCCCAGCATCCACTTAGGACGTTAGAGAAAGAATATCGATAAGGCCGAAATCTGTAACTTAACAGAGCCTAACTTCAGGCCCATATCCACTCCTGTCTGTAGAAAGTGGAGAAAACGGCCCAGGTGGAAATCTTCCGTAGGAGCATTCTTGGCTTCACACCAAGATACATACTTCCTCCAGATACGGTGATAATGTTTCGTCGTCACCTCCTTCCTAGCCTTTATTAGAGTAGGTATGACCTCCTCCGGAATACCCTTCTCAGCTAGGATCCGGCGTTCAACCGCCATGCCGTCAAACGTAACCGCGGTAAGTCTTGGAACGTGCAGGGTCCCTGCTGTAACAGATCCTCCCTTAGCGGAAGAGGCCAAGGATCTTCTGCGAGCATCTCCTGAAGATCCGAGTACCAGGCCCTTCGAGGCAAGTCTGGAACAATGAGTATTGTCTGTACTCTTTTCCGTCTTATGATCCTCAACACCTTTGTGATGAGAGGCAGGGGAGGAAACACATAGACCGACTGGAACACCCACGGCGTTACCAGAGCGTCTACTCCTATTGCCTGAGGGTCCCGGGACCTGGCACAGTACCTCCGAAGCTTCTTGTTGAGGCGTGACGCCATCATGTCTATTTCAGGAACTCCCCAGAGACCCATTATCTCTGCAAAGACTTCTTGATGAAGTCCCCACTCTCCTGGATGGAGATCGTGTCTGCTGAGGAAGTCTGCTTCCCAGTTGTCCACTACCGGAATGAAGACAGCCGACAGAACGCTTACGTGATTTTCCGCCCAGCGAAGAATCCTTGTGGCTTCCGCCTTCGCGACTCTGCTCCTTGTCCCGCCTTGGCGGTTCACATGAGCCACGGCTGTGACATTGTCTGATTGAATCAGAACCGGTAGGTTGCGAAGAAGACCCTCCGCTTGTCGAAGTCCGTTGTACATGGCCCTTAATTCCAGCACGTTGATGTGCAGACAGGACTCCTGGGGCTTGACCATAGTCCTTGAAAGTTTCTTCCTTGGATGACTGCTCCCCATTCTCGGAGGCTCGCGTCCGTGGTTACCAGAACCCAGTCCTGAATGCCGAACCTGCGACCCTCTAGAAGGTGAGCACTTTGCAGCCACCATAGGAGAGACACCCTGGCCCTGGGCGACAGTGTTATTTTCTGATGTATTTGTAGATGGGACCCGGACCACTTGTCCAGAAGGTCCCATTGAAACGTCCTCGCATGGAACCTGCCGAAGGGAATGGCCTCGTAGGCTGCCACCATTTTCCCCAGAACCCGAATGCATTGATGAACTGACACTCTTTTTGGCTTTAGCAGGTCTCTGTCCATGTTCTGGAGGTCCTGGGCTTTTTCCAACGGGAGAAAAACCTTCTTTCGTTCCGTGTCTAGTATCATGCCTATGAACGATAGTCGAGTTGTTGGAACCAACTGTGACTTTGGCAGATTGAGAATCCAACCGTGTTCCTGGAGCACTCTCAGAGAGAGTGACACATTCTTCAGTAATTGATCTTTTGATCTCGCCTTTATCAGGAGATCGTCCAAGTACGGGATTAATCGTGACTCCTTGCCTGCGCAGGATCACCATAATTTCCGCTATTATCTTGGTGAAAATCCTTGGGGCCGTTGAAAGCCCAAACGGCAACGTCTGAAACTGGAAATGACAATCCTGTACCGCGAATCTCAGGTACTTCTGATGAGGAGGATATATGGGGACATGAAGGTAAGCATCCTTTATGTCCAGTGACACCATAAAATCCCCCCCCTTCCAGGCTGACTATTACAGCTCGGAGTGATTCCATCTTGAATTTGAAACGTTACAAGTACAAATTTAGGGATTTTAGATTTAAAATGGGCCTGACCGAACCATCCGGCTTCGGGACCACAAAAAGGGTCGAATAGTACCCTTTTCCCTGTCGGCTCAGGGGAACCCCGATAATCACTTGCTGTTGACACAGCATTTGAATTGCAGCTAACACTACTTCCCGCTCTGGGGTAGAAGCTGGTAAGGCCGACTTGAAAAATCGGCGTGGGGGCACCTCTTCGAATTCCAGCTTGTAGCCTTGGGAAACTATCTCCATCGCCCAAGGATCTACGTCTGACCGAACCCAGACCTGGCTGAAGAGTCGAAGGTGTGCCCCCACCGGTGCGGACTCCCGCTGGGGAGCCCTAGCGTCATGCGGTGGATTTCGTAGAAGCCGGGGAGGACTTCTGTTCCTGGGAACCCGCCGCGCAGGTGTTCTTTTCCCTCTACCCTTACCTCTGGCAAGGAAGGAGGAGCCCCGACCTCTTCTGGGCTTTTGCGACCGAAAGGACTGCATCTGATACTGTGGAGTTTTCTTTTGCTGTTGGGGAACAAAAGGTAAAAAGGTAGATTTACCTGCGGTAGCTGTGGAAACCAGGTCCGCGAGTCCATCCCCAAACAACACATCACCCTTATAGGGTAAAACATCCATATGCTTTTTTGAATCAGCATCAACCGTCCATTGGCGGGTCCATAAGGATCATCTCGCTGAAATAGCCATGGCATTGGCTCTGGAACCCAACAATCCAATGTCTCTTTGAGCGTCTCTCATATATAAGACTGCGTCTTTAATATGTGCTAAAGTTAGCAAAATAGTATCCCTATCTAGGGTATCAAGGTCAGCTGACAGGGTATCTGTCCAAGCTGCAACTGCACTACATACCCATGCTGACGCAATTGCCGGTCTAAGTAAAGTACCAGTATGTGTATAAATAGACTTTAATGTAGTCTCCTGCCTGCGGTCCGCAGGGTCCTTGAGGGCCGCTGTATCTGGAGACGGCAACGCCACCTTCTTGGACAGGCGTGTTAGAGCCTTGTCCACTATGGGAGAGGATTCCCAACGTGCCCTGTCCTGTGTAGGGAAAGGGTACGCCATAAGAACCCTTTTGGGAATCTGCAGTCTCTTATCTGCAGATTCCCAAGCTTTTTCAAATAACTCATTAAGTTCATGAGATGAAGGAAAGTTTACCACAGGTTTCTTTTCCTTATACATGCGCACCCTCGTGTCGGGAACAGAGGGGTCGTCTGTGATATGCAAAACATCTTTTATTGCAATAATCATATACTGAATAGTTTTTGCCACCCTAGGGTGCAATCTAGCATCATCATAGTCGACACTGGAATCAGAGTCCGTGTCGGTATCTGTGTCCGCCATTTGTGACAAGGGACGCTTTTGAGACCCTGACGGGCCCTGTGAGTCGGTCCAATCCGTGGAGTGACCCCCTGATGTCTCCCTGGATTCTGCTTTGTCTAGCCTCTTATGCAATGATGCTACACTTGCATTTAACATATTATTATTATTATTTATTATTATCCTTTATTTATATGGCGCCACAAGGGTTCCGCAGCGCCCAATTACAGAGTACATGAATACTCAAACAGGAAAACAGCAACTTACAGTTGATGACAGTATAGAACAAGTACAGGGTAAATAAACATAGTTACATCAGCAGATGACACCGGAATAAGTATCAGGTGGCAGAAGACTGCTGGAGTTGATGCAGTTGAAGATTATTAAAGTAAGAAAGGATAAGCACATGAGGGAAGAGGGCCCTGCTCGTGAGAGCTTACATTCTAAAGGGGAGGGGTAGACAGACAGGGGTGACACAGATGGGATACATGGAGAGTGTAGAACAGAGGGTTAGGATGAGATTTGGCTAGGTTTGGTGAAGAAGTGGGTCTTCAGAGCCCATTTGAAGTTTTGTAGAGAGGTGGAGAGTCTGAGGGGGAGAGGTAGGGAATTCCAGAGAAGTGGTGCAGCACGTGAAAAATCTTGGAGGTAGGAGTGGGAGGAGGTGATCCGTAGGCAGGAAAGTCGTCGTGCATTAGCAGAGCGAAGAGGACGTGTGGGAATGTAAAGGGAGGTAAGATCAGAGATGTAGATGGGAGAGGAGTGGGTGAGGGCTTTGTAAGCGAGTGTGAGAAGCTTGAAATGGATTCTGAAAGGGAAGGGGAGCCAGTGAAGGTTTAGTAAGAGAGGAGAGGTAGACGTAGTGCGTTTGGTGAGGAAAATGAGCCGGGCAGCAGCATTGAGGATAGATTGGAGTGGAGAGAGGTGTTTGTCAGGAATGCCAGTCAGGAGGAGATTACAGTAATCCAGTCTGGAGATGACCAGTGAGTGGATAAGAGTCTTAGTAGCATCCTGGGTCAGAAAGGGTCTGATCCTGGAAATATTTTTTAGATGAAAACGGCAGGTTTGTGAGAGGTGCTGAATGTGTGGTTTGAAGGCGAGACAGCGCACTTGGGGGCTAGAGGAGATAGTAGTGCCATCAATAGATAATGAGATTGTAGGAGGTGAGGTTATGCGGGAGGGAGGAAAGATGATCAGTTCGGTCTTAGACATGTTAAGTTTAAGAAAGCGCTGGGACATCCAGGAAGAGGTAGCAGAGAGACAGTTGGAGATACGAGTGAGGAGAGCAGGGGAGAGGTCTGGAGAGGAAAGATAGATTTGGGTGTCATCAGCATAGAGATGATATTGGAAACCAAAAGAACTAATGAGCTTACCTAGTGAGGACGTATAGAGAGAGAAGAGGAGAGGACCAAGGACAGAACCTTGGGGTACACCTACAGTTAGTGGAAGTGAGGGGGAGGTGGAGTCATGAGAAGAGACAGAGAATGAACGGTCAGAGAGGTAGGAAGACAGCCAAGAGAGGGCAGTGTAGCCAAGAGAGGGCAGTGTCGCGCAGACCAATGGAGTGAAGGATTTGCAGTAGGAGAGGATGGTCCACAGTGTCAAAAGCAGCAGAGAGATAAAGTAGAATAAGTAGAGAGTAGTGTCCCTTAGATTTAGCAGCATGGAGGTCATTGCATACTTTTGTAAGGGCAGTTTCAGTGGAGTGGAGAGGACGGAAGCCAGACTGGAATGGGTCAAGCAGTGAGTGTGAGGAAAGAAAGGCAGTAAGGCGGTTGTAGACAATACGCTCAAGGAGTTTGGAGGCAAAAGGGAGGAGAGAGATGGGTCGGTAGTTGGAGAGAGTGTTTGGATCAAGGGTAGGTTTTTTAAGAATAGGAGAGATGAGTGCATGCTTGAAGGCAGAGGGGACAGTGCCTGATGAGAGGGAGAGATTGAGAAGGTGGGAAAGGTGGGAACAAGCAGAAGGAGAGAGGTAGCGGAGGAGGCAGGAGGGGATAGGGTCAAGAGGGGAGGTGGTGAGGGGACAGGAACGAATGAGGGCCATGACTTCCTCTCCAGTTGCATGGGAGAAAGAGGTCAGAGTAGGTGGGAGGGATGGGGAGGGGTGGTAAGGGATGGGGGAAAGCTGGCTACTGATGGTCTGGTGTGATGTGATGTCCTTACGTATGGAGTCAATTTTGGATGTGAAGTAAGTGGCAAAGTCAAGAGCAGAGAGTGAGGAAGGGAGACGAGGTGGAGGTGGGCAGAGGAGTGAGTTGAGAGTGGCAAAGAGGCGCCGGGGGTTGGAAGACTGGGAGGAGATGAGGTTCTTGAAGTATGACTGTTTAGCAAGAGAAAGGGCAGATTGCCATATGCCACATATCCATCCGTTCCTGAGTCGGCACTACCGACGGGGACACACCACTCATCTCCTCCACGTCCTCCTTTGATAAGCCTTCCGCTTCAGACATGCCGACACGCACGTACCGACCCCCCCCCCCCCCACACACACACACGTGGATATAACTATACGGGGACAATTCCCCAACCAGGCCCTTTGGAGAGACAGAGAGAGAGTATGCCAGCACACACCCGGCGCCAAACTGACACTGGAAAACCCAAATAGCGCTTTTATATATATAATGCCAATGCTATTCCCACTCACTGCGCTTGAAATGTGCCCCCCTCCTCTTTTTTTTCAGCCCTCTGATGCGTTCAGCAGGGGAGAGTCCGGGGAGCCAGCGTTCTCTGCAGCTTCTGTGGAGAAAATGGCACTGGTTAGTGCTGAGGGATCAAGCTCCGCCCCCTCCAGAGGCGGGCTTTGGTCCCGCTTCAATTTCATAAAAATGGCGGGGGATCGTCTATTTGCTGCCTCCGCAGCCTAATATATACAGTATATTTGTGCCAAAAACAAGGTTTATTGCTGCCCAGGGCACCCCCCCTGCGCCCATCTGTGCCTGTGTGTGTTGTGTGGGAGCAATGGCGCGCAGCGTTACCTTCTTTTCTTCTCATACTCACCCGGCTTCTATCTTCCGGCTCTGCGAGGAGGACGGCGGCGCGGCTCCGGGACGAACCCCAGGGTGAGACCTGTGTTCCGACTCCCTCTGGAGCTAATGGTGTCCAGCAGCCTAAGAAGCAGATCCTATCATTTAAGTAGGTCTGCTTCTCTCTCCTCAGTCCCACGATGCAGGGATTCTGTTGCCAGCAGCGCTCCCTGAAAATAAAAAACCTAACAAAATTCTTTTACACAGAAAACTCAGGAGAGCTCCCTGTAATGCACCCTATCTCCTCTGGGCACAAGATCTAACGGAGGTCTGGAGGAGGGGCATAGAGGGAGGAGCCAGTGCACACCCATACTAAAAGTTCTTTATAGGTGCCCCATGTCTCCTGCGGAGCCCGTCTATACCCCATGGTTCTTACGGAGTCCCCAGCATCCTCTAGGCCATAAGAGAAATGGGGTGAATATATAGTTTGCCTTTGGACACTCGTATCTGGAAGGTCTTTCAGGATACCCTGTGGTACTTAAGTAATTGTATTGCCGGTGTTATTACTTGAGGAATTCTCCCTGATACTGATTGCATGTTATATACTTGCTCCCTATATGAGCCCTATCTTCCCCTTGCGCATAGAGTTTCGAGTCCTCACCGTATTTCCACTTTGACTTTTCTTACTTGTGGAAATGATTTTCGATCTTTCCTCCCCAGGCAATATTTTGTGTCCCTGTTCTTCTTTTTCTCTTTACTTTTTTTCCCTTTCTCTCTTCTTCTTTATTGGTTGTATTGATTGATATATATTTTGCACTTATTACCCTATGTTAGATGCAGTGTTTAAACACCTCAACGTGCTAAGTTGTACTCTCATTCAACTGTGTTTGAATTATTTTCCTTCTTGAAAAAACAAACAAACAATGTTACAACAACTTCTTGTGTTACAACCAGATCTTGTGCAGTCTCTGAGTAGCCCAGGACTCTTCTGTTATCATGCTATGGCTTTGATTGTATGTCTTTGATACATGTTTCCCATGTGTATTTTTGTCATTTTATTGTCATCTTATGGCTGTCTAATAAAAAGTTCTATTATTTTTTTATTTTTTTTGCAGTTCTCCAGTGGCACCGAGGGGGGCGGGTACTCTTAACCTGGGCCTGGGTCTCGCTGAACCCCACCACCACCACCTCCCCCTTGTAGACTTGGAGCGGGGAGATAGAGGAGTAACTACTGTGTGCTGGGCTGGGGAGAGAGACATCTGCAGAAGCCTCACTTTTCCTGCATCATGTGCAGGGAGAGCGCAGGGAGGGTGCCCGCTTCCAATTTGCCCCTGAATCAGCACCGGTAGCCGCTTCGTGGCCGATCAAAACTAGTATTTTTTGTATTTCCAATTGGGGGAGCTGGCCACGCCCCCTCCAAGTACCTGGGCCCAGCAAAGCTGTTGGCACCCCTGGTCATAACAGTACCCGTGTGAAGAGGTATGTGAACTTATTTTCTTTTTTCCCTTTCTGGTTTTCTGTTCTTTATTGATAACTGATTACCAGCTAAGAGTCACTGTTTGCAGTAGGTTTGTATTATTTATTTTATGTTACTCTGGGGGTAGTTTCTAGGATTAGCCGGAATTGCTTTAGAGAGGTTACAGCTGTAATCAAACTGGTTGCGATGGATTATGACATTTTTTATATTGTTTTACATGAGAATTACTATATTTACATTCAAGTATTTTTCAGGATAATGCACCTAACACAGTGTGTAAATCAGGGCTGGCCAAACCGGTCCTCGAGTTCTACCAACAGTTCATGTTTTCCAGGCCTCTTGGAGATCTGTAGAATTGTCAGTTAGGAATGAATGCAGCACATCTTAATTAGTACTGACTACACCTGTGCACCAGCTAGGTGGTCTGCAAAATGTGAACTGTTGGTAGATCTCGAGGACTGGTTTGGCCAGCCCTGGTGTAAATGAAATGCTCCTTTATGTAATGTTTTATAGAGTGATTAATGGGGGTAATTTAGACCTGATCGCTTGCTAGGTTTTTTTTAACACTGCTGCGAACAGATAGTCGCCGCCCATAGGGGAGTGTACTTTCGCTTTGCAAGTGTGCGAACGCATATGTAGCAGAGCTGTACGAACAGATCTTGTGCAGTCTCTGAGTAGCCCAGGACTTACTCAGCCGCTGCGAACACTTCAGCCTGTCCGGGACCGGAATTGACGTCAGGAACCCGGCAAAGGCTTGGACTCGCCTGCGTTTTTCCAACCACTCCCAGAAAACGGTCAGTTGCCACCCACAAACGGCTTCTTCCTGTCAATCTCCTTGCGATCGCCCATGCGAATTGATTCTTCGCACAAACCCATCGCTGAGTGGCGATCCGATTTGTGCCTGTGTGACGTGCCTGCGGTGCATACGCATGCGCAGTTCTGACCTGATCGCAGCGCTGCAAAAAACGCTAGCGAGCGATCAGGTCTGAATTACCCCCAATGTGAGTGTCGTGCCTTTAAAACATTCCATAATTTAATAAGATGAAAAGAAGATTCTCTGCTTTGTGTTCCCTCTTGTAATATCCTTCTGTTAGTTCTTCTCAAAGCAGTTTGTTTCACAGCGACATGGCCCTTAGTACTTTAGCCAGAAGCAGCAGAACTGACCTCATTTCCATCACAGCAGAAGTCTTTTTATGGACATCTTCAATTAATCTGCCAGCATTTGTTTAATTCTAAGCATCCAGCTTCCCTGTTGGCAGGAACATGGCTGGTGCTGAAAGATAGGCAAGGAAAACTGCCATGCCGACTGGATGTGTTTAACAAGTACTCACTGACGCAAAAAGGTCACAGTGGTTGAATGTAACTCTGATTAAATATTGGATTAATCAGTAAACAAAGTCAAGCTGAATTAAACAGAAAGAAGACCGACGTTTCACCACAAATGCAATAACTATTTAAAAGGCCTCTTTGCAACAAGTCATCTTTTTAAAATTCTCAAATGTTTTCATAAAAGTGCATTTACCAGGACATGTGTATTTATGTACTATGGGCCTAATTCAGATCTGATCTCAGCAGCAAATTTGTTAGCAGTTGGGGAAAACCATGTGCTCTGCAGGTGGGTCAGATATAACATGTGCAGAGAGAGTTAGATTTGGGTGGGGTGTGTTCAAACCATACTTGCCTACTTTTGAAAACTAGTTTCAGGGAGATTGTAGGTGTAAGCAGAATGCTTCGTGTCATGCTCGACCCTAAGGGTGTGTCTAACTCCACCTATGGGTGTGTCTATTGCCACAATGGGGCGTGTCCTTCATTGTTAGGCGCTCACTCCAGTGACTATATGGCATATCTCCCAACTTTTGTCACTCTGAAAGAGTGAAAGATATGCGCACGCCCTTAAAAGGGGTGTGGCTTATTAAAAGGGGTGTGCCTTTGCGGGAGGGCCCGTGAATGTGATCCACACCACGTTTTCTTCACTGAGGGGGCATGCCCAGCGCTCTCTGAACTGCTGGCATGCCCTCTCTCCTATCTCCAGTGAATAGACGCTGTGCGACGGAGATGAGTGCCCAGCCAAAGGCGCGGCCGCCTTAACATATTGCTGAACTAGTTACTCCTGCAGTCCCTATGTGGATATAAGTACTTGGAGGTGGTCTGTAAAATCCTGCACACCAGAGCCACCGGAGAATCTGTGCGACGGAGACGAGCACCCAGCCAAGGGCGTGGCCGCCAATTACATATTGCCGAATCAGCTACTCCTGTAGTCATCCTTAGTGCAGTGAAGCTGGGGAGTACACAAAGTAGTGGACCGGCACGCCAGCCGATAGCCTCCGACGGGGACGCCGTCCGTACCATCAATTGGAACTGGACCTGCCTCTCCAAAGCAGGAGAGCTATTCATTCGGTATGCGTATCCAAGTTTCAAGAATATTATACCAAAGATTGGGGCATATCAATATTGCTATCCTCTGGAATTGTTTGGAACTGTCATTTAAAATGTAATATTCATTAGTCACAGAAGACCGCAGAATTATCCCAACGCATGTTGTGGAGATTTGTATTGGTGTGGATACATTCAGTTTAAATAATTGCAACATAGTATGCGGATACTGCAACTGTATCCACCCCATACAGCTGAAATTGTTACATGAAGTGCTATTACTGTCTTGTATGATCTCTGAAAGAGAGTGTTAAGTAAAAGAAATAATGAGTATATGTGGTTTTAAATGTGATTTTATGGTTGATCTTAATTGTTTAATAAATACTGTTTGTTATTGGACAGCGCTTTCATAATTTATTCACTATCCCTATAACACTGACCCTATCCCTATAACACTGACACTATACTATAACGCTGACCCTATACTATAACGCTGACCCTATCCCTGTAACGCTGACCCTATACTATACTATAACGCTGACCCTATACTACAACTCTGACCCTATCCCTGTAACGCTGACCCTATACTAAACTACAACGCTGACCCTATCCTTATAACGATGACCCTATACTATACTATACCGCTGACCCTATCCCTAGAACGCTGACCCTATCCCTGTAACGCTGACCCTATCCCTATATCGCTGACCTTATCCCTATAACACTGACACTATACTATACCGCTGACCCTATCCCTATAACGCTGACACTATACTATATCGCTGACCTTATCCCTATAACACTGACACTATACTATAACGCTGACCCTATCCCTATAACACTGACCCTATACTATAACACTATACTATAACACTGACCCTATCCCTATAACACTGACACTATACTATAACACTGACCCTATCCCTATAACACTGACACTATACTATAACGCTGACACTATCCCTATAACACTGACACTATACTATAACGCTGACACTATACTATAACACTGACCCTATCCCTATAACACTGACACTATACTATACTATAACACTGACACTATACTATAACACTGACCCTATCCCTATAACACTGACACTATACTATAACGCTGACACTATACTATAACACTGACACTATACTATAACACTGACCCTATCCCTATAACACTGACACTATCCCTATAACGCTGACCCTATCCCTATAACACTGACACTATACTATAACACTGACCCTATCCCTATAACACTGACACTAAACTATACCACTGACCCTATCCCTATATCGCTGACCCTATCCCTATAACGCTGACCCTATCCCTATAACACTGACACTATACTATAACGCTGACCATATCCCTATATCGCTGACCTTATCCCTATATCGCTGACCTTATCCCTATAACACTGACTCTATACTATAACGCTGACCCTATCCCAATAACGCTGACCCTATCCCTATAAAACTGACACTATACTATACCACTGACCCTATCCCTATAACACTGACACTATACTATACTATACCGCTGACCCTATCCCTATAACGCTGACCCTATCCCTATAACGATGACCCTATACTATACTATAATGCTGACCCTATCCCTATAACGCTGACACTATACTATAACACTGACACTATACTATAACGCTGACGCTATCCCTATAACACTGACCCTATCCCTATAACACTGACACTATACTATAACACTGACCCTATCCCTATAACACTGACACTATACTATAACGCTGACACTATACTATACTATAACACTGACACTATACTATAACACTGACCCTATCCCTATAACACTGACACTATACTATAACGCTGACACTATACTATACTATAACACTGACACTATACTATAACACTGACCCTATCCCTATAACACTGACACTATACTATAACACTGACCCTATCTCTATAACACTGACCCTATCCCTATAACACTGACACTATACTATAACACTGACCCTATCCCTATAACACTGACACTATACTATAACACTGACACTATACTATAACGCTGACCCTATCCCTATAACACTGACACTATACTATAACACTGACCCTATCCCTATAACACTGACACTATACTATACCACTGACCCTATCCCTATAACACTGACACTATACTATAACGCTGACCCTATCCCTATATCGCTGACCTTATCCCTATAACACTGACCCTATCCCAATAACGCTGACCCTATCCCTATAACACTGACACTATACCACTGACCCTATCCCTATAACACTGACACTATACTATAACGCTGACCCTATCCCTATAACGCTGACCCTATACTATACTATAACGCTGACCCTATCCCTATAACACTGACACTATACCACTGACCCTATCCCTATAACACTGACACTATACTATAACGCTGACAATATCCCTATAACGATGACCCTATACTATACTATAACGCTGACCCTATCCCTATAACGCTGACCCTATATTATACTATAACGCTGACCCTATCCCTATATCGCTGACCTTATCCCTATAACACTGACACTATACTATACTATAACGCTGACACTATACTATAACGCTGACCCTATCCCTATATCGCTGACCTTATCCCTATAACACTGACACTATACTATAACGCTGACCCTATCCCAATAACGCTGACCCTATCCCTATAACACTGACACTATACTATAACACTGACCCTATCCCTATAACACTGACACTATACTATAACACTGACCCTATCCCTATAACACTGACACTACACTATAACACTGACCCTATCCCTATAACACTGACACTATACTATAACACTGACCCTATCCCTATAACACTGACACTATACTATAACACTGACCCTATCCCTATAACACTGACACTATACTATAACGCTGACCCTATCCCTATAACGCTGACACTATACTATAACGCTGACCCTATCCCTATATCGCTGACCTTATCCCTATAACACTGACACTATACTATAACGCTGACCCTATCCCAATAACGCTGACCCTATCCCTATAACACTGACACTATACTATAACACTGACCCTATCCCTATAACACTGACACTATACTATAACACTGACCCTATCCCTATAACACTGACACTATACTATAACACTGACCTTATCCCCATAACACTGACACTATACTATAACGCTGACCCTATCCCTATAACGCTGACACTATACTATACTATAACGCTGACCCTATCCCTATATCGCTGACCTTATCCCTATAACACTCACACTATACTATAACGCGGACCTTATCCCAATAACGCTGACCCTATCCCTATAACACTGACACTATACTATAACACTGACCATATCCCTATAACACTGACACTATAACGCTGACCCTATCCCTATAACACTGACACTATACTATACCACTGACCCTATCCCTATAACACTGACACTATACTATACTATAACGCTGACCCTATCCCTATATCGCTGACCTTATCCCTATATCGCTGACCTTATCCCTATAACACTGACCCTATCCCAATAACGCTGACCCTATCCCTATAACACTGACCCTATCCCTATAACACTGACAATATACTATAACGCTGACCCTATCCCTATAACGCTGACCCTATACTCTACTATAACGCTGACCCTATCCCTATAATGATGATCCTATACTATACTATACTATAACGCTGACCCTATCCCTATATCGCTGACCTTATCCCTATAACACTGACACTATACTATAACGCTGACCCTATCCCTATAACACTGACAATATACTATAACGCTGACCCTATCCCTATAACGCTGACCCTATATTATACTATAACGCTGACCCTATCCCTATATCGCTGACCTTATCCCTATAACACTGACACTATACTATACTATAACGCTGACCCTATCCCTATAACGCTGACACTATACTATAACGCTGACCCTATCGCTATATCGCTGACCTTATCCCTATAACACTGACACTATACTATAACACTGACCCTATCCCTATAACACTGACCCTATCCCTATAACACTGACACTATACTATAACACTGACCCTATCCCTATAACACTGACACTATACTATAACGCTGACCCTATCCCAATAACGCTGACCCTATCCCTATAACACTGACACTATACTATAACACTGACCCTATCCCTATAACACTGACCCTATCCCTATAACACTGACACTATACTATAACGCTGACCCTATCCCTATAACGCTGACACTATACTATACTATAACGCTGACCCTATCCCTATATCGCTGACCTTATCCCTATAACACTCACACTATACTATAACGCGGACCCTATCCCAATAACGCTGACCCTATCCCTATAACACTGACACTACACTATAACACTGACCATATCCCTATAACACTGACACTATACTATAACACTGACCCTATCCCTATAACACTGACCCTATACTATAACACTGACCCTATCCCTATAACACTGACACTATACTATAACACTGACCCTATACTATAACACTGACACTATACTATAATACTGACCCTATCCCTATAACACTGACCCTATACTATAACACTGACACTATACTATAACACTGACCCTATCCCTATAACACTGACACTATACTATAACACTGACCCTATCCCTATAACACTGACCCTATCCCTATAACACTGACACTATACTATAACGCTGACACTATCCCTATAACACTGACACTATACTATAACGCTGACACTATACTATAACACTGACACTATACTATAACACTGACCCTATCCCTATAACACTGACCCTATCCCTATAACACTGACACTATACTATAACACTGACCCTATCCCTATAACACTGACACTATACTATAACGCTGACCCTATCCCTATAACACTGACACTATACTATACCACTGACCCTATCCCTATAACACTGACACTATACTATACTATAACGCTGACCCTATCCCTATATCGCTGACCTTATCCCTATATCGTTGACCTTATCCCTATAACACTGACCCTATCCCAATAACGCTGACCCTATCCCTATAACACTGACCCTATCCCTATAACACTGACACTATACTATAACGCTGACCCTATACTCTACTATAACGCTGACCCTATCCCTATAATGATGACCCTATACTATACTATAACGTTGACCCTATCCCTATAACGCTGACCCTATATTATACTATAACGCTGACCCTATCCCTATATCGCTGACCTTATCCCTATAACACTGACACTATACTATAACACTGACCCTATCCCTATAACACTGACCCTATCCCTATAACACTGACCCCATCCCTATAACACTATACTATAACACTGACCCTATCCCTATAACACTGACACTATACTATAACACTGACCCTATCCCTATAACACTATACTATAACACTGACCCTATCCCTATAACACTGACACTATACTATAACACTGACCCTATCCCTATAACACTGACACTATACTATAACACTGACACTATACTATAACACTGACCCTATCCCTATAACACTGACACTATACTATAACACTGACCCTATACTATAACACTGACACTATACTATAACACTGACCCTATCCCTATAACACTGACACTATACTATACCACTGACCCTATCCCTATAACACTGACACTATACTATAACACTGACCTTATCCCTATAACACTGACATTATCCCTATAACACTATACTATAACACTGACCCTATCCCTATAACACTGACACTATACTATAACACTGACCCTATCCCTATAACACTGACCCTATACTATAACACTGACACTATACTATAAAATGACCCTATCCCTATAACACTGACACTATACTATAACACTGACCCTATCCCTATAACACTGACACTATACTATACCACTGACCCTATCCCTATAAGACTGACACTATACTATAACACTGACAGGATGAGTGATAGTCAGCTTGGGCAGCAATAACATGTAATCACTCAGCACCCATCACTCAGTACCCACTTTGTTAATTTTCCTCAGCCCTGCCCTGCTCTCCCCACCCCAGCCACATGGACCCCATCCAAGACGCAGGTTGGCTTTTTTGGATACCTTACATTCTGTACTGCTGCCGCCACAGGTGATGAGGTCTCTGCAGCCGCCACTGATGGGAGTCTCCTCTGCCGCCGCTGCTGAGGTCTCCGCTGCCTTCACTGCTGGGGACTCTGCTGCTGCTGCCGCCGCGCACACAGCCTCCCTGCCAGCTGCGCACGATAACCCCACGGTGGCCAGCAATAAAGCAATATCCAGGCCTGGCCCACGGTACTTCCCAACTGGCGCATGCGCAGTCCGCATAGCCTCAATAAAATAGTTTAAAAAATGGGAGAACCGGGCAGATTTGCGGGGCAGCGGGAGGTTGAGGTCAAAACCGGGAGCCTCCCGCTGAATGCGGGAGGGTAGGCAAGTCTGAGTAGCACTCTACGCTATACACAACCCCTCCATCTTACATCCAGCAGCACATTACACTACATTTTACACAGCCCCCTCCCTCCCTCCCATATTACACCTAGTAGCACTATGCACAGCCCCCCCATATTACACCCAGCAGCACATTACACTACATTTTACACAGCCCCCCCCCCCCCCCCCCCCATATTACACCCGGTAGCACTATACACAGCCTGCCATCTTACACCCAGCTGCACATTACACTACATTTTACACAGCCCCCTCCCCCCCATATTACACCCAGTAGCACTATACACAGCCTCCCCATATTACACCCAGCAGCACATTACACTACATTTTACACAGCCCCCTCCCTCCTTCACATATTACACCCAGTAGCACTATACACAGCCTCCAAATATTACACCCAGCAGCACATTACACTACATTTTACACAGCCCCCTCCCATATTACACCCAGTAGCACTATACACAGCCCCTCCATCTTATACCCAGCAGCACATTACACTACATTTTACACAGCCCCCTCCCCCCATATTACACCCAGTAGCACTATACACAGCCCCCCCATATTACACCCAGCAGCACATTACACTACATTTTACACAGGCCCCTCCCCCGATATTACACCCAGTAGCACATTACACTACATTTTACACAGCCCCCTCCCCCCATATAACACCCAGTAGCACTATACACAGCCCCCCCATTACACTACATTTTATACAGCCCCCTCCCCCCCATATTACACCCAGTAGCACTATACACAGCCCCCCCATATTACACCCAGCAGCTCATTACACTACATTTTACACAGCCCCGTCCCCCCATATTACACCCAGTAGCGCTATACACAGCCCCCCCCCATATTACAGCCAGCAGCACATTACACTACATTTTACACAGCCCCCTCCCCCCATATTACACCCAGTAGCACTATACACAGCCCCCCCCCAATTACACCCAGCAGCACATTACACTACATTTTACACAGCCCCCCCCCATATTACACCCAGTAGCACTATACACAGCCCCCCCATATTACACCCAGCAGCACATTACACTACATTTTACACAGCCCCCTCCCCCCATATTACACCCAGTAGCGCTATACACAGCCCCCCCCCATATTACACCCAGCAGCACATTACACTACATTTTACACAGCCACCTCCCCCCCATATTACACCCAGCAGCACATTACACTACATTTTACACAGCCCCCTCCCCCCCATATTACACCCAGTAGCACTATACACAGCCCCCCCATCTTACACCCAGCAGCACATTACACTACATTTTACACAGCTCCCCCCCCCATATTACATTCAGCAGCACTATACACAGCCCTCCCCATTACACCCAGCAGCACATTACACTACATTTTACACAGCCCCCTCCCCCACATATTACACCAAGTAGTACTATACACAGCCCCCCCATATTACACCCAGCAGCACATTACACTACATTTTACAGAGCCCCCTCCCCCCATTTTACACCCAGTAGCACTATACACAGCCCCCCCCCCCATATTACACCCAGCAGCACATTACACTACATTTTACACAGCCCCCTCCCCCCATATTACACCCAGTAGCACTATACACAGCCCCCCCAATTACACCCAGCAGCACATTACACTACATTTTACACAGCCACCTCCCCCGCCATATTACACCCAGTAGCACTATACACAGCCCCCCCCATATTACACCCAGCAGCACATTACACTACATTTTACACAGCCCCCTCCCCCCATATTACACCCAGTAGCGCTATACACAGCCCCCCCCATATTACACCCAGCAGCACATTACACTACATTTTACACAGCCACCCCCCCCCCCATATTACACCCAGCAGCACATTACACTACATTTTACACAGCCCCCTCCCCCCCATATTACACCCAGCAGCACTATACATAGCCCGCCCATATTACACCCAGCAGTACATTACACTCCATTTTACACAGCCCCCTCCCCCCAATATTACACCCAGTAGCACTATACACAGCCCCCCCATATTACACCCAGCAGCACATTACACTACATTTTACACAGCCCACTCCCCCCCATATTACACCCAGTAGCGCTATACACAGCCCCCCCATATTACACCCAGCAGCACATTACACTACATTTTACACAGCTCCCTCCTCCCCATATTACACCCAGCAGCACATTACACTACATTTTACACAGCCCCCTAACCCCATATTACACCCAGTAGCACTATACACAGCCCTCCCATATTACACCCAGCAGCACATTACACTACATTTTACACAGCCCCCTCCCCCCATATTACACCCAGTAGCACTATACACAGCCCCCCCCCATATTACACCAAGCAGCACATTACACTACATTTTACACAGCTCCCTCCTCCCCATATTACACCCAGCAGCACATTACACTACATTTTACACAGCCCCCTCCCCCCAAAAGGAAATTGCATTAAACATCGCAACCATCCTGATTTTCCGCATCTGAACTGTACAAGAAAATAAGAATTTACTCACCGGTAATTCTATTTCTCGTAGTCCGTAGTGGATGCTGGGAACTCAGTAAGGACCATGGGGAATAGACGGGCTCCGAAGGAGACTGGGCACTCTAAAAGAAAAATTAGGTACTATCTGGTGTGCACTGGCTCCTCCCTCTATGCCCCTCCTCCAGACCTCAGTTAAGGAAACTGTGCCCGGAAGAGCTGACATTACAAGGAAAGGATTTGGAATCCAGGGTAAGACTCAAACCAGCCACACCAATCACACCGTACAACTCGTGATAACTATACCCAGTTAACAGTATGAACAAAAAACTGAGCCTCATTCAAAAGATGGCTCATAACAATAACCCTTAAGTTAAGCAATAACTATACACATGTATTGCAGAGAGTCCGCACTTGGGACGGGCGCCCAGCATCCACTACGGACTACGAATAATAGAATTACCGGTGAGTAAATTCTTATTTTCTCTGACGTCCTAGTGGATGCTGGGAACTCCGTAAGGACCATGGGGATTATACCAAAGCTCCCAAACGGGCGGGAGAGTGCGGATGACTCTGCAGCACCGAATGAGAAAAGGCAAGGTCCTCCTCAGCCAGGGTATCAAACTTGTAGAACTTAGCAAATGTGTTTAAACCCGACCAAGTAGCAGCTCGGCAAAGTTGTAAAGCCGAGACCCCTCGGGCAGCCGCCCAAGAAGAGCCCACCTTCCTTGTGGAATGGGCTTTTACTGATTTAGGATGCGGCAATCCTGCCGCAGAATGAGCTTGCTGAATCGTGTTACAGATCCAGCGCGCAATAGTTTGCTTTGAAGCAGGAGCACCCAGCTTGTTGGGTGCATGCAGGATAAACAGCGAGTCAGTTTTCCTGACTCCAGCCGTCCTGGCTACATAGATTTTCAAAGCCCTGACTACATCTAGTAACTTGGAGTCCTCCAAGTCCCAAGTAGCCGCAGGCACCACAATAGGTTGGTTCAAATGAAACGCTGATACCACCTTAAGGAGAAATTGGGGACGAGTCCTCAATTTTGCCCTGTCCATATGGAAGATCAGATAAGGGCTTTTACACAACAAAGCCGCCAATTCTGACACACGCCTAGCCGAAGCTAAGGCCAATAGCATGACCACTTTCCACGTGAGATATTTTAGCTCCACGGTCTTAAGTGGCTCAAAATCCAACACAACGTTAAGATCCCAAGGTGCCACTGGAGGCACAAAAGGGGGCTGAATATGCAGCACTCCCTTAACAAACGTCTGAACTTCAGGCAGTGAAGCCAGTTCTTTTTGAAAGAAAATAGATAGGGCCGGAATCTGGACCTTTATGGATCCTAATTTTAGGCCCATAGTCACTCCTGACTGTAGGAAGTGCAGGAATCGACCCAGCTGGAATTCCTCTGTAGGGGCCTTCCTGGCCTCACACCAAGCAACATATTTTCGCCATATACGGTGATAATGTTGTGCTGTCACATCTTTCCTAGCCTTTATCAGCGTAGGAATCACTTCATCTGGAATGCCCTTTTCCGTTAGGATCCGGCGTTCAACCGCCATGCCGTCAAACGCAGCCGCGGTAAGTCTTGGAACAGACAGGGCCCCTGCTGTAACAGGTCCTGTCTGAGAGGAAGAGGCCAAGGGTCCTCTGAGATCATTTCTTGTAGTTCTGGGTACCAAGTTCTTCTTAGCCAATCCGGAACGATGAGTATAGTTCTTACTCCTCTCTTTCTTACTATCCTTAGTACCTTGGGTATGAGAGGAAGAGGAGGAAACACATAAACCGACTGGTACACCCACGGTGTCACTAGGGCGTCCACAGCTATCGCCTGAGGGTCCCTTGACCTGGCGCAATATCTTTTTAGCTTTTTGTTGAGGCGGGACGCCATCATGTCCACCTGTGGCCGTTCCCAACGATTTACAATCAGCGTGAAGACTTCTGGATGAAGTCCCCACTCTCCGGGTGGAGGTCGTGCCTGCTGAGGAAGTCTGCTTCCCAGTTGTCCACTCCCGGAATGAACACTGCTGACAGTGCTAGGACGTGATTTTCCGCCCATCGAAGAATCCTTGTGGCTTATGCCATCGCCATCCTGCTTCTTGTGCCGCCCTGGCGGTTTACATGGGCGACCGCCGTGATGTTGTCTGACTGAATCAGCACCGGTTGGTTTTGAAGCAGGGGCTCTGCTTGATAAGGGCGTTGTAAATGGCCCTTAGTTCCAGTACATTTATGTGTAGGGAAGTCTCCTGACTTGACCACTGTCCCTGGAAGTTCCTTCCCTGAGTGACTGCCCCCCATCCTCGGAGGCTTGCATCCGTGGTCACCAGGACCCAGTCCTGTATGCCGAATCTGCGGCCCTCGAGAAGATGAGCACTCTGCAGCCACCACAGCAGAGACACCCTGGCCCTCGGGGACAGGGTGATCAACCGATGCATCTGAAGATGCTATCCGGACCATTTGTCTAACAGATCCCACTGAAAGATCCTTGCATGGAATCTGCCGAAGGGAATTGCTTCGTAAGAAGCCACCATCTTTCCCAGGACCCGCGTGCACTGATGCACCGACACCTGTTTTGGTTTCAGGAGGTCCCTGACCAGAGATGACAATTCCTGGGCCTTCTCCCCGGGGAGAAACACCTTCTTCTGTTCTGTGTCCAGAAGCATGCCCAAGAACAGCAGACGCGTCGCAGGAATCAGCTGCGACTTCGGGATATTCAGAATCCAGCCGTGCTGTTGCAACACTTCCAGAGATAGTGCTACGCTGACTAACAACTGCTCCTTGGACCTCGCCTTTATAAGGAGATCGTCCAAGTACGGGATAATTATAACTCCCTTCTTCCGAAGGAGTATCATCATTTCGGCCATTACCTTGGTAAATACTCTCGGTGCCGTGGACAGACCAAACGGCAACGTCTGGAATTGGTAATGACAGTCCTGTACCACAAACCTGAGGTACTCCTGGTGAGGTGGGTAGATGGGGACATGCAGGTAAGCATCCTTGATGTCCAACGACACCATAAAATCTCCCTCTTCCAGGCTTGCAATAACCGCCCTGAGCGATTCCATTTTGAACTTGAACTTCCTTATATAAGTGTTCAAGGATTTTAAATTTAGAATGGGTCTCACCGAACCGTCTGGTTTCGGTACCACAAACATTGTGGATTAGTAACCCCGTCCCTGTTGAAGGAGGGGAACCTTGATTATCACCTGCTGGAGGTACAGCTTGTGAATAGCTGCCAGTACTACCTCCCTTTCCCTGGGAGCAGCTGGCAAGGCTGATTTGAGGTAACGGCGAGGGGGAGTCGCCTCGAACTCCAGCTTGTATCCCTGAGATACAACTTGTAGCACCCAGAGATCCACCTGTGAGCGAACCCACTGATTGCTGAAGTTCCGGAGACGCGCCCCCACCGCACCTGGCTCCACCTGTGGAGCCCCAGCGTCATGCGGTGGACTTAGTGGAAGCAGGGGAGGATTTTTGTTCCTGGGAACTGGCTGCCTGATGCAGCTTTTTTCCTCTACCCCTGCCTCTGGGCAGAAAGGATGCGCCTCTGACCCGCTTGCCTTTCTGAGGCCGAAAGGACTGTACTTGATAATACGGTGCTTTCTTAGGCTGTGAGGGAACCTGAGGTAAAAAAGTCCACTTCCCAGCTGTTGCTGTGGATACGAGGTCCGAGAGACCGTCCCCAAACAATTCCTCACCCTTATAAGGCAAAACCTCCATGTGCCTTTTAGAATCAGCATCACCTGTCCACTGCCGAGTCCATAATACTCTCCTGGCAGAAATGGACATTGCATTAATTCTAGATGCCAGCCGGCAAATGTCCCTCTGTGCATCCCTCATATATAAGACGACGACCTTTATATGCTCTATGGTTAGCAAAATAGTATCCCTGTCGAGGGTATCAATATTGTCTGACAGGGTATCAGACCATGCTGCTGCAGCACTACACATCCATGCTGAAGCAATAGCAGGTCTCAGTATAGTACCTGAGTGTGTATACACAGACTTCAGGATAGCCTCCTGCTTTCTATCTGCAGGCTCCTTTAGGGCGGCCGTATCCTGAGACGGCAGTGCCACCTTTTTTGATAAGCGTGTGAGCGCCTTGTCCACCCTAGGGGATGTTTCCCAACGTAGCCTATCCGTTGCCGGGAAAGGGTACGCCATCAGTAACCTCTTAGAAATCACTAGTTTCTTATCAGGGGAACCCCACGCTTCTTCACACAATTCATTTAACTCATCAGATGGGGGAAAAGTCACTGGTTGCTTTTTCTCCCCAAACATAATACCCTTTTTGGTGGTAACCGGGTTAATGTCAGAAATGTGCAATACATTTTTCATTGCAGTAATCATGCATCGGATGGCCCTTGTGGACTGTACATTTGTCTCATCCTCATCTACACTGGAGTCGGACTCCGTGTCGACATCTGTGTCTGCCATCTGAGCTAGCGGGCATTTATGAGCCCATGATGGCCTCTGAGACGCCTGGGCAGGCGCGGGCTGAGATCCCTGCTGTCCCAAGGCTGCTGCGTCATCAAACCTTTTATGTAAGGAGTTGACACTGTCGGTTAATACCTTCCACATATCCATCCACTCCGGTGTCGGCCCCGACTGGGGGCGACACCACACATATCGGCTCCTGCTCCGCCTCCACGTAACCCTCCTCATCAAACATGTCAACACAGCCGTACTGACACACCGCACACACACAGGGAATGCTCTGACTGAGGACAGGACCCAACAGAAAGTCCTTTGGGGAGACAGAGAGAGAGAGTATGCCAGCACACACCACAGCGCTATATAACACAGGGATTTACACTAAACAAAGTGATTTTTCCCAATAGCTGCTTATTATCACAATTGCGCCTAAATTTATGTGCCCCCCTCTCTTTTGTCAAAGTCGGAAAAATATCATGCTGCACGTTGCCATATATTCACCCCATGCGCTTGCCCGCTGCACATTCTCTCCCGTGCGTGCGCATATTCGCAGTTGCGTAATGGAGCTTCTACGGCCGTGCGCATTGGCGCGTGGTATGTGCATTTACGATAGAGTTTGTGTGCGTCTAGCGGGCGACTCAATCGTTACATAGTAAATCCAAATAGTATGTTTTATAGGTAATGTTCCCCTTAATAATAACTGTAAGTTTGTTTATTGTAACTGGTCCCTGGACAGAGGAATTCCTCTTTGCATGATACGAAGGGTCAGACAGGGTTTGAGCAGTGGTGTTTGGTACCTAACTAAAGAACATTTTATTAGAAACAATCCGGTGCTGGTTAGGTAAAGATTAATCACTCCTGCGTATAGTTATGTCTATTAGTAGTTTCTGGACATTTACTATATTTGCAGTTCATTATCCATGCGGCGGGAATCCTGAGATTCCCTCCCACCTGAGCAGTTCAATATAGTCACAGCCCACCTGTTCAAACTAACCTATGACCTTTTGTTATAGTGCGAGGAGACATTCCTGTGTCCAATGAACAATGAGATTATAGGACCCTTTGTAGTGCACTGTATATTGTGTATATAAGGGTCACTGTCCCCAGACCTGCCAGTACTCTCTCTCATCAACATTTATCTCTGATAATTGGAGGACTGGATCCGGTTGCGCTAGCGAGTGTTCCCCGTATGGTATGTTTCTCTGTGGCCACTTTGTTACCCATGTAATGTTAGCCGTTCATTCTTAGTCTATGTATTTGTGTGTGTGATTGTGCCGCCATTGTATATTCACGTGTAGTTATTCTGTTAGATATTTATGTTAGCCTGTAGTGTATGAACTGTTAACGGTTTTTCCTTTTTTACTTAGCTAAATATTGTTAGTAAAGGTGTTGGAACCTTAGCAAGGTATTGTGTGTTTATTACATTGCTGAGGGTAATCGGAGCGTTTCAATCGCTCAAGCAGCTTTTATATTAGCAAGGTTAAGCAGCGTTATATCGCTACAGTATTTCAGTAGTAAGGTTTACAGTACAAACTCAATCTTTCAGTGTGTTGCATACAAGGTTTACTGAGTGTCATCCCGTGAGCATCTGCGCCGCTCGTGTTCCCCTCATGGTCACGAGCGTCCGCTACGCTGTTTGCGTAGCATTATGGTAGTCGGCCGCCTATAGCGTGCTCGACACCAAGCGTTAAGCTGTGAGCGAGCGTGCCGCATGTGCGACTCGACCACGGCTGAGCGTCTGCTACGCTAAGTGCGTACCCTTACGGTACCCCATACGCCAATTGCGTACTGAGTCTCTTACCCATATATATTGAATTTTATAAGGTAATAAATCGGCATTATCAATTGGGGCCTCGTCCGTCCTCCACATATCCACACTAGTGCACACAGACTTTATCTGTCAGCAAAGGGTGGGAAAGCAGTATCCTTTCATATCCGTATTGGTGGTGAGGGATACAGTGGTGCTGACTAGATAAGCGTCTGTTACGCTACGCTGTAGGAGTGCTGGGGTGGAATCCGGAACCGGAAGGTAGGAAGGTAAGAACAATACGCTATTATCTTTTAAAACTGTTTATTTCTGTTTTGCGTACGCACGCACGCACACACCTGCATTGTTGCGGCTCACTCTCTTGTTGCCATTAGAATCGATTATTAGAGACGTGCTGAGGAAATCTGGTGCTATTTAGTTGAGATTATAAAGGATAATTTTTAAGGGAATAATTGTAAAGGACACGCACACAGCATAGCAAATACTGTGTGGTGTACGGTAAGCGATTACAGTTGAACATCGTTTACATTTATAGAAGCGTGTTAGTTGCGTTGCTGTGGGCATATCTGGACTTTGTGCATACGTGTCTCGGGCAACGTGCAAGATTACGTACGCAACACAAAGGCATACGCACGTAGCGTGTTTACGCAACGGAGCGTACGGATACGCCCACCGAGACTCAAATCACACGATAACATTGTTTTAGTGGGGGCGGTATAGTATAGCCACCTGATAATAGCACAGGTTTGTTCAGTTTCTAAAAAGCTTAGTTAAAAGAGAACCTTTTTCTATTTGCAATACTCAGGGATTGGACTACTGCCTGTATGAAAGGAATTTCTGTACAGAAAGATCAGTGTGCACATGAGTAAATAGGAGTGAGTGTGGAAATAAAGGTATTATTTTGTGAACCCAGAAATCGGTATCCCGTCGGAGACCACATCAGGTGAGTGGACACTTGGTGGCGTGGGACTGGCTTGCCCGCGTTAACATTATACAAGGTAAAAGGAGCAAGTAGTATCCGCAGACAAAAGGACTGCGAAGGTTTAAGCGCAGCCCGGGGGGTTTTGCGTAGTACCCATATAGACAAGTTGAGCTCCGGCTGAAGTTTTCGCAGCCTAAACAACCGATTCCGTTGGTCATACAGCGTATAAATATTAAGTTACTTATGCGCAGTGCGACTGGACCGCACGTAATTGTGTGCATTAGTTTGTTACCTTGATACCCATTAAAATTTACTGTGGGATCATAAACGCTATTTGTACATTCTAACGTGATTTGTGTAGGTTTTTGTTATTTTAAGGGAGTTTCGCTGTTCACTCAGGAAATCTCCAACAACCAATACTTACTGGGGAGGGTAGCATACTCCCACACGCCCCAATAAATAGAGGTTACAAAAAGATCCCGCGAATTGGGTACGACCAGTGGTGGGCACATTGCTGGAACTCGTATTGGCCAATTGGGGCGTAAAGTGAGTGAAGGCACTAGTTGAACTTTCACCGTCGCCTTACCGCGGGCAACTTGGTTTGTTTTGTAAGACCTCGCTGAGACAGCAATATCTGCAAACGATGGGGGCCAGTTGTTCAAAGAAGGGACGTCCAACAAGGGTTCACGTTGGTATTTGTTGGCCCAAAGGGTCAGCACGGTATATAATGTGTGAAAAATACGGATCACACACACAGGTATTATGCAAAGAATGGGAACGAATGACAGAGGATGATGGGGAACAGTTTCCCCGGGTAGGCAGTTTGAACCCTGAGATATTGCAAAATCTAAGAAAAAGGATAGGTCTAATAAAATCTGCAAAGCAGAGGATTAGACATTATGATTGTTTACAGGTATGGCAACAGGAAAGTGAAATACAACAGGAATTAGCTCAGAAAGCAAATTCAAATCCTAGTAGGAGTCTGATAGCAACGGCACCACCACCGTATATAGTAGGGGAAAAAGTGGCTGCAGAGAATGACATGCGGGTGTACGATAAGGGTGCACTTAACCAATGTAGTAGTGATAAGAATAAAATGAAAGTTAATGCAAATGTTGATACTAACGCTAACCCATGCAAGTTGTATCCCATTTTAAACTTCCCCCAGGAATACGACTAGGAAGATGAGCCCACTACGATTTCAGCTCTCTCTCTAGCGGCCACCATAAATGATACTTCAGTGGGTACCGCCCAACCAGTAAGAGTGGTATCAAAGGCCCATAGTTCAGGGACAGGTGAGGTTGTGTCTAAAGGTAAGTACGGCACTGTACAATATGCTGAAACTGTTGCACCACATACTGTAGAATCAACCCAGAATGAAGTAATTAATCTTAATCCTGTTAGAGTGATAGCGGTCCCCAATGGGAAGACCGACACAAATGGGGTCACACCCATCAGGAATATTGCAATGCACTGTCCCTGGTCCCGAGCAGAATTAAGAACAATTTTGTCTGAATTCCCTGATCCCAGAAAAGATTTAGCCGCATGTCAGAGGTTCATTAAGGACCTGGGTAACTCCACTGAACCTAACAACAAAGATTGGCGGACACTACTGCGGGCATGCCTGCCCTCTAGTATTGACCCTGTGAAATTTATAGCTGACTGTAAATTAGACGAAGAGGTACCCCTTACGGATGAGTATAATCAAGATAATGTAACCAGAATCAATCTGCAGCTGGGAATATACTTCCCAGCTGTGGTAAAATGGAACAAAATTTTCTCCATCAAACAAATGGAAGGAGAAACTGCCTCTGACTATTTCCACCGGGCACTGGAGGAAATGGCTAAATATACTGGGATCGTGGACATTGAGGCAAATATACACCATAGAGAGGTAGCGGTGTCCGTCTTGATGGACGTTTTAAAGGAGGTATTAAGGAATAGGGTACAAACCACTCACCCTAACTGGAGAGGCATGTCGGTGGCCGCCTTAAGAGAGACTGCTGTTGGGCACGACAGGAACATCACAAGACGCAGGGAGTCACAGAGTGATAAACTGATGGCTATAAGTATCCAAGCCCTTACAACAAGGCCGCCTCAGTCTAAATCTCAGACCCCTGGTGGTAAGCCGTATATGGTAAAATGTTACAATTGTAGCAGGGAAGGACATTTTGCACGTAACTGCACCAGTAACCCACACAATGCATATAAAAACCCTAGACAACGACATGACATACGAGATTGGGATCAAGGACCGCAGAGACGGAGTTATGAGCCACACGCAGGGGAAACAAGAAGGTATCCCCCAAGAAGAGACTGGCAAGTCTCTGATAGTTCCCATTTACCCCCTTCACAGGTAATGGCTGCCAGCGAAATGCAGGGAGGTCACCACGCACCATAGGGGTGGGGCCACACCTGTAATCTGCAGCCAGTGAAATTAATTGCGAGCCTTGGAAGTGAACCCGAGGTCACAATTGATGTAGCTGGTAAATCTCTAAATTTCCTTGTAGATACGGGGGCGGCCAAGTCAGTGATAAATTCGACCGTGGGCATGAGAACCACTGGTAAAACAATTCCAGCCATGAGAGTAACAGGAGTAGTGCGACAATATCCTTTAAGCAAACCAGCAGAGATTACGATAGTGCCTTTGCACACCAAGCATTCTTTTCTGCTGGCTGCATCGGCTCCGACTAATCTCCTAGGGAGAGATTTACTGTGCAAAATGGGATGCGTCATATATTGTACTCCTGAAGGTGTGTTCTTGGATATACCCGAAAACCACGCTCAGAAAGCGCAGGATATGCTAGACTCCCCAACAAGATTAATGTCACACACTGTTATTGTAAATAGGTGTCCGTCCAAGGTAGAAGAAATGACTTCCCAGATACCGGAGTCACTTTGGACCAAGGACGGACAAGACACTGGATTAATGGCAAACGTAGCCCCAGTAGTTGTGCAAGTAAAAGATGGTAGGATAGCTCCAAAAATCCCACAATACCCTCTGAAGCCAGAGGTGGAGTTAGGAGTTTACCCTGTAATAGAGCGCTTGCTACAACAGGGCATTCTGGTAAGGACGTCCAGCACTGCCAATAGTCCCATCTTCCCTGTTAAAAAGAGTGGGGGGAGGGGTTACAGATTAGTGCAGGATCTAAAGGGGATCAACAAAATAGTTGAGAGTCAATTCCCTGTAGTGCCAAATCCAGCTGTCATCCTTATGCAAATCCCTCCCACTGCCAAATTTTTCACTGTGATTGACCTCTGCTCCGCCTTCTTCTCGGTACCTCTGCACCCTGACAGTCAATACTTATTCGCATTTACATACAGAGGAGTCCAGTACACCTGGACTCGCTTACCACAAGGTTTCTTAGATAGTCCAAGTATTTTCTCACAGGCCCTGCATGATTGTTTACAGTCTTTCCAACCAGAGAGTGGATCAATATTGATACAGTATGTAGATGATTTACTGCTGTGTTCAGATTCACTGGAAGCGTCCCTGAGAGATACGAAACAACTCCTGTTTCATCTTTCAGACACAGGACACAAGGTTTCCAAGGACAAGTTACAATTATGCCAGACCCGTGTGAAGTATTTGGGACACTGTCTAACACAAGGACTGAGACACCTTACCGCTGATAGAATTCAAGCAATTCGTGACATGACCCTGCCACAAACCCAGCAACAGATTAGAACGTTTTTAGGAATGTGTGGGTATTGCCGTAACTGGATCCCAGGTTTTTCCATACTGGCCTTGCCTTTACAGGAGATGGTTTCCTCAAACAAACCTGATCGGATTTCGCAGACGGACGAGTCTGAGATGGCATTTGAAAGACTTAAACAGTGCCTAACGCAGGCACCAGCATTAGGTATGCCAGATTATGGAAAACCCTTTGAACTGTACGGAACAGAGAGTGCTGGGTGCGCAGCAGGTGTCTTAACCCAGAAGCATGGTGATGCCAGCAGGCCGGTAGCCTACTATAGCGCTCAGCTAGATACGGTAGCGCGATCCCTCCCCACATGCTTGCAAAGTGTTGCAGCGATAGCATTGTTAGTAAGTAAAAGCGAAGATGCTGTGCTAGGACACAACCTCACAATTCATACACCACATGCAGTGTCAGCTTTACTGAATTCTGCCCAAACCAGGCACGTCTCATCAGCGCGGTTTACAAGATGGGAATTGGCATTGATGGCCCCCGTAAACATCACCATAAGGAGATGCAGCGCATTAAATCCTGCAACGTATCTCCCAGGTGTGCCTGGACAGGCACAAAGGGTGGAGGATGAGAGTGATGGTGAAGGAGGATTTAATACAGGGGATGACACGCATGATTGTATGGAATATTTGGCCCAAAATTTCACGGCAAGGTCTGACATCAGTGACAACCCACTGGAAGATGTAGATTTTACTTTCTACACTGACGGTAGTTGTCACAGACAGACGGACTCGGGAGACTTGTGTACTGGATACGCAGTCGTAGATGACCAAGGTACCATAGAAGCGGAATCCTTAGGCCCACCACACTCAGCACAAGTTGCTGAACTGGTTGCCCTAACCAGAGCATGCGAATTGGCTAAAGGCAAGTCAGCCAATATCTACACAGATTCTAGGTACGCCTCCGGAGTAGTCCATGATTTCGGGGCCCTATGGCGCCTCAGAAATTTCATGACGGCAGCCGGCACACCAGTAGCGCATGCAGCCCACATCAAAAGACTTCTAACAGCGATACAGGAACCCGACAGTGGCTGTTATCAAGTGTAAAGCTCACACGTATAGCCAAGACCCGGTATCACTTGGTAACAGCCGAGCAGACGAAGCTGCTAAATCAGCAGCCGGTAACCCCATACAAACAGACAGTACACAACTAATGGTATTTAATACTGTAAACACACAGAAATTATGTGAAATGCAAAACTTGTGTTCCCCACAGGAAAAGGCAGTTTGGCGGTCAAAAGGATATGGCCAGGAGTCCTCAGGACTCTGGACAGATGGACAGGGTAAGCCAGTGGTACCCAGAGCATACCTTCCAAGTCTAGCGGAAGCGGCACATGGGCTGACTCATCTAGGCAAAGAAGGAATGTGTAAGTTGGTAAGAGCTTATTGGTGCGCCCCAGGATTTTCTTCCCATGCGGGTAAAAGAGCGATGACATGTCTCACCTGCTTGAGGAAGAATATCGGAAAGGCAATACCAACAGAGCCATCCCATATCCCTCCGACAGATGGCCCTTTTCAGGTAATACAAATTGATTTCATACAATTGCCACCTTGTAGAAATTTAAAGTATGTATTGGTCTGTATTGACGTGTTCTCAAATTGGGTTGAAGCATTTCCCACGGCCACAAATACCGCTGTGTTTACTGCAAAGAAAATTGTGCAGGAATTTGTGTGCAGGTATGGTATCCCTAGAATCATTGAGAGTGATAGGGGTACCCATTTTTCAGGTGAAGTCTTTCAAACAATGTGTAAGTTGATGGGAATTAATAGTAAGCTGCACACTCCGTACCGCCCCCAGGCGAGTGCGAAGGTGGAAAGAGTAAACAGCACTATTAAAAACAAATTAAGCAAGGTAATGGCTGAAACAGGATTGTTGTGGCCCGAAGCTTTGCCAATCGTATTATACAGCATCAGAACCACTCCCAGGTCCCCTCTTAATCTGTCTCCTTTTGAAATTCTGTTTGGTCGACAACCCCATGTTATGATTAACCCCCAGGATGATTTGAAGTGTAACAATGAAGTAACCGTAAAGTACTTGGTTAAGATGAGTAAGCAATTGAGGAATCAGAATGATAATCTAAAAAGTTGGTGATTCCTGATTTGCCAGACAATAATTGTCATGACATTGAACCTGGGGATTATGTAATGATACGGAATTTTCTACGCTCAGGTTGCCTTATTGACAGATGGGAAGGACCATATCAAGTCTTATTGACCAGCACAACAGCATTGAAGGTTGCCGAGAGAGAGACTTGGGTCCATTCGTCTCATTGTAAAAAGGTCGCTGACCCAGAGAGGTCCTGTGATAAAGAACAGACGGTAGAGGTTGTATCACTAGAGTGTCTGTTCCGGGAAAATTGAGACGACACCTGAGCGCTGAGAATAATAAGACCGGAGGCGTTTGTCGAGCCAGATTTCTTTTTTCCCTTTTGTTATTTTCTCCAGTTCCCATCTCCCTCCTATTCTCCTTCCCCCTTCTTATTTGTCCCCTTTTACTCCTCTAAGATGGACTTGCCCCAAGAGACTGTGATCCGGATTTTCCTGTTGACCATGATGTTGACCAGAGCAGTCTGTTTCGGTGAGAGTACCATGGAGGTCGAGAAAGGATCGGGAATGGGTTCTGATGACCAGGATGGAGGCGTAGATTTCCAAGAGCAACATAATCTCAGAGTAAAGGCGAGTATCAGAAAACGATCTGGTAGCATTGACAATAGAAGGAATTGTGAAGGATTGTTAGCTGAAGAGAACTGCATCTGTAGGCATTGTGACAATATAGTTGAGGATGGGTGCATCAAGAAATGTCAGTCCAGTTTTAATGTCCACATGGACCGGCATCCATTGAGTGACTATCACTCCTTAGTGGGTAAAGTGTTAAATCAGACAGACTGTTGGGTATGCTCTCAAGTACCTCAAGGTCATAGCAAATCAGGACTAGTACCATTCCCTTTAACTGTAGGAGAGGTACTTGAGTTAAGTGGTGGGAGGCCGGTGGACAAGAGGTTTAATATCTCTAGTCCTCCTAGTTTGAAGCTCCACCAGTATCATGTGGATAGGTCTTTAGTATGCTTTAACATTTCCACTCCCCGAAAGCCGGGAAATTGGGAAGTGTCATGGAGTAATCAAACCATGACATTTTCATATAGAGCCGATAGAATGCCCATAGACACAGAACTTATACGCCAGATAGCCGACCATGGAAAATATTTCCGGTATAGGTATACTCTAGGAAGTAGGACCATGCGAGTTGGAGAAGTATCACCAGGATACTTACCTGATACGTGTACTAGACAGATGGGAGAGTTAGGGTTAGGAGATTTCACATGGAAAATTTGTAACATGGTAATGTCATACTCCGTCCCATATGTTCTCCCCGATGATGCATATTTCATATGTGGGAGAAAGGCGTATAAGTGGCTTGCCCCAAACTCAGAGGGATTGTGTTACATTGGAAAAGTACTGCCTGAAGTAATGACTGTATCCCATAACAAAATGAAAGACATTCACCGCGGTGCCCAAGCTCCTTATACTCACACTCATTACGAGCACATCGTTAAAAGGCACCTGATAGAGAGGACAGAGCACTCGGCCTCTGATCTGATCCATGAATCCACTGGGATTCAATTCCTACTCGCGTTAGATATCACTCGTACCGCCAGAGGAGTGATAAATTATAAATATATATCTGCGCTTGCAAATTTATTAGACAATATCACCGAAATGTATGACAACACATTCAGGTATACTGGGAGAGAGTTACAAGCCTACAAAACAGAGCTGGTTCAGCATAGGATGATTCTCAATTATCTCACAGCAGTGACAGGCGGGTATTGTGTTACCCTAGCAACTCAATATGGAATAAAGTGCTGCACGTACATTACAAACAGCACGGAGGACCCAGCCGAGGTCATAGACCAAAAGATGGATGAAATTCTACAATTAAAGTGGGAGTTTCGAAGGAAACACAATCTCACACTCGCTGCTGTGGGTAATGAGCTGACCAGTTGGGTGTCATGGTTGAACCCACGAAATTGGTTCTCTGGTTTAGGAGAATGGACCCAAGGTATTATAATGGACGTAGGGAAATTTCTCTTGTGTATTCTGGGAGTCGTCATATTGGTTGGCCTGATATTTAGATGCGTTCGGACTTTAACGAAGTGTAAAGGTAGTACCAGAGTGATGAGTCTGAGGAGCGAGGACACTGTAATAACAACAACTAATTTGATTTATGACCCAACGATAGAGACAATGTTGTGATGAAAAGGTGATTCCACGGTCCGTTTCTTTCACCCGTTTCTCCTTTGTTTTCCTCCAAGGTACAAAGACATCCGCTTGGAAGAAGAATTTGACAACCTCTTTTATACAGACCATTGATGGACTATGCCACAGACCCCCAATATCCCTAGTGACTTTAACCTTTACGATAGCCCAATACTTTAGAGACTGTAATTTTATGGACAATGGAACAACTTTTGCTCGCTATTTATAGCAAAAGCACCGAGAGACATCAGACAATATGTACATCAAGACAAGACATCAGACAAGACCTCAATCGGCGACTGTTTATTTAAACTCACATAGTTTACGACTGCATTTATAACGATTGTTTCTTATCTTCACCTCTACAACCTCCAGGTAATGACACACATAGTCGATAGGGAATATAGACACATATCAGCATTCACATGTTCTCCCCCCTTCATGTATCATCAACTAAATGTGCTCCCCATTTGTTGCAACCAAAAGCCGAAAAGAGCTCGGTAGAGTTTGACAGCCCATCCACAGATCCCTGACACGGGATAAGGAGGATTCAAATGTATACTTCGCAATACCTCGAAGCTTGATTTAAAACACGTACGGCACGATGATACATGACCCCTCAAACATGGATTCATACACACATGCTTCTACTATCTCACTAGGTCATACCTTTTTCCCACCTTCTCCTCTCCTCCCTTTACCCAATCATAAAAAGGTATTTACATGATGACATATATTTTTCTTTTTTTGAACTGTTTTAGGAAGTGGCAGTTATTGATGACTGCCAAAGGGTGGACTGTCAAAGTCGGAAAAATATCATGTTGTACGTTGCCATATATTCACCCTATGCGCTTGCCCGCTGCACGTGCACATTCTCTCCCGTGCATGCGCATATTCGCAGTTGCGTAATGGAGCTTCTACGGCCGTGCGCATTGGCGCGTGATATGTGCATTTACGGTAGAGTTTGTGTGCGTCTAGCGGGCGACTCAATCGTTACATAGTAAATCCAAATAGTATGTTTTATAGGTAATGTTCCCCTTAATAATAACTAAGTTTGTTAATTGTAACTGGTCCCTGGACAGAGGAATTCCTCTTTGCATGATACGAAGGGTCAGACAGGGTTTGAGCAGTGGTGTTTGGTACCTAACTAAAGAACATTTTATTAGAAACAATCCGGTGCTGGTTAGGTAAAGATTAATCGCTCCTGCGTATAGTTATGTCTATTAGTAGTTTCTGGACATTTACTATATTTGCAGTTCATTATCCATGCGGCGGGAATCCTGAGATTCCCTCCCACCTGAGCAGTTCAATATAGTCACAGCCCACCTGTTCAAACTAACCTATGACCTTTTGTTATAGTGTGAGGAGACATTCCTGTGTCCAATGAACAATGAGATTATAGGACCCTTTGTAGTGCACTGTATATTGTGTATATAAGGGCCACTGTCCCCAGACCGGCCAGTACTCTCTCTCATCAACATTTATCTCTGATAATTGGAGGACTGGATCCGGTTGCGCTAGCGAGTGTTCCCCGTATGGTATGTTTCTCTGTGGCCACTTTGTTACCCATGTAATGTTAGCTGTTCATTCTTAGTCTATGTATTTGTGTGTGTGATTGTGCCGCTATTGTATATTCACGTGTAGTTATTCTGTTAGATATTTATGTTAGCCTGTAGTGTATGAACTGTTAACTGTTTTTCCTTTTTTACTTACCTAAATATTGTTAGTAAAGGTGTTGGAACCTTAGCAAGGTATTGTGTGTTTATTACATTGCTGAGGGTAATCGGAGCGTTTCAATCGCTCAAGCAGCTTTTATATTAGCAAGGTTAAGCAGCGTTATATCGCTACAGTATTTCAGTAGTAAGGTTTACAGTACAAACTCAATCTTTCAGTGTGTTGCATACAAGGTTTACTGAGTGTCATCCCGTGAGCATCTGCGCCGCTCGTGTTCCCCTCGTGGTCACGAGCGTCCGCTACGCTGTTTGCGTAGCATTACGGTAGTCGGCCGCCTATAGCGTGCTCGACACCAAGCGTTAAGCTGTGAGCGAGCGTGCCGCATGTGCGACTCGACCACGGCTGAGCGTCTGCTACGCTAAGTGCGTACCCTTACGGTACCCCATACACCAATTGCGTACTGAGTCTCTTACCCATATATATTGAATTTTATAAGGTAATAAATCGGCATTATCAATTGGGGCCTCGTCCGTCCTCCACATATCCACACTAGTGCACACAGACTTTATCTGTCAGCAAAGGGTGGGAAAGCAGTATCCTTTCATATCCGTATTGGTGGTGAGGGATACAGTGGTGCTGACTAGATAAGCGTCTGTTACGCTACGCTGTAGGAGTGCTGGGGTGGAATCCGGAACCGGAAGGTAGGAAGGTAAGAACAATACGCTATTATCTTTTAAAACTGTTTATTTCTGTTTTGCGTACGCACGCACGCACACACCTGCATTGTTGCGGCTCACTCTCTTGTTGCCATTAGAATCGATTATTAGAGACGTGCTGAGGAAATCTGGTGCTATTTAGTTGAGATTATAAAGGATAATTTTTAAGGGAATAATTGTAAAGGACACGCACACAGCATAGCAAATACTGTGTGGTGTACGGTAAGCGATTACAGTTGAACATCGTTTACATTTATAGAAGCGTGTTAGTTGCGTTGCTGTGGGCATATCTGGACTTTGTGCATACGTGTCTCGGGCAACGTGCGAGATTACGTACGCAACACAAAGGCATACGCACGTAGCGTGTTTACGCAACGGAGCGTACGGATACGCCCACCGAGACTCAAATCACACGATAACATTGTTTTAGTGGGGGCGGTATAGTATAGCCACCTGATAATAGCACAGGTTTGTTCAGTTTCTAAAAAGCTTAGTTAAAAGAGAACCTTTTTCTATTTGCAATACTCAGGGATTGGACTACTGCCTGTATGAAAGGAATTTCTGTACAGAAAGATCAGTGTGCACATGAGTAAATAGGAGTGAGTGTGGAAATAAAGGTATTATTTTGTGAACCCAGAAATCGGTATCCCGTCGGAGACCACATCAGGTGAGTGGACACTTGGTGGCGTGGGACTGGCTTGCCCGCGTTAACATTATACAAGGTAAAAGGAGCAAGTAGTATCCGCAGACAAAAGGACTGCGAAGGTTTAAGCGCAGCCCGGGGGGTTTTGCGTAGTACCCATATAGACAAGTTGAGCTCCGGCTGAAGTTTTCGCAGCCTAAACAACCGATTCCGTTGGTCATACAGCGTATAAATATTAAGTTACTTATGCGCAGTACGACTGGACTGCACGTAATTGTGTGCATTAGTTTGTTACCTTGATACCCATTAAAATTTACTGTGGGATCATAAACGCTATTTGTACATTCTAACGTGATTTGTGTAGGTTTTTGTTATTTTAAGGGAGTTTCGCTGTTCACTCAGGAAATCTCCAACAACCAATACTTACTGGGGAGGGTAGCATACTCCCACACGCCCCAATAAATAGAGGTTACAAAAAGATCCCGCGAATTGGGTACGACCAGTGGTGGGCACATTGCTGGAACTCGTATTGGCCAATTGGGGCGTAAAGTGAGTGAAGGCACTAGTTGAACTTTCACCGTCGCCTTACCGCGGGCAACTTGGTTTGTTTTGTAAGACCTCGCTGAGACAGCAATATCTGCAAACGATGGGGGCCAGTTGTTCAAAGAAGGGACGTCCAACAAGGGTTCACGTTGGTATTTGTTGGCCCAAAGGGTCAGCACGGTATATAATGTGTGAAAAATACGGATCACACACACAGGTATTATGCAAAGAATGGGAACGAATGACAGAGGATGATGGGGAACAGTTTCCCCGGGTAGGCAGTTTGAACCCTGAGATATTGCAAAATCTAAGAAAAAGGATAGGTCTAATAAAATCTGCAAAGCAGAGGATTAGACATTATGATTGTTTACAGGTATGGCAACAGGAAAGTGAAATACAACAGGAATTAGCTCAGAAAGCAAATTCAAATCCTAGTAGGAGTCTGATAGCAACGGCACCACCACCGTATATAGTAGGGGAAAAAGTGGCTGCAGAAAATGACATGCGGGTGTACGATAAGGGTGCACTTAACCAATGTAGTAGTGATAAGAATAAAATGAAAGTTAATGCAAATGTTGATACTAACGCTAACCCATGCAAGTTGTATCCCATTTTAAACTTCCCCCAGGAATACGACCAGGAAGATGAGCCCACTACGATTTCAGCTCTCTCTCTAGCGGCCACCATAAATGATACTTCAGTGGGTACCGCCCAACCAGTAAGAGTGGTATCAAAGGCCCATAGTTCAGGGACAGGTGAGGTTGTGTCTAAAGGTAAGTACGGCACTGTACAATATGCTGAAACTGTTGCACCACATACTGTAGAATCAACCCAGAATGAAGTAATTAATCTTAATCCTGTTAGAGTGATAGCGGTCCCCAATGGGAAGACCGACACAAATGGGGTCACACCCATCAGGAATATTGCAATGCACTGTCCCTGGTCCCGAGCAGAATTAAGAACAATTTTGTCTGAATTCCCTGATCCCAGAAAAGATTTAGCCGCATGTCAGAGGTTCATTAAGGACCTGGGTAACTCCACTGAACCTAACAACAAAGATTGGCGGACACTACTGCGGGCATGCCTGCCCTCTAGTATTGACCCTGTGAAATTTATAGCTGACTGTAAATTAGACGAAGAGGTACCCCTTACGGATGAGTATAATCAAGATAATGTAACCAGAATCAATCTGCAGCTGGGAATATACTTCCCAGCTGTGGTAAAATGGAACAAAATTTTCTCCATCAAACAAATGGAAGGAGAAACTGCCTCTGACTATTTCCACCGGGCACTGGAGGAAATGGCTAAATATACTGGGATCGTGGACATTGAGGCAAATATACACCATAGAGAGGTAGCGGTGTCCGTCTTGATGGACGTTTTAAAGGAGGTATTAAGGAATAGGGTACAAACCACTCACCCTAACTGGAGAGGCATGTCGGTGGCCGCCTTAAGAGAGACTGCTGTTGGGCACGACAGGAACATCACAAGACGCAGGGAGTCACAGAGTGATAAACTGATGGCTATAAGTATCCAAGCCCTTACAACAAGGCCGCCTCAGTCTAAATCTCAGACCCCTGGTGGTAAGCCGTATATGGTAAAATGTTACAATTGTAGCAGGGAAGGACATTTTGCACGTAACTGCACCAGTAACCCACACAATGCATATAAAAACCCTAGACAACGACATGACATACGAGATTGGGATCAAGGACCGCAGAGACGGAGTTATGAGCCACACGCAGGGGAAACAAGAAGGTATCCCCCAAGAAGAGACTGGCAAGTCTCTGATAGTTCCCATTTACCCCCTTCACAGGTAATGGCTGCCAGCGAAATGCAGGGAGGTCACCACGCACCATAGGGGTGGGGCCACACCTGTAATCTGCAGCCAGTGAAATTAATTGCGAGCCTTGGAAGTGAACCCGAGGTCACAATTGATGTAGCTGGTAAATCTCTAAATTTCCTTGTAGATACGGGGGCGGCCAAGTCAGTGATAAATTCGACCGTGGGCATGAGAACCACTGGTAAAACAATTCCAGCCATGAGAGTAACAGGAGTAGTGCGACAATATCCTTTAAGCAAACCAGCAGAGATTACGATAGTGCCTTTGCACACCAAGCATTCTTTTCTGCTGGCTGCATCGGCTCCGACTAATCTCCTAGGGAGAGATTTACTGTGCAAAATGGGATGCGTCATATATTGTACTCCTGAAGGTGTGTTCTTGGATATACCCGAAAACCACGCTCAGAAAGCGCAGGATATGCTAGACTCCCCAACAAGATTAATGTCACACACTGTTATTGTAAATAGGTGTCCGTCCAAGGTAGAAGAAATGACTTCCCAGATACCGGAGTCACTTTGGACCAAGGACGGACAAGACACTGGATTAATGGCAAACGTAGCCCCAGTAGTTGTGCAAGTAAAAGATGGTAGGATAGCTCCAAAAATCCCACAATACCCTCTGAAGCCAGAGGTGGAGTTAGGAGTTTACCCTGTAATAGAGCGCTTGCTACAACAGGGCATTCTGGTAAGGACGTCCAGCACTGCCAATAGTCCCATCTTCCCTGTTAAAAAGAGTGGGGGGAGGGGTTACAGATTAGTGCAGGATCTAAAGGGGATCAACAAAATAGTTGAGAGTCAATTCCCTGTAGTGCCAAATCCAGCTGTCATCCTTATGCAAATCCCTCCCACTGCCAAATTTTTCACTGTGATTGACCTCTGCTCCGCCTTCTTCTCGGTACCTCTGCACCCTGACAGTCAATACTTATTCGCATTTACATACAGAGGAGTCCAGTACACCTGGACTCGCTTACCACAAGGTTTCTTAGATAGTCCAAGTATTTTCTCACAGGCCCTGCATGATTGTTTACAGTCTTTCCAACCAGAGAGTGGATCAATATTGATACAGTATGTAGATGATTTACTGCTGTGTTCAGATTCACTGGAAGCGTCCCTGAGAGATACGAAACAACTCCTGTTTCATCTTTCAGACACAGGACACAAGGTTTCCAAGGACAAGTTACAATTATGCCAGACCCGTGTGAAGTATTTGGGACACTGTCTAACACAAGGACTGAGACACCTTACCGCTGATAGAATTCAAGCAATTCGTGACATGACCCTGCCACAAACCCAGCAACAGATTAGAACGTTTTTAGGAATGTGTGGGTATTGCCGTAACTGGATCCCAGGTTTTTCCATACTGGCCTTGCCTTTACAGGAGATGGTTTCCTCAAACAAACCTGATCGGATTTCGCAGACGGACGAGTCTGAGATGGCATTTGAAAGACTTAAACAGTGCCTAACGCAGGCACCAGCATTAGGTATGCCAGATTATGGAAAACCCTTTGAACTGTACGGAACAGAGAGTGCTGGGTGCGCAGCAGGTGTCTTAACCCAGAAGCATGGTGATGCCAGCAGGCCGGTAGCCTACTATAGCGCTCAGCTAGATACGGTAGCGCGATCCCTCCCCACATGCTTGCAAAGTGTTGCAGCGATAGCATTGTTAGTAAGTAAAAGCGAAGATGCTGTGCTAGGACACAACCTCACAATTCATACACCACATGCAGTGTCAGCTTTACTGAATTCTGCCCAAACCAGGCACGTCTCATCAGCGCGGTTTACAAGATGGGAATTGGCATTGATGGCCCCCGTAAACATCACCATAAGGAGATGCAGCGCATTAAATCCTGCAACGTATCTCCCAGGTGTGCCTGGACAGGCACAAAGGGTGGAGGATGAGAGTGATGGTGAAGGAGGATTTAATACAGGGGATGACACGCATGATTGTATGGAATATTTGGCCCAAAATTTCACGGCAAGGTCTGACATCAGTGACAACCCACTGGAAGATGTAGATTTTACTTTCTACACTGACGGTAGTTGTCACAGACAGACGGACTCGGGAGACTTGTGTACTGGATACGCAGTCGTAGATGACCAAGGTACCATAGAAGCGGAATCCTTAGGCCCACCACACTCAGCACAAGTTGCTGAACTGGTTGCCCTAACCAGAGCATGCGAATTGGCTAAAGGCAAGTCAGCCAATATCTACACAGATTCTAGGTACGCCTCCGGAGTAGTCCATGATTTCGGGGCCCTATGGCGCCTCAGAAATTTCATGACGGCAGCCGGCACACCAGTAGCGCATGCAGCCCACATCAAAAGACTTCTAACAGCGATACAGGAACCCGACAGTGGCTGTTATCAAGTGTAAAGCTCACACGTATAGCCAAGACCCGGTATCACTTGGTAACAGCCGAGCAGACGAAGCTGCTAAATCAGCAGCTGGTAACCCCATACAAACAGACAGTACACAACTAATGGTATTTAATACTGTAAACACACAGAAATTATGTGAAATGCAAAACTTGTGTTCCCCACAGGAAAAGGCAGTTTGGCGGTCAAAAGGATATGGCCAGGAGTCCTCAGGACTCTGGACAGATGGACAGGGTAAGCCAGTGGTACCCAGAGCATACCTTCCAAGTCTAGCGGAAGCGGCACATGGGCTGACTCATCTAGGCAAAGAAGGAATGTGTAAGTTGGTAAGAGCTTATTGGTGCGCCCCAGGATTTTCTTCCCATGCGGGTAAAAGAGCGATGACATGTCTCACCTGCTTGAGGAAGAATATCGGAAAGGCAATACCAACAGAGCCATCCCATATCCCTCCGACAGATGGCCCTTTTCAGGTAATACAAATTGATTTCATACAATTGCCACCTTGTAGAAATTTAAAGTATGTATTGGTCTGTATTGACGTGTTCTCAAATTGGGTTGAAGCATTTCCCACGGCCACAAATACCGCTGTGTTTACTGCAAAGAAAATTGTGCAGGAATTTGTGTGCAGGTATGGTATCCCTAGAATCATTGAGAGTGATAGGGGTACCCATTTTTCAGGTGAAGTCTTTCAAACAATGTGTAAGTTGATGGGAATTAATAGTAAGCTGCACACTCCGTACCGCCCCCAGGCGAGTGCGAAGGTGGAAAGAGTAAACAGCACTATTAAAAACAAATTAAGCAAGGTAATGGCTGAAACAGGATTGTTGTGGCCCGAAGCTTTGCCAATCGTATTATACAGCATCAGAACCACTCCCAGGTCCCCTCTTAATCTGTCTCCTTTTGAAATTCTGTTTGGTCGACAACCCCATGTTATGATTAACCCCCAGGATGATTTGAAGTGTAACAATGAAGTAACCGTAAAGTACTTGGTTAAGATGAGTAAGCAATTGAGGAATCAGAATGATAATCTAAAAAGTTGGTGATTCCTGATTTGCCAGACAATAATTGTCATGACATTGAACCTGGGGATTATGTAATGATACGGAATTTTCTACGCTCAGGTTGCCTTATTGACAGATGGGAAGGACCATATCAAGTCTTATTGACCAGCACAACAGCATTGAAGGTTGCCGAGAGAGAGACTTGGGTCCATTCGTCTCATTGTAAAAAGGTCGCTGACCCAGAGAGGTCCTGTGATAAAGAACAGACGGTAGAGGTTGTATCACTAGAGTGTCTGTTCCGGGAAAATTGAGACGACACCTGAGCGCTGAGAATAATAAGACCGGAGGCGTTTGTCGAGCCAGATTTCTTTTTTCCCTTTTGTTATTTTCTCCAGTTCCCATCTCCCTCCTATTCTCCTTCCCCCTTCTTATTTGTCCCCTTTTACTCCTCTAAGATGGACTTGCCCCAAGAGACTGTGATCCGGATTTTCCTGTTGACCATGATGTTGACCAGAGCAGTCTGTTTCGGTGAGAGTACCATGGAGGTCGAGAAAGGATCGGGAATGGGTTCTGATGACCAGGATGGAGGCGTAGATTTCCAAGAGCAACATAATCTCAGAGTAAAGGCGAGTATCAGAAAACGATCTGGTAGCATTGACAATAGAAGGAATTGTGAAGGATTGTTAGCTGAAGAGAACTGCATCTGTAGGCATTGTGACAATATAGTTGAGGATGGGTGCATCAAGAAATGTCAGTCCAGTTTTAATGTCCACATGGACCGGCATCCATTGAGTGACTATCACTCCTTAGTGGGTAAAGTGTTAAATCAGACAGACTGTTTGGTATGCTCTCAAGTACCTCAAGGTCATAGCAAATCAGGACTAGTACCATTCCCTTTAACTGTAGGAGAGGTACTTGAGTTAAGTGGTGGGAGGCCGGTGGACAAGAGGTTTAATATCTCTAGTCCTCCTAGTTTGAAGCTCCACCAGTATCATGTGGATAGGTCTTTAGTATGCTTTAACATTTCCACTCCCCGAAAGCCGGGAAATTGGGAAGTGTCATGGAGTAATCAAACCATGACATTTTCATATAGAGCCGATAGAATGCCCATAGACACAGAACTTATACGCCAGATAGCCGACCATGGAAAATATTTCCGGTATAGGTATACTCTAGGAAGTAGGACCATGCGAGTTGGAGAAGTAGCACCAGGATACTTACCTGATACGTGTACTAGACAGATGGGAGAGTTAGGGTTAGGAGATTTCACATGGAAAATTTGTAACATGGTAATGTCATACTCCATCCCATATGTTCTCCCCGATGATGCATATTTCATATGTGGGAGAAAGGCGTATAAGTGGCTTGCCCCAAACTCAGAGGGATTGTGTTACATTGGAAAAGTACTGCCTGAAGTAATGACTGTATCCCATAACAAAATGAAAGACATTCACCGCGGTGCCCAAGCTCCTTATACTCACACTCATTACGAGCACATCGTTAAAAGGCACCTGATAGAGAGGACAGAGCACTCGGCCTCTGATCTGATCCATGAATCCACTGGGATTCAATTCCTACTCGCGTTAGATATCACTCGTACCGCCAGAGGAGTGATAAATTATAAATATATATCTGCGCTTGCAAATTTATTAGACAATATCACCGAAATGTATGACAACACATTCAGGTATACTGGGAGAGAGTTACAAGCCTACAAAACAGAGCTGGTTCAGCATAGGATGATTCTCAATTATCTCACAGCAGTGACAGGCGGGTATTGTGTTACCCTAGCAACTCAATATGGAATAAAGTGCTGCACGTACATTACAAACAGCACGGAGGACCCAGCCGAGGTCATAGACCAAAAGATGGATGAAATTCTACAATTAAAGTGGGAGTTTCGAAGGAAACACAATCTCACACTCGCTGCTGTGGGTAATGAGCTGACCAGTTGGGTGTCATGGTTGAACCCACGAAATTGGTTCTCTGGTTTAGGAGAATGGACCCAAGGTATTATAATGGACGTAGGGAAATTTCTCTTGTGTATTCTGGGAGTCGTCATATTGGTTGGCCTGATATTTAGATGCGTTCGGACTTTAACGAAGTGTAAAGGTAGTACCAGAGTGATGAGTCTGAGGAGCGAGGACACTGTAATAACAACAACTAATTTGATTTATGACCCAACGATAGAGACAATGTTGTGATGAAAAGGTGATTCCACGGTCCGTTTCTTTCACCCGTTTCTCCTTTGTTTTCCTCCAAGGTACAAAGACATCCGCTTGGAAGAAGAATTTGACAACCTCTTTTATACAGACCATTGATGGACTATGCCACAGACCCCCAATATCCCTAGTGACTTTAACCTTTACGATAGCCCAATACTTTAGAGACTGTAATTTTATGGACAATGGAACAACTTTTGCTCGCTATTTATAGCAAAAGCACCGAGAGACATCAGACAATATGTACATCAAGACAAGACATCAGACAAGACCTCAATCGGCGACTGTTTATTTAAACTCACATAGTTTACGACTGCATTTATAACGATTGTTTCTTATCTTCACCTCTACAACCTCCAGGTAATGACACACATAGTCGATAGGGAATATAGACACATATCAGCATTCACATGTTCTCCCCCCTTCATGTATCATCAACTAAATGTGCTCCCCATTTGTTGCAACCAAAAGCCGAAAAGAGCTCGGTAGAGTTTGACAGCCCATCCACAGATCCCTGACACGGGATAAGGAGGATTCAAATGTATACTTCGCAATACCTCGAAGCTTGATTTAAAACACGTACGGCACGATGATACATGACCCCTCAAACATGGATTCATACACACATGCTTCTACTATCTCACTAGGTCATACCTTTTTCCCACCTTCTCCTCTCCTCCCTTTACCCAATCATAAAAAGGTATTTACATGATGACATATATTTTTCTTTTTTTGAACTGTTTTAGGAAGTGGCAGTTATTGATGACTGCCAAAGGGTGGACTGTCAAAGTCGGAAAAATATCATGTTGTACGTTGCCATATATTCACCCTATGCGCTTGCCCGCTGCACGTGCACATTCTCTCCCGTGCATGCGCATATTCGCAGTTGCGTAATGGAGCTTCTACGGCCGTGCGCATTGGCGCGTGATATGTGCATTTACGGTAGAGTTTGTGTGCGTCTAGCGGGCGACTCAATCGTTACATAGTAAATCCAAATAGTATGTTTTATAGGTAATGTTCCCCTTAATAATAACTAAGTTTGTTAATTGTAACTGGTCCCTGGACAGAGGAATTCCTCTTTGCATGATACGAAGGGTCAGACAGGGTTTGAGCAGTGGTGTTTGGTACCTAACTAAAGAACATTTTATTAGAAACAATCCGGTGCTGGTTAGGTAAAGATTAATCGCTCCTGCGTATAGTTATGTCTATTAGTAGTTTCTGGACATTTACTATATTTGCAGTTCATTATCCATGCGGCGGGAATCCTGAGATTCCCTCCCACCTGAGCAGTTCAATATAGTCACAGCCCACCTGTTCAAACTAACCTATGACCTTTTGTTATAGTGTGAGGAGACATTCCTGTGTCCAATGAACAATGAGATTATAGGACCCTTTGTAGTGCACTGTATATTGTGTATATAAGGGCCACTGTCCCCAGACCGGCCAGTACTCTCTCTCATCAACATTTATCTCTGATAATTGGAGGACTGGATCCGGTTGCGCTAGCGAGTGTTCCCCGTATGGTATGTTTCTCTGTGGCCACTTTGTTACCCATGTAATGTTAGCTGTTCATTCTTAGTCTATGTATTTGTGTGTGTGATTGTGCCGCTATTGTATATTCACGTGTAGTTATTCTGTTAGATATTTATGTTAGCCTGTAGTGTATGAACTGTTAACTGTTTTTCCTTTTTTACTTACCTAAATATTGTTAGTAAAGGTGTTGGAACCTTAGCAAGGTATTGTGTGTTTATTACATTGCTGAGGGTAATCGGAGCGTTTCAATCGCTCAAGCAGCTTTTATATTAGCAAGGTTAAGCAGCGTTATATCGCTACAGTATTTCAGTAGTAAGGTTTACAGTACAAACTCAATCTTTCAGTGTGTTGCATACAAGGTTTACTGAGTGTCATCCCGTGAGCATCTGCGCCGCTCGTGTTCCCCTCGTGGTCACGAGCGTCCGCTACGCTGTTTGCGTAGCATTACGGTAGTCGGCCGCCTATAGCGTGCTCGACACCAAGCGTTAAGCTGTGAGCGAGCGTGCCGCATGTGCGACTCGACCACGGCTGAGCGTCTGCTACGCTAAGTGCGTACCCTTACGGTACCCCATACACCAATTGCGTACTGAGTCTCTTACCCATATATATTGAATTTTATAAGGTAATAAATCGGCATTATCAATTGGGGCCTCGTCCGTCCTCCACATATCCACACTAGTGCACACAGACTTTATCTGTCAGCAAAGGGTGGGAAAGCAGTATCCTTTCATATCCGTATTGGTGGTGAGGGATACAGTGGTGCTGACTAGATAAGCGTCTGTTACGCTACGCTGTAGGAGTGCTGGGGTGGAATCCGGAACCGGAAGGTAGGAAGGTAAGAACAATACGCTATTATCTTTTAAAACTGTTTATTTCTGTTTTGCGTACGCACGCACGCACCTGCATTGTTGCGGCTCACTCTCTTGTTGCCATTAGAATCGATTATTAGAGACGTGCTGAGGAAATCTGGTGCTATTTAGTTGAGATTATAAAGGATAATTTTTAAGGGAATAATTGTAAAGGACACGCACACAGCATAGCAAATACTGTGTGGTGTACGGTAAGCGATTACAGTTGAACATCGTTTACATTTATAGAAGCGTGTTAGTTGCGTTGCTGTGGGCATATCTGGACTTTGTGCATACGTGTCTCGGGCAACGTGCGAGATTACGTACGCAACACAAAGGCATACGCACGTAGCGTGTTTACGCAACGGAGCGTACGGATACGCCCACCGAGACTCAAATCACACGATAACATTGTTTTAGTGGGGGCGGTATAGTATAGCCACCTGATAATAGCACAGGTTTGTTCAGTTTCTAAAAAGCTTAGTTAAAAGAGAACCTTTTTCTATTTGCAATACTCAGGGATTGGACTACTGCCTGTATGAAAGGAATTTCTGTACAGAAAGATCAGTGTGCACATGAGTAAATAGGAGTGAGTGTGGAAATAAAGGTATTATTTTGTGAACCCAGAAATCGGTATCCCGTCGGAGACCACATCAGGTGAGTGGACACTTGGTGGCGTGGGACTGGCTTGCCCGCGTTAACATTATACAAGGTAAAAGGAGCAAGTAGTATCCGCAGACAAAAGGACTGCGAAGGTTTAAGCGCAGCCCGGGGGGTTTTGCGTAGTACCCATATAGACAAGTTGAGCTCCGGCTGAAGTTTTCGCAGCCTAAACAACCGATTCCGTTGGTCATACAGCGTATAAATATTAAGTTACTTATGCGCAGTACGACTGGACCGCACGTAATTGTGTGCATTAGTTTGTTACCTTGATACCCATTAAAATTTACTGTGGGATCATAAACGCTATTTGTACATTCTAACGTGATTTGTGTAGGTTTTTGTTATTTTAAGGGAGTTTCGCTGTTCACTCAGGAAATCTCCAACAACCAATACTTACTGGGGAGGGTAGCATACTCCCACACGCCCCAATAAATAGAGGTTACAAAAAGATCCCGCGAATTGGGTACGACCAGTGGTGGGCACATTGCTGGAACTCGTATTGGCCAATTGGGGCGTAAAGTGAGTGAAGGCACTAGTTGAACTTTCACCGTCGCCTTACCGCGGGCAACTTGGTTTGTTTTGTAAGACCTCGCTGAGACAGCAATATCTGCAAACGATGGGGGCCAGTTGTTCAAAGAAGGGACGTCCAACAAGGGTTCACGTTGGTATTTGTTGGCCCAAAGGGTCAGCACGGTATATAATGTGTGAAAAATACGGATCACACACACAGGTATTATGCAAAGAATGGGAACGAATGACAGAGGATGATGGGGAACAGTTTCCCCGGGTAGGCAGTTTGAACCCTGAGATATTGCAAAATCTAAGAAAAAGGATAGGTCTAATAAAATCTGCAAAGCAGAGGATTAGACATTATGATTGTTTACAGGTATGGCAACAGGAAAGTGAAATACAACAGGAATTAGCTCAGAAAGCAAATTCAAATCCTAGTAGGAGTCTGATAGCAACGGCACCACCACCGTATATAGTAGGGGAAAAAGTGGCTGCAGAAAATGACATGCGGGTGTACGATAAGGGTGCACTTAACCAATGTAGTAGTGATAAGAATAAAATGAAAGTTAATGCAAATGTTGATACTAACGCTAACCCATGCAAGTTGTATCCCATTTTAAACTTCCCCCAGGAATACGACCAGGAAGATGAGCCCACTACGATTTCAGCTCTCTCTCTAGCGGCCACCATAAATGATACTTCAGTGGGTACCGCCCAACCAGTAAGAGTGGTATCAAAGGCCCATAGTTCAGGGACAGGTGAGGTTGTGTCTAAAGGTAAGTACGGCACTGTACAATATGCTGAAACTGTTGCACCACATACTGTAGAATCAACCCAGAATGAAGTAATTAATCTTAATCCTGTTAGAGTGATAGCGGTCCCCAATGGGAAGACCGACACAAATGGGGTCACACCCATCAGGAATATTGCAATGCACTGTCCCTGGTCCCGAGCAGAATTAAGAACAATTTTGTCTGAATTCCCTGATCCCAGAAAAGATTTAGCCGCATGTCAGAGGTTCATTAAGGACCTGGGTAACTCCACTGAACCTAACAACAAAGATTGGCGGACACTACTGCGGGCATGCCTGCCCTCTAGTATTGACCCTGTGAAATTTATAGCTGACTGTAAATTAGACGAAGAGGTACCCCTTACGGATGAGTATAATCAAGATAATGTAACCAGAATCAATCTGCAGCTGGGAATATACTTCCCAGCTGTGGTAAAATGGAACAAAATTTTCTCCATCAAACAAATGGAAGGAGAAACTGCCTCTGACTATTTCCACCGGGCACTGGAGGAAATGGCTAAATATACTGGGATCGTGGACATTGAGGCAAATATACACCATAGAGAGGTAGCGGTGTCCGTCTTGATGGACGTTTTAAAGGAGGTATTAAGGAATAGGGTACAAACCACTCACCCTAACTGGAGAGGCATGTCGGTGGCCGCCTTAAGAGAGACTGCTGTTGGGCACGACAGGAACATCACAAGACGCAGGGAGTCACAGAGTGATAAACTGATGGCTATAAGTATCCAAGCCCTTACAACAAGGCCGCCTCAGTCTAAATCTCAGACCCCTGGTGGTAAGCCGTATATGGTAAAATGTTACAATTGTAGCAGGGAAGGACATTTTGCACGTAACTGCACCAGTAACCCACACAATGCATATAAAAACCCTAGACAACGACATGACATACGAGATTGGGATCAAGGACCGCAGAGACGGAGTTATGAGCCACACGCAGGGGAAACAAGAAGGTATCCCCCAAGAAGAGACTGGCAAGTCTCTGATAGTTCCCATTTACCCCCTTCACAGGTAATGGCTGCCAGCGAAATGCAGGGAGGTCACCACGCACCATAGGGGTGGGGCCACACCTGTAATCTGCAGCCAGTGAAATTAATTGCGAGCCTTGGAAGTGAACCCGAGGTCACAATTGATGTAGCTGGTAAATCTCTAAATTTCCTTGTAGATACGGGGGCGGCCAAGTCAGTGATAAATTCGACCGTGGGCATGAGAACCACTGGTAAAACAATTCCAGCCATGAGAGTAACAGGAGTAGTGCGACAATATCCTTTAAGCAAACCAGCAGAGATTACGATAGTGCCTTTGCACACCAAGCATTCTTTTCTGCTGGCTGCATCGGCTCCGACTAATCTCCTAGGGAGAGATTTACTGTGCAAAATGGGATGCGTCATATATTGTACTCCTGAAGGTGTGTTCTTGGATATACCCGAAAACCACGCTCAGAAAGCGCAGGATATGCTAGACTCCCCAACAAGATTAATGTCACACACTGTTATTGTAAATAGGTGTCCGTCCAAGGTAGAAGAAATGACTTCCCAGATACCGGAGTCACTTTGGACCAAGGACGGACAAGACACTGGATTAATGGCAAACGTAGCCCCAGTAGTTGTGCAAGTAAAAGATGGTAGGATAGCTCCAAAAATCCCACAATACCCTCTGAAGCCAGAGGTGGAGTTAGGAGTTTACCCTGTAATAGAGCGCTTGCTACAACAGGGCATTCTGGTAAGGACGTCCAGCACTGCCAATAGTCCCATCTTCCCTGTTAAAAAGAGTGGGGGGAGGGGTTACAGATTAGTGCAGGATCTAAAGGGGATCAACAAAATAGTTGAGAGTCAATTCCCTGTAGTGCCAAATCCAGCTGTCATCCTTATGCAAATCCCTCCCACTGCCAAATTTTTCACTGTGATTGACCTCTGCTCCGCCTTCTTCTCGGTACCTCTGCACCCTGACAGTCAATACTTATTCGCATTTACATACAGAGGAGTCCAGTACACCTGGACTCGCTTACCACAAGGTTTCTTAGATAGTCCAAGTATTTTCTCACAGGCCCTGCATGATTGTTTACAGTCTTTCCAACCAGAGAGTGGATCAATATTGATACAGTATGTAGATGATTTACTGCTGTGTTCAGATTCACTGGAAGCGTCCCTGAGAGATACGAAACAACTCCTGTTTCATCTTTCAGACACAGGACACAAGGTTTCCAAGGACAAGTTACAATTATGCCAGACCCGTGTGAAGTATTTGGGACACTGTCTAACACAAGGACTGAGACACCTTACCGCTGATAGAATTCAAGCAATTCGTGACATGACCCTGCCACAAACCCAGCAACAGATTAGAACGTTTTTAGGAATGTGTGGGTATTGCCGTAACTGGATCCCAGGTTTTTCCATACTGGCCTTGCCTTTACAGGAGATGGTTTCCTCAAACAAACCTGATCGGATTTCGCAGACGGACGAGTCTGAGATGGCATTTGAAAGACTTAAACAGTGCCTAACGCAGGCACCAGCATTAGGTATGCCAGATTATGGAAAACCCTTTGAACTGTACGGAACAGAGAGTGCTGGGTGCGCAGCAGGTGTCTTAACCCAGAAGCATGGTGATGCCAGCAGGCCGGTAGCCTACTATAGCGCTCAGCTAGATACGGTAGCGCGATCCCTCCCCACATGCTTGCAAAGTGTTGCAGCGATAGCATTGTTAGTAAGTAAAAGCGAAGATGCTGTGCTAGGACACAACCTCACAATTCATACACCACATGCAGTGTCAGCTTTACTGAATTCTGCCCAAACCAGGCACGTCTCATCAGCGCGGTTTACAAGATGGGAATTGGCATTGATGGCCCCCGTAAACATCACCATAAGGAGATGCAGCGCATTAAATCCTGCAACGTATCTCCCAGGTGTGCCTGGACAGGCACAAAGGGTGGAGGATGAGAGTGATGGTGAAGGAGGATTTAATACAGGGGATGACACGCATGATTGTATGGAATATTTGGCCCAAAATTTCACGGCAAGGTCTGACATCAGTGACAACCCACTGGAAGATGTAGATTTTACTTTCTACACTGACGGTAGTTGTCACAGACAGACGGACTCGGGAGACTTGTGTACTGGATACGCAGTCGTAGATGACCAAGGTACCATAGAAGCGGAATCCTTAGGCCCACCACACTCAGCACAAGTTGCTGAACTGGTTGCCCTAACCAGAGCATGCGAATTGGCTAAAGGCAAGTCAGCCAATATCTACACAGATTCTAGGTACGCCTCCGGAGTAGTCCATGATTTCGGGGCCCTATGGCGCCTCAGAAATTTCATGACGGCAGCCGGCACACCAGTAGCGCATGCAGCCCACATCAAAAGACTTCTAACAGCGATACAGGAACCCGACAGTGGCTGTTATCAAGTGTAAAGCTCACACGTATAGCCAAGACCCGGTATCACTTGGTAACAGCCGAGCAGACGAAGCTGCTAAATCAGCAGCTGGTAACCCCATACAAACAGACAGTACACAACTAATGGTATTTAATACTGTAAACACACAGAAATTATGTGAAATGCAAAACTTGTGTTCCCCACAGGAAAAGGCAGTTTGGCGGTCAAAAGGATATGGCCAGGAGTCCTCAGGACTCTGGACAGATGGACAGGGTAAGCCAGTGGTACCCAGAGCATACCTTCCAAGTCTAGCGGAAGCGGCACATGGGCTGACTCATCTAGGCAAAGAAGGAATGTGTAAGTTGGTAAGAGCTTATTGGTGCGCCCCAGGATTTTCTTCCCATGCGGGTAAAAGAGCGATGACATGTCTCACCTGCTTGAGGAAGAATATCGGAAAGGCAATACCAACAGAGCCATCCCATATCCCTCCGACAGATGGCCCTTTTCAGGTAATACAAATTGATTTCATACAATTGCCACCTTGTAGAAATTTAAAGTATGTATTGGTCTGTATTGACGTGTTCTCAAATTGGGTTGAAGCATTTCCCACGGCCACAAATACCGCTGTGTTTACTGCAAAGAAAATTGTGCAGGAATTTGTGTGCAGGTATGGTATCCCTAGAATCATTGAGAGTGATAGGGGTACCCATTTTTCAGGTGAAGTCTTTCAAACAATGTGTAAGTTGATGGGAATTAATAGTAAGCTGCACACTCCGTACCGCCCCCAGGCGAGTGCGAAGGTGGAAAGAGTAAACAGCACTATTAAAAACAAATTAAGCAAGGTAATGGCTGAAACAGGATTGTTGTGGCCCGAAGCTTTGCCAATCGTATTATACAGCATCAGAACCACTCCCAGGTCCCCTCTTAATCTGTCTCCTTTTGAAATTCTGTTTGGTCGACAACCCCATGTTATGATTAACCCCCAGGATGATTTGAAGTGTAACAATGAAGTAACCGTAAAGTACTTGGTTAAGATGAGTAAGCAATTGAGGAATCAGAATGATAATCTAAAAAGTTGGTGATTCCTGATTTGCCAGACAATAATTGTCATGACATTGAACCTGGGGATTATGTAATGATACGGAATTTTCTACGCTCAGGTTGCCTTATTGACAGATGGGAAGGACCATATCAAGTCTTATTGACCAGCACAACAGCATTGAAGGTTGCCGAGAGAGAGACTTGGGTCCATTCGTCTCATTGTAAAAAGGTCGCTGACCCAGAGAGGTCCTGTGATAAAGAACAGACGGTAGAGGTTGTATCACTAGAGTGTCTGTTCCGGGAAAATTGAGACGACACCTGAGCGCTGAGAATAATAAGACCGGAGGCGTTTGTCGAGCCAGATTTCTTTTTTCCCTTTTGTTATTTTCTCCAGTTCCCATCTCCCTCCTATTCTCCTTCCCCCTTCTTATTTGTCCCCTTTTACTCCTCTAAGATGGACTTGCCCCAAGAGACTGTGATCCGGATTTTCCTGTTGACCATGATGTTGACCAGAGCAGTCTGTTTCGGTGAGAGTACCATGGAGGTCGAGAAAGGATCGGGAATGGGTTCTGATGACCAGGATGGAGGCGTAGATTTCCAAGAGCAACATAATCTCAGAGTAAAGGCGAGTATCAGAAAACGATCTGGTAGCATTGACAATAGAAGGAATTGTGAAGGATTGTTAGCTGAAGAGAACTGCATCTGTAGGCATTGTGACAATATAGTTGAGGATGGGTGCATCAAGAAATGTCAGTCCAGTTTTAATGTCCACATGGACCGGCATCCATTGAGTGACTATCACTCCTTAGTGGGTAAAGTGTTAAATCAGACAGACTGTTTGGTATGCTCTCAAGTACCTCAAGGTCATAGCAAATCAGGACTAGTACCATTCCCTTTAACTGTAGGAGAGGTACTTGAGTTAAGTGGTGGGAGGCCGGTGGACAAGAGGTTTAATATCTCTAGTCCTCCTAGTTTGAAGCTCCACCAGTATCATGTGGATAGGTCTTTAGTATGCTTTAACATTTCCACTCCCCGAAAGCCGGGAAATTGGGAAGTGTCATGGAGTAATCAAACCATGACATTTTCATATAGAGCCGATAGAATGCCCATAGACACAGAACTTATACGCCAGATAGCCGACCATGGAAAATATTTCCGGTATAGGTATACTCTAGGAAGTAGGACCATGCGAGTTGGAGAAGTAGCACCAGGATACTTACCTGATACGTGTACTAGACAGATGGGAGAGTTAGGGTTAGGAGATTTCACATGGAAAATTTGTAACATGGTAATGTCATACTCCATCCCATATGTTCTCCCCGATGATGCATATTTCATATGTGGGAGAAAGGCGTATAAGTGGCTTGCCCCAAACTCAGAGGGATTGTGTTACATTGGAAAAGTACTGCCTGAAGTAATGACTGTATCCCATAACAAAATGAAAGACATTCACCGCGGTGCCCAAGCTCCTTATACTCACACTCATTACGAGCACATCGTTAAAAGGCACCTGATAGAGAGGACAGAGCACTCGGCCTCTGATCTGATCCATGAATCCACTGGGATTCAATTCCTACTCGCGTTAGATATCACTCGTACCGCCAGAGGAGTGATAAATTATAAATATATATCTGCGCTTGCAAATTTATTAGACAATATCACCGAAATGTATGACAACACATTCAGGTATACTGGGAGAGAGTTACAAGCCTACAAAACAGAGCTGGTTCAGCATAGGATGATTCTCAATTATCTCACAGCAGTGACAGGCGGGTATTGTGTTACCCTAGCAACTCAATATGGAATAAAGTGCTGCACGTACATTACAAACAGCACGGAGGACCCAGCCGAGGTCATAGACCAAAAGATGGATGAAATTCTACAATTAAAGTGGGAGTTTCGAAGGAAACACAATCTCACACTCGCTGCTGTGGGTAATGAGCTGACCAGTTGGGTGTCATGGTTGAACCCACGAAATTGGTTCTCTGGTTTAGGAGAATGGACCCAAGGTATTATAATGGACGTAGGGAAATTTCTCTTGTGTATTCTGGGAGTCGTCATATTGGTTGGCCTGATATTTAGATGCGTTCGGACTTTAACGAAGTGTAAAGGTAGTACCAGAGTGATGAGTCTGAGGAGCGAGGACACTGTAATAACAACAACTAATTTGATTTATGACCCAACGATAGAGACAATGTTGTGATGAAAAGGTGATTCCACGGTCCGTTTCTTTCACCCGTTTCTCCTTTGTTTTCCTCCAAGGTACAAAGACATCCGCTTGGAAGAAGAATTTGACAACCTCTTTTATACAGACCATTGATGGACTATGCCACAGACCCCCAATATCCCTAGTGACTTTAACCTTTACGATAGCCCAATACTTTAGAGACTGTAATTTTATGGACAATGGAACAACTTTTGCTCGCTATTTATAGCAAAAGCACCGAGAGACATCAGACAATATGTACATCAAGACAAGACATCAGACAAGACCTCAATCGGCGACTGTTTATTTAAACTCACATAGTTTACGACTGCATTTATAACGATTGTTTCTTATCTTCACCTCTACAACCTCCAGGTAATGACACACATAGTCGATAGGGAATATAGACACATATCAGCATTCACATGTTCTCCCCCCTTCATGTATCATCAACTAAATGTGCTCCCCATTTGTTGCAACCAAAAGCCGAAAAGAGCTCGGTAGAGTTTGACAGCCCATCCACAGATCCCTGACACGGGATAAGGAGGATTCAAATGTATACTTCGCAATACCTCGAAGCTTGATTTAAAACACGTACGGCACGATGATACATGACCCCTCAAACATGGATTCATACACACATGCTTCTACTATCTCACTAGGTCATACCTTTTTCCCACCTTCTCCTCTCCTCCCTTTACCCAATCATAAAAAGGTATTTACATGATGACATATATTTTTCTTTTTTTGAACTGTTTTAGGAAGTGGCAGTTATTGATGACTGCCAAAGGGTGGACTGTCAAAGTCGGAAAAATATCATGTTGTACGTTGCCATATATTCACCCTATGCGCTTGCCCGCTGCACGTGCACATTCTCTCCCGTGCATGCGCATATTCGCAGTTGCGTAATGGAGCTTCTACGGCCGTGCGCATTGGCGCGTGATATGTGCATTTACGGTAGAGTTTGTGTGCGTCTAGCGGGCGACTCAATCGTTACATAGTAAATCCAAATAGTATGTTTTATAGGTAATGTTCCCCTTAATAATAACTAAGTTTGTTAATTGTAACTGGTCCCTGGACAGAGGAATTCCTCTTTGCATGATACGAAGGGTCAGACAGGGTTTGAGCAGTGGTGTTTGGTACCTAACTAAAGAACATTTTATTAGAAACAATCCGGTGCTGGTTAGGTAAAGATTAATCGCTCCTGCGTATAGTTATGTCTATTAGTAGTTTCTGGACATTTACTATATTTGCAGTTCATTATCCATGCGGCGGGAATCCTGAGATTCCCTCCCACCTGAGCAGTTCAATATAGTCACAGCCCACCTGTTCAAACTAACCTATGACCTTTTGTTATAGTGTGAGGAGACATTCCTGTGTCCAATGAACAATGAGATTATAGGACCCTTTGTAGTGCACTGTATATTGTGTATATAAGGGCCACTGTCCCCAGACCGGCCAGTACTCTCTCTCATCAACATTTATCTCTGATAATTGGAGGACTGGATCCGGTTGCGCTAGCGAGTGTTCCCCGTATGGTATGTTTCTCTGTGGCCACTTTGTTACCCATGTAATGTTAGCTGTTCATTCTTAGTCTATGTATTTGTGTGTGTGATTGTGCCGCTATTGTATATTCACGTGTAGTTATTCTGTTAGATATTTATGTTAGCCTGTAGTGTATGAACTGTTAACTGTTTTTCCTTTTTTACTTACCTAAATATTGTTAGTAAAGGTGTTGGAACCTTAGCAAGGTATTGTGTGTTTATTACATTGCTGAGGGTAATCGGAGCGTTTCAATCGCTCAAGCAGCTTTTATATTAGCAAGGTTAAGCAGCGTTATATCGCTACAGTATTTCAGTAGTAAGGTTTACAGTACAAACTCAATCTTTCAGTGTGTTGCATACAAGGTTTACTGAGTGTCATCCCGTGAGCATCTGCGCCGCTCGTGTTCCCCTCGTGGTCACGAGCGTCCGCTACGCTGTTTGCGTAGCATTACGGTAGTCGGCCGCCTATAGCGTGCTCGACACCAAGCGTTAAGCTGTGAGCGAGCGTGCCGCATGTGCGACTCGACCACGGCTGAGCGTCTGCTACGCTAAGTGCGTACCCTTACGGTACCCCATACACCAATTGCGTACTGAGTCTCTTACCCATATATATTGAATTTTATAAGGTAATAAATCGGCATTATCAATTGGGGCCTCGTCCGTCCTCCACATATCCACACTAGTGCACACAGACTTTATCTGTCAGCAAAGGGTGGGAAAGCAGTATCCTTTCATATCCGTATTGGTGGTGAGGGATACAGTGGTGCTGACTAGATAAGCGTCTGTTACGCTACGCTGTAGGAGTGCTGGGGTGGAATCCGGAACCGGAAGGTAGGAAGGTAAGAACAATACGCTATTATCTTTTAAAACTGTTTATTTCTGTTTTGCGTACGCACGCACGCACACACCTGCATTGTTGCGGCTCACTCTCTTGTTGCCATTAGAATCGATTATTAGAGACGTGCTGAGGAAATCTGGTGCTATTTAGTTGAGATTATAAAGGATAATTTTTAAGGGAATAATTGTAAAGGACACGCACACAGCATAGCAAATACTGTGTGGTGTACGGTAAGCGATTACAGTTGAACATCGTTTACATTTATAGAAGCGTGTTAGTTGCGTTGCTGTGGGCATATCTGGACTTTGTGCATACGTGTCTCGGGCAACGTGCGAGATTACGTACGCAACACAAAGGCATACGCACGTAGCGTGTTTACGCAACGGAGCGTACGGATACGCCCACCGAGACTCAAATCACACGATAACATTGTTTTAGTGGGGGCGGTATAGTATAGCCACCTGATAATAGCACAGGTTTGTTCAGTTTCTAAAAAGCTTAGTTAAAAGAGAACCTTTTTCTATTTGCAATACTCAGGGATTGGACTACTGCCTGTATGAAAGGAATTTCTGTACAGAAAGATCAGTGTGCACATGAGTAAATAGGAGTGAGTGTGGAAATAAAGGTATTATTTTGTGAACCCAGAAATCGGTATCCCGTCGGAGACCACATCAGGTGAGTGGACACTTGGTGGCGTGGGACTGGCTTGCCCGCGTTAACATTATACAAGGTAAAAGGAGCAAGTAGTATCCGCAGACAAAAGGACTGCGAAGGTTTAAGCGCAGCCCGGGGGGTTTTGCGTAGTACCCATATAGACAAGTTGAGCTCCGGCTGAAGTTTTCGCAGCCTAAACAACCGATTCCGTTGGTCATACAGCGTATAAATATTAAGTTACTTATGCGCAGTACGACTGGACCGCACGTAATTGTGTGCATTAGTTTGTTACCTTGATACCCATTAAAATTTACTGTGGGATCATAAACGCTATTTGTACATTCTAACGTGATTTGTGTAGGTTTTTGTTATTTTAAGGGAGTTTCGCTGTTCACTCAGGAAATCTCCAACAACCAATACTTACTGGGGAGGGTAGCATACTCCCACACGCCCCAATAAATAGAGGTTACAAAAAGATCCCGCGAATTGGGTACGACCAGTGGTGGGCACATTGCTGGAACTCGTATTGGCCAATTGGGGCGTAAAGTGAGTGAAGGCACTAGTTGAACTTTCACCGTCGCCTTACCGCGGGCAACTTGGTTTGTTTTGTAAGACCTCGCTGAGACAGCAATATCTGCAAACGATGGGGGCCAGTTGTTCAAAGAAGGGACGTCCAACAAGGGTTCACGTTGGTATTTGTTGGCCCAAAGGGTCAGCACGGTATATAATGTGTGAAAAATACGGATCACACACACAGGTATTATGCAAAGAATGGGAACGAATGACAGAGGATGATGGGGAACAGTTTCCCCGGGTAGGCAGTTTGAACCCTGAGATATTGCAAAATCTAAGAAAAAGGATAGGTCTAATAAAATCTGCAAAGCAGAGGATTAGACATTATGATTGTTTACAGGTATGGCAACAGGAAAGTGAAATACAACAGGAATTAGCTCAGAAAGCAAATTCAAATCCTAGTAGGAGTCTGATAGCAACGGCACCACCACCGTATATAGTAGGGGAAAAAGTGGCTGCAGAGAATGACATGCGGGTGTACGATAAGGGTGCACTTAACCAATGTAGTAGTGATAAGAATAAAATGAAAGTTAATGCAAATGTTGATACTAACGCTAACCCATGCAAGTTGTATCCCATTTTAAACTTCCCCCAGGAATACGACCAGGAAGATGAGCCCACTACGATTTCAGCTCTCTCTCTAGCGGCCACCATAAATGATACTTCAGTGGGTACCGCCCAACCAGTAAGAGTGGTATCAAAGGCCCATAGTTCAGGGACAGGTGAGGTTGTGTCTAAAGGTAAGTACGGCACTGTACAATATGCTGAAACTGTTGCACCACATACTGTAGAATCAACCCAGAATGAAGTAATTAATCTTAATCCTGTTAGAGTGATAGCGGTCCCCAATGGGAAGACCGACACAAATGGGGTCACACCCATCAGGAATATTGCAATGCACTGTCCCTGGTCCCGAGCAGAATTAAGAACAATTTTGTCTGAATTCCCTGATCCCAGAAAAGATTTAGCCGCATGTCAGAGGTTCATTAAGGACCTGGGTAACTCCACTGAACCTAACAACAAAGATTGGCGGACACTACTGCGGGCATGCCTGCCCTCTAGTATTGACCCTGTGAAATTTATAGCTGACTGTAAATTAGACGAAGAGGTACCCCTTACGGATGAGTATAATCAAGATAATGTAACCAGAATCAATCTGCAGCTGGGAATATACTTCCCAGCTGTGGTAAAATGGAACAAAATTTTCTCCATCAAACAAATGGAAGGAGAAACTGCCTCTGACTATTTCCACCGGGCACTGGAGGAAATGGCTAAATATACTGGGATCGTGGACATTGAGGCAAATATACACCATAGAGAGGTAGCGGTGTCCGTCTTGATGGACGTTTTAAAGGAGGTATTAAGGAATAGGGTACAAACCACTCACCCTAACTGGAGAGGCATGTCGGTGGCCGCCTTAAGAGAGACTGCTGTTGGGCACGACAGGAACATCACAAGACGCAGGGAGTCACAGAGTGATAAACTGATGGCTATAAGTATCCAAGCCCTTACAACAAGGCCGCCTCAGTCTAAATCTCAGACCCCTGGTGGTAAGCCGTATATGGTAAAATGTTACAATTGTAGCAGGGAAGGACATTTTGCACGTAACTGCACCAGTAACCCACACAATGCATATAAAAACCCTAGACAACGACATGACATACGAGATTGGGATCAAGGACCGCAGAGACGGAGTTATGAGCCACACGCAGGGGAAACAAGAAGGTATCCCCCAAGAAGAGACTGGCAAGTCTCTGATAGTTCCCATTTACCCCCTTCACAGGTAATGGCTGCCAGCGCAATGCAGGGAGGTCACCACGCACCATAGGGGTGGGGCCACACCTGTAATCTGCAGCCAGTGAAATTAATTGCGAGCCTTGGAAGTGAACCCGAGGTCACAATTGATGTAGCTGGTAAATCTCTAAATTTCCTTGTAGATACGGGGGCGGCCAAGTCAGTGATAAATTCGACCGTGGGCATGAGAACCACTGGTAAAACAATTCCAGCCATGAGAGTAACAGGAGTAGTGCGACAATATCCTTTAAGCAAACCAGCAGAGATTACGATAGTGCCTTTGCACACCAAGCATTCTTTTCTGCTGGCTGCATCGGCTCCGACTAATCTCCTAGGGAGAGATTTACTGTGCAAAATGGGATGCGTCATATATTGTACTCCTGAAGGTGTGTTCTTGGATATACCCGAAAACCACGCTCAGAAAGCGCAGGATATGCTAGACTCCCCAACAAGATTAATGTCACACACTGTTATTGTAAATAGGTGTCCGTCCAAGGTAGAAGAAATGACTTCCCAGATACCGGAGTCACTTTGGACCAAGGACGGACAAGACACTGGATTAATGGCAAACGTAGCCCCAGTAGTTGTGCAAGTAAAAGATGGTAGGATAGCTCCAAAAATCCCACAATACCCTCTGAAGCCAGAGGTGGAGTTAGGAGTTTACCCTGTAATAGAGCGCTTGCTACAACAGGGCATTCTGGTAAGGACGTCCAGCACTGCCAATAGTCCCATCTTCCCTGTTAAAAAGAGTGGGGGGAGGGGTTACAGATTAGTGCAGGATCTAAAGGGGATCAACAAAATAGTTGAGAGTCAATTCCCTGTAGTGCCAAATCCAGCTGTCATCCTTATGCAAATCCCTCCCACTGCCAAATTTTTCACTGTGATTGACCTCTGCTCCGCCTTCTTCTCGGTACCTCTGCACCCTGACAGTCAATACTTATTCGCATTTACATACAGAGGAGTCCAGTACACCTGGACTCGCTTACCACAAGGTTTCTTAGATAGTCCAAGTATTTTCTCACAGGCCCTGCATGATTGTTTACAGTCTTTCCAACCAGAGAGTGGATCAATATTGATACAGTATGTAGATGATTTACTGCTGTGTTCAGATTCACTGGAAGCGTCCCTGAGAGATACGAAACAACTCCTGTTTCATCTTTCAGACACAGGACACAAGGTTTCCAAGGACAAGTTACAATTATGCCAGACCCGTGTGAAGTATTTGGGACACTGTCTAACACAAGGACTGAGACACCTTACCGCTGATAGAATTCAAGCAATTCGTGACATGACCCTGCCACAAACCCAGCAACAGATTAGAACGTTTTTAGGAATGTGTGGGTATTGCCGTAACTGGATCCCAGGTTTTTCCATACTGGCCTTGCCTTTACAGGAGATGGTTTCCTCAAACAAACCTGATCGGATTTCGCAGACGGACGAGTCTGAGATGGCATTTGAAAGACTTAAACAGTGCCTAACGCAGGCACCAGCATTAGGTATGCCAGATTATGGAAAACCCTTTGAACTGTACGGAACAGAGAGTGCTGGGTGCGCAGCAGGTGTCTTAACCCAGAAGCATGGTGATGCCAGCAGGCCGGTAGCCTACTATAGCGCTCAGCTAGATACGGTAGCGCGATCCCTCCCCACATGCTTGCAAAGTGTTGCAGCGATAGCATTGTTAGTAAGTAAAAGCGAAGATGCTGTGCTAGGACACAACCTCACAATTCATACACCACATGCAGTGTCAGCTTTACTGAATTCTGCCCAAACCAGGCACGTCTCATCAGCGCGGTTTACAAGATGGGAATTGGCATTGATGGCCCCCGTAAACATCACCACAAGGAGATGCAGCGCATTAAATCCTGCAACGTATCTCCCAGGTGTGCCTGGACAGGCACAAAGGGTGGAGGATGAGAGTGATGGTGAAGGAGGATTTAATACAGGGGATGACACGCATGATTGTATGGAATATTTGGCCCAAAATTTCACGGCAAGGTCTGACATCAGTGACAACCCACTGGAAGATGTAGATTTTACTTTCTACACTGACGGTAGTTGTCACAGACAGACGGACTCGGGAGACTTGTGTACTGGATACGCAGTCGTAGATGACCAAGGTACCATAGAAGCGGAATCCTTAGGCCCACCACACTCAGCACAAGTTGCTGAACTGGTTGCCCTAACCAGAGCATGCGAATTGGCTAAAGGCAAGTCAGCCAATATCTACACAGATTCTAGGTACGCCTCCGGAGTAGTCCATGATTTCGGGGCCCTATGGCGCCTCAGAAATTTCATGACGGCAGCCGGCACACCAGTAGCGCATGCAGCCCACATCAAAAGACTTCTAACAGCGATACAGGAACCCGACAGTGGCTGTTATCAAGTGTAAAGCTCACACGTATAGCCAAGACCCGGTATCACTTGGTAACAGCCGAGCAGACGAAGCTGCTAAATCAGCAGCCGGTAACCCCATACAAACAGACAGTACACAACTAATGGTATTTAATACTGTAAACACACAGAAATTATGTGAAATGCAAAACTTGTGTTCCCCACAGGAAAAGGCAGTTTGGCGGTCAAAAGGATATGGCCAGGAGTCCTCAGGACTCTGGACAGATGGACAGGGTAAGCCAGTGGTACCCAGAGCATACCTTCCAAGTCTAGCGGAAGCGGCACATGGGCTGACTCATCTAGGCAAAGAAGGAATGTGTAAGTTGGTAAGAGCTTATTGGTGCGCCCCAGGATTTTCTTCCCATGCGGGTAAAAGAGCGATGACATGTCTCACCTGCTTGAGGAAGAATATCGGAAAGGCAATACCAACAGAGCCATCCCATATCCCTCCGACAGATGGCCCTTTTCAGGTAATACAAATTGATTTCATACAATTGCCACCTTGTAGAAATTTAAAGTATGTATTGGTCTGTATTGACGTGTTCTCAAATTGGGTTGAAGCATTTCCCACGGCCACAAATACCGCTGTGTTTACTGCAAAGAAAATTGTGCAGGAATTTGTGTGCAGGTATGGTATCCCTAGAATCATTGAGAGTGATAGGGGTACCCATTTTTCAGGTGAAGTCTTTCAAACAATGTGTAAGTTGATGGGAATTAATAGTAAGCTGCACACTCCGTACCGCCCCCAGGCGAGTGCGAAGGTGGAAAGAGTAAACAGCACTATTAAAAACAAATTAAGCAAGGTAATGGCTGAAACAGGATTGTTGTGGCCCGAAGCTTTGCCAATCGTATTATACAGCATCAGAACCACTCCCAGGTCCCCTCTTAATCTGTCTCCTTTTGAAATTCTGTTTGGTCGACAACCCCATGTTATGATTAACCCCCAGGATGATTTGAAGTGTAACAATGAAGTAACCGTAAAGTACTTGGTTAAGATGAGTAAGCAATTGAGGAATCAGAATGATAATCTAAAAAGTTGGTGATTCCTGATTTGCCAGACAATAATTGTCATGACATTGAACCTGGGGATTATGTAATGATACGGAATTTTCTACGCTCAGGTTGCCTTATTGACAGATGGGAAGGACCATATCAAGTCTTATTGACCAGCACAACAGCATTGAAGGTTGCCGAGAGAGAGACTTGGGTCCATTCGTCTCACTGTAAAAAGGTCGCTGACCCAGAGAGGTCCTGTGATAAAGAACAGACGGTAGAGGTTGTATCACTAGAGTGTCTGTTCCGGGAAAATTGAGACGACACCTGAGCGCTGAGAATAATAAGACCGGAGGCGTTTGTCGAGCCAGATTTCTTTTTTCCCTTTTGTTATTTTCTCCAGTTCCCATCTCCCTCCTATTCTCCTTCCCCCTTCTTATTTGTCCCCTTTTACTCCTCTAAGATGGACTTGCCCCAAGAGACTGTGATCCGGATTTTCCTGTTGACCATGATGTTGACCAAAGCAGTCTGTTTCGGTGAGAGTACCATGGAGGTCGAGAAAGGATCGGGAATGGGTTCTGATGACCAGGATGGAGGCGTAGATTTCCAAGAGCAACATAATCTCAGAGTAAAGGCGAGTATCAGAAAACGATCTGGTAGCATTGACAATAGAAGGAATTGTGAAGGATTGTTAGCTGAAGAGAACTGCATCTGTAGGCATTGTGACAATATAGTTGAGGATGGGTGCATCAAGAAATGTCAGTCCAGTTTTAATGTCCACATGGACCGGCATCCATTGAGTGACTATCACTCCTTAGTGGGTAAAGTGTTAAATCAGACAGACTGTTGGGTATGCTCTCAAGTACCTCAAGGTCATAGCAAATCAGGACTAGTACCATTCCCTTTAACTGTAGGAGAGGTACTTGAGTTAAGTGGTGGGAGGCCGGTGGACAAGAGGTTTAATATCTCTAGTCCTCCTAGTTTGAAGCTCCACCAGTATCATGTGGATAGGTCTTTAGTATGCTTTAACATTTCCACTCCCCGAAAGCCGGGAAATTGGGAAGTGTCATGGAGTAATCAAACCATGACATTTTCATATAGAGCCGATAGAATGCCCATAGACACAGAACTTATACGCCAGATAGCCGACCATGGAAAATATTTCCGGTATAGGTATACTCTAGGAAGTAGGACCATGCGAGTTGGAGAAGTATCACCAGGATACTTACCTGATACGTGTACTAGACAGATGGGAGAGTTAGGGTTAGGAGATTTCACATGGAAAATTTGTAACATGGTAATGTCATACTCCGTCCCATATGTTCTCCCCGATGATGCATATTTCATATGTGGGAGAAAGGCGTATAAGTGGCTTGCCCCAAACTCAGAGGGATTGTGTTACATTGGAAAAGTACTGCCTGAAGTAATGACTGTATCCCATAACAAAATGAAAGACATTCACCGCGGTGCCCAAGCTCCTTATACTCACACTCATTACGAGCACATCGTTAAAAGGCACCTGATAGAGAGGACAGAGCACTCGGCCTCTGATCTGATCCATGAATCCACTGGGATTCAATTCCTACTCGCGTTAGATATCACTCGTACCGCCAGAGGAGTGATAAATTATAAATATATATCTGCGCTTGCAAATTTATTAGACAATATCACCGAAATGTATGACAACACATTCAGGTATACTGGGAGAGAGTTACAAGCCTACAAAACAGAGCTGGTTCAGCATAGGATGATTCTCAATTATCTCACAGCAGTGACAGGCGGGTATTGTGTTACCCTAGCAACTCAATATGGAATAAAGTGCTGCACGTACATTACAAACAGCACGGAGGACCCAGCCGAGGTCATAGACCAAAAGATGGATGAAATTCTACAATTAAAGTGGGAGTTTCGAAGGAAACACAATCTCACACTCGCTGCTGTGGGTAATGAGCTGACCAGTTGGGTGTCATGGTTGAACCCACGAAATTGGTTCTCTGGTTTAGGAGAATGGACCCAAGGTATTATAATGGACGTAGGGAAATTTCTCTTGTGTATTCTGGGAGTCGTCATATTGGTTGGCCTGATATTTAGATGCGTTCGGACTTTAACGAAGTGTAAAGGTAGTACCAGAGTGATGAGTCTGAGGAGCGAGGACACTGTAATAACAACAAATAATTTGATTTATGACCCAACGATAGAGACAATGTTGTGATGAAAAGGTGATTCCACGGTCCGTTTCTTTCACCCGTTTCATCTTTGTTTTCCTCCAAGGTACAAAGACATCCGCTTGGAAGAAGAATTTGACAACCTCTTTTATACAGACCATTGATGGACTATGCCACAGACCCCCAATATCCCTAGTGACTTTAACCTTTACGATAGCCCAATACTTTAGAGACTGTAATTTTATGGACAATGGAACAACTTTTGCTCGCTATTTATAGCAAAAGCACCGAGAGACATCAGACAATATGTACATCAAGACAAGACATCAGACAAGACCTCAATCGGCGACTGTTTATTTAAACTCACATAGTTTACGACTGCATTTATAACGATTGTTTCTTATCTTCACCTCTACAACCTCCAGGTAATGACACACATAGTCGATAGGGAATATAGACACATATCAGCATTCACATGTTCTCCCCCCTTCATGTATCATCAACTAAATGTGCTCCCCATTTGTTGCAACCAAAAGCCGAAAAGAGCTCGGTAGAGTTTGACAGCCCATCCACAGATCCCTGACACGGGATAAGGAGGATTCAAATGTATACTTCGCAATACCTCGAAGCTTGATTTAAAACACGTACGGCACGATGATACATGACCCCTCAAACATGGATTCATACACACATGCTTCTACTATCTCACTAGGTCATACCTTTTTCCCACCTTCTCCTCTCCTCCCTTTACCCAATCATAAAAAGGTATTTACATGATGACATATATTTTTCTTTTTTTGAACTGTTTTAGGAAGTGGCAGTTATTGATGACTGCCAAAGGGTGGACTGTCAAAGTCGGAAAAATATCATGTTGTACGTTGCCATATATTCACCCTATGCGCTTGCCCGCTGCACGTGCACATTCTCTCCCGTGCATGCGCATATTCGCAGTTGCGTAATGGAGCTTCTACGGCCGTGCGCATTGGCGCGTGATATGTGCATTTACGGTAGAGTTTGTGTGCGTCTAGCGGGCGACTCAATCGTTACATAGTAAATCCAAATAGTATGTTTTATAGGTAATGTTCCCCTTAATAATAACTAAGTTTGTTAATTGTAACTGGTCCCTGGACAGAGGAATTCCTCTTTGCATGATACGAAGGGTCAGACAGGGTTTGAGCAGTGGTGTTTGGTACCTAACTAAAGAACATTTTATTAGAAACAATCCGGTGCTGGTTAGGTAAAGATTAATCGCTCCTGCGTATAGTTATGTCTATTAGTAGTTTCTGGACATTTACTATATTTGCAGTTCATTATCCATGCGGCGGGAATCCTGAGATTCCCTCCCACCTGAGCAGTTCAATATAGTCACAGCCCACCTGTTCAAACTAACCTATGACCTTTTGTTATAGTGTGAGGAGACATTCCTGTGTCCAATGAACAATGAGATTATAGGACCCTTTGTAGTGCACTGTATATTGTGTATATAAGGGCCACTGTCCCCAGACCGGCCAGTACTCTCTCTCATCAACATTTATCTCTGATAATTGGAGGACTGGATCCGGTTGCGCTAGCGAGTGTTCCCCGTATGGTATGTTTCTCTGTGGCCACTTTGTTACCCATGTAATGTTAGCTGTTCATTCTTAGTCTATGTATTTGTGTGTGTGATTGTGCCGCTATTGTATATTCACGTGTAGTTATTCTGTTAGATATTTATGTTAGCCTGTAGTGTATGAACTGTTAACTGTTTTTCCTTTTTTACTTACCTAAATATTGTTAGTAAAGGTGTTGGAACCTTAGCAAGGTATTGTGTGTTTATTACATTGCTGAGGGTAATCGGAGCGTTTCAATCGCTCAAGCAGCTTTTATATTAGCAAGGTTAAGCAGCGTTATATCGCTACAGTATTTCAGTAGTAAGGTTTACAGTACAAACTCAATCTTTCAGTGTGTTGCATACAAGGTTTACTGAGTGTCATCCCGTGAGCATCTGCGCCGCTCGTGTTCCCCTCGTGGTCACGAGCGTCCGCTACGCTGTTTGCGTAGCATTACGGTAGTCGGCCGCCTATAGCGTGCTCGACACCAAGCGTTAAGCTGTGAGCGAGCGTGCCGCATGTGCGACTCGACCACGGCTGAGCGTCTGCTACGCTAAGTGCGTACCCTTACGGTACCCCATACGCCAATTGCGTACTGAGTCTCTTACCCATATATATTGAATTTTATAAGGTAATAAATCGGCATTATCAATTGGGGCCTCGTCCGTCCTCCACATATCCACACTAGTGCACACAGACTTTATCTGTCAGCAAAGGGTGGGAAAGCAGTATCCTTTCATATCCGTATTGGTGGTGAGGGATACAGTGGTGCTGACTAGATAAGCGTCTGTTACGCTACGCTGTAGGAGTGCTGGGGTGGAATCCGGAACCGGAAGGTAGGAAGGTAAGAACAATACGCTATTATCTTTTAAAACTGTTTATTTCTGTTTTGCGTACGCACGCACGCACACACCTGCATTGTTGCGGCTCACTCTCTTGTTGCCATTAGAATCGATTATTAGAGACGTGCTGAGGAAATCTGGTGCTATTTAGTTGAGATTATAAAGGATAATTTTTAAGGGAATAATTGTAAAGGACACGCACACAGCATAGCAAATACTGTGTGGTGTACGGTAAGCGATTACAGTTGAACATCGTTTACATTTATAGAAGCGTGTTAGTTGCGTTGCTGTGGGCATATCTGGACTTTGTGCATACGTGTCTCGGGCAACGTGCGAGATTACGTACGCAACACAAAGGCATACGCACGTAGCGTGTTTACGCAACGGAGCGTACGGATACGCCCACCGAGACTCAAATCACACGATAACATTGTTTTAGTGGGGGCGGTATAGTATAGCCACCTGATAATAGCACAGGTTTGTTCAGTTTCTAAAAAGCTTAGTTAAAAGAGAACCTTTTTCTATTTGCAATACTCAGGGATTGGACTACTGCCTGTATGAAAGGAATTTCTGTACAGAAAGATCAGTGTGCACATGAGTAAATAGGAGTGAGTGTGGAAATAAAGGTATTATTTTGTGAACCCAGAAATCGGTATCCCGTCGGAGACCACATCAGGTGAGTGGACACTTGGTGGCGTGGGACTGGCTTGCCCGCGTTAACATTATACAAGGTAAAAGGAGCAAGTAGTATCCGCAGACAAAAGGACTGCGAAGGTTTAAGCGCAGCCCGGGGGGTTTTGCGTAGTACCCATATAGACAAGTTGAGCTCCGGCTGAAGTTTTCGCAGCCTAAACAACCGATTCCGTTGGTCATACAGCGTATAAATATTAAGTTACTTATGCGCAGTGCGACTGGACCGCACGTAATTGTGTGCATTAGTTTGTTACCTTGATACCCATTAAAATTTATTGTGGGATCATAAACGCTATTTGTACATTCTAACGTGATTTGTGTAGGTTTTTGTTATTTTAAGGGAGTTTCGCTGTTCACTCAGGAAATCTCCAACAACCAATACTTACTGGGGAGGGTAGCATACTCCCACACGCCCCAATAAATAGAGGTTACAAAAAGATCCCGCGAATTGGGTACGACCAGTGGTGGGCACATTGCTGGAACTCGTATTGGCCAATTGGGGCGTAAAGTGAGTGAAGGCACTAGTTGAACTTTCACCGTCGCCTTACCGCGGGCAACTTGGTTTGTTTTGTAAGACCTCGCTGAGACAGCAATATCTGCAAACGATGGGGGCCAGTTGTTCAAAGAAGGGACGTCCAACAAGGGTTCACGTTGGTATTTGTTGGCCCAAAGGGTCAGCACGGTATATAATGTGTGAAAAATACGGATCACACACACAGGTATTATGCAAAGAATGGGAACGAATGACAGAGGATGATGGGGAACAGTTTCCCCGGGTAGGCAGTTTGAACCCTGAGATATTGCAAAATCTAAGAAAAAGGATAGGTCTAATAAAATCTGCAAAGCAGAGGATTAGACATTATGATTGTTTACAGGTATGGCAACAGGAAAGTGAAATACAACAGGAATTAGCTCAGAAAGCAAATTCAAATCCTAGTAGGAGTCTGATAGCAACGGCACCACCACCGTATATAGTAGGGGAAAAAGTGGCTGCAGAGAATGACATGCGGGTGTACGATAAGGGTGCACTTAACCAATGTAGTAGTGATAAGAATAAAATGAAAGTTAATGCAAATGTTGATACTAACGCTAACCAATGCAAGTTGTATCCCATTTTAAACTTCCCCCAGGAATACGACCAGGAAGATGAGCCCACTACGATTTCAGCTCTCTCTCTAGCGGCCACCATAAATGATACTTCAGTGGGTACCGCCCAACCAGTAAGAGTGGTATCAAAGGCCCATAGTTCAGGGACAGGTGAGGTTGTGTCTAAAGGTAAGTACGGCACTGTACAATATGCTGAAACTGTTGCACCACATACTGTAGAATCAACCCAGAATGAAGTAATTAATCTTAATCCTGTTAGAGTGATAGCGGTCCCCAATGGGAAGACCGACACAAATGGGGTCACACCCATCAGGAATATTGCAATGCACTGTCCCTGGTCCCGAGCAGAATTAAGAACAATTTTGTCTGAATTCCCTGATCCCAGAAAAGATTTAGCCGCATGTCAGAGGTTCATTAAGGACCTGGGTAACTCCACTGAACCTAACAACAAAGATTGGCGGACACTACTGCGGGCATGCCTGCCCTCTAGTATTGACCCTGTGAAATTTATAGCTGACTGTAAATTAGACGAAGAGGTACCCCTTACGGATGAGTATAATCAAGATAATGTAACCAGAATCAATCTGCAGCTGGGAATATACTTCCCAGCTGTGGTAAAATGGAACAAAATTTTCTCCATCAAACAAATGGAAGGAGAAACTGCCTCTGACTATTTCCACCGGGCACTGGAGGAAATGGCTAAATATACTGGGATCGTGGACATTGAGGCAAATATACACCATAGAGAGGTAGCGGTGTCCGTCTTGATGGACGTTTTAAAGGAGGTATTAAGGAATAGGGTACAAACCACTCACCCTAACTGGAGAGGCATGTCGGTGGCCGCCTTAAGAGAGACTGCTGTTGGGCACGACAGGAACATCACAAGACGCAGGGAGTCACAGAGTGATAAACTGATGGCTATAAGTATCCAAGCCCTTACAACAAGGCCGCCTCAGTCTAAATCTCAGACCCCTGGTGGTAAGCCGTATATGGTAAAATGTTACAATTGTAGCAGGGAAGGACATTTTGCACGTAACTGCACCAGTAACCCACACAATGCATATAAAAACCCTAGACAACGACATGACATACGAGATTGGAATCAAGGACCGCAGAGACGGAGTTATGAGCCACACGCAGGGGAAACAAGAAGGTATCCCCCAAGAAGAGACTGGCAAGTCTCTGATAGTTCCCATTTACCCCCTTCACAGGTAATGGCTGCCAGCGCAATGCAGGGAGGTCACCACGCACCATAGGGGTGGGGCCACACCTGTAATCTGCAGCCAGTGAAATTAATTGCGAGCCTTGGAAGTGAACCCGAGGTCACAATTGATGTAGCTGGTAAATCTCTAAATTTCCTTGTAGATACGGGGGCGGCCAAGTCGGTGATAAATTCGACCGTGGGCATGAGAACCACTGGTAAAACAATTCCAGCCATGAGAGTAACAGGAGTAGTGCGACAATATCCTTTAAGCAAACCAGCAGAGATTACGATAGTGCCTTTGCACACCAAGCATTCTTTTCTGCTGGCTGCATCGGCTCCGACTAATCTCCTAGGGAGAGATTTACTGTGCAAAATGGGATGCGTCATATATTGTACTCCTGAAGGTGTGTTCTTGGATATACCCGAAAACCACGCTCAGAAAGCGCAGGATATGCTAGACTCCCCAACAAGATTAATGTCACACACTGTTATTGTAAATAGGTGTCCGTCCAAGGTAGAAGAAATGACTTCCCAGATACCGGAGTCACTTTGGACCAAGGACGGACAAGACACTGGATTAATGGCAAACGTAGCCCCAGTAGTTGTGCAAGTAAAAGATGGTAGGATAGCTCCAAAAATCCCACAATACCCTCTGAAGCCAGAGGTGGAGTTAGGAGTTTACCCTGTAATAGAGCGCTTGCTACAACAGGGCATTCTGGTAAGGACGTCCAGCACTGCCAATAGTCCCATCTTCCCTGTTAAAAAGAGTGGGGGGAGGGGTTACAGATTAGTGCAGGATCTAAAGGGGATCAACAAAATAGTTGAGAGTCAATTCCCTGTAGTGCCAAATCCAGCTGTCATCCTTATGCAAATCCCTCCCACTGCCAAATTTTTCACTGTGATTGACCTCTGCTCCGCCTTCTTCTCGGTACCTCTGCACCCTGACAGTCAATACTTATTCGCATTTACATACAGAGGAGTCCAGTACACCTGGACTCGCTTACCACAAGGTTTCTTAGATAGTCCAAGTATTTTCTCACAGGCCCTGCATGATTGTTTACAGTCTTTCCAACCAGAGAGTGGATCAATATTGATACAGTATGTAGATGATTTACTGCTGTGTTCAGATTCACTGGAAGCGTCCCTGAGAGATACGAAACAACTCCTGTTTCATCTTTCAGACACAGGACACAAGGTTTCCAAGGACAAGTTACAATTATGCCAGACCCGTGTGAAGTATTTGGGACACTGTCTAACACAAGGACTGAGACACCTTACCGCTGATAGAATTCAAGCAATTCGTGACATGACCCTGCCACAAACCCAGCAACAGATTAGAACGTTTTTAGGAATGTGTGGGTATTGCCGTAACTGGATCCCAGGTTTTTCCATACTGGCCTTGCCTTTACAGGAGATGGTTTCCTCAAACAAACCTGATCGGATTTCGCAGACGGACGAGTCTGAGATGGCATTTGAAAGACTTAAACAGTGCCTAACGCAGGCACCAGCATTAGGTATGCCAGATTATGGAAAACCCTTTGAACTGTACGGAACAGAGAGTGCTGGGTGCGCAGCAGGTGTCTTAACCCAGAAGCATGGTGATGCCAGCAGGCCGGTAGCCTACTATAGCGCTCAGCTAGATACGGTAGCGCGATCCCTCCCCACATGCTTGCAAAGTGTTGCAGCGATAGCATTGTTAGTAAGTAAAAGCGAAGATGCTGTGCTAGGACACAACCTCACAATTCATACACCACATGCAGTGTCAGCTTTACTGAATTCTGCCCAAACCAGGCACGTCTCATCAGCGCGGTTTACAAGATGGGAATTGGCATTGATGGCCCCCGTAAACATCACCATAAGAAGATGCAGCGCATTAAATCCTGCAACGTATCTCCCAGGTGTGCCTGGACAGGCACAAAGGGTGGAGGATGAGAGTGATGGTGAAGGAGGATTTAATATAGGGGATGACACGCATGATTGTATGGAATATTTGGCCCAAAATTTCACGGCAAGGTCTGACATCAGTGACAACCCACTGGAAGATGTAGATTTTACTTTCTACACTGACGGTAGTTGTCACAGACAGACGGACTCGGGAGACTTGTGTACTGGATACGCAGTCGTAGATGACCAAGGTACCATAGAAGCGGAATCCTTAGGCCCACCACACTCAGCACAAGTTGCTGAACTGGTTGCCCTAACCAGAGCATGCGAATTGGCTAAAGGCAAGTCAGCCAATATCTACACAGATTCTAGGTACGCCTCCGGAGTAGTCCATGATTTCGGGGCCCTATGGCGCCTCAGAAATTTCATGACGGCAGCCGGCACACCAGTAGCGCATGCAGCCCACATCAAAAGACTTCTAACAGCGATACAGGAACCCGACAGTGGCTGTTATCAAGTGTAAAGCTCACACGTATAGCCAAGACCCGGTATCACTTGGTAACAGCCGAGCAGACGAAGCTGCTAAATCAGCAGCCGGTAACCCCATACAAACAGACAGTACACAACTAATGGTATTTAATACTGTAAACACACAGAAATTATGTGAAATGCAAAACTTGTGTTCCCCACAGGAAAAGGCAGTTTGGCGGTCAAAAGGATATGGCCAGGAGTCCTCAGGACTCTGGACAGATGGACAGGGTAAGCCAGTGGTACCCAGAGCATACCTTCCAAGTCTAGCGGAAGCGGCACATGGGCTGACTCATCTAGGCAAAGAAGGAATGTGTAAGTTGGTAAGAGCTTATTGGTGCGCCCCAGGATTTTCTTCCCATGCGGGTAAAAGAGCGATGACATGTCTCACCTGCTTGAGGAAGAATATCGGAAAGGCAATACCAACAGAGCCATCCCATATCCCTCCGACAGATGGCCCTTTTCAGGTAATACAAATTGATTTCATACAATTGCCACCTTGTAGAAATTTAAAGTATGTATTGGTCTGTATTGACGTGTTCTCAAATTGGGTTGAAGCATTTCCCACGGCCACAAATACCGCTGTGTTTACTGCAAAGAAAATTGTGCAGGAATTTGTGTGCAGGTATGGTATCCCTAGAATCATTGAGAGTGATAGGGGTACCCATTTTTCAGGTGAAGTCTTTCAAACAATGTGTAAGTTGATGGGAATTAATAGTAAGCTGCACACTCCGTACCGCCCCCAGGCGAGTGCGAAGGTGGAAAGAGTAAACAGCACTATTAAAAACAAATTAAGCAAGGTAATGGCTGAAACAGGATTGTTGTGGCCCGAAGCTTTGCCAATCGTATTATACAGCATCAGAACCACTCCCAGGTCCCCTCTTAATCTGTCTCCTTTTGAAATTCTGTTTGGTCGACAACCCCATGTTATGATTAACCCCCAGGATGATTTGAAGTGTAACAATGAAGTAACCGTAAAGTACTTGGTTAAGATGAGTAAGCAATTGAGGAATCAGAATGATAATCTAAAAAGTTGGTGATTCCTGATTTGCCAGACAATAATTGTCATGACATTGAACCTGGGGATTATGTAATGATACGGAATTTTCTACGCTCAGGTTGCCTTATTGACAGATGGGAAGGACCATATCAAGTCTTATTGACCAGCACAACAGCATTGAAGGTTGCCGAGAGAGAGACTTGGGTCCATTCGTCTCATTGTAAAAAGGTCGCTGACCCAGAGAGGTCCTGTGATAAAGAACAGACGGTAGAGGTTGTATCACTAGAGTGTCTGTTCCGGGAAAATTGAGACGACACCTGAGCGCTGAGAATAATAAGACCGGAGGCGTTTGTCGAGCCAGATTTCTTTTTTCCCTTTTGTTATTTTCTCCAGTTCCCATCTCCCTCCTATTCTCCTTCCCCCTTCTTATTTGTCCCCTTTTACTCCTCTAAGATGGACTTGCCCCAAGAGACTGTGATCCGGATTTTCCTGTTGACCATGATGTTGACCAGAGCAGTCTGTTTCGGTGAGAGTACCATGGAGGTCGAGAAAGGATCGGGAATGGGTTCTGATGACCAGGATGGAGGCGTAGATTTCCAAGAGCAACATAATCTCAGAGTAAAGGCGAGTATCAGAAAACGATCTGGTAGCATTGACAATAGAAGGAATTGTGAAGGATTGTTAGCTGAAGAGAACTGCATCTGTAGGCATTGTGACAATATAGTTGAGGATGGGTGCATCAAGAAATGTCAGTCCAGTTTTAATGTCCACATGGACCGGCATCCATTGAGTGACTATCACTCCTTAGTGGGTAAAGTGTTAAATCAGACAGACTGTTGGGTATGCTCTCAAGTACCTCAAGGTCATAGCAAATCAGGACTAGTACCATTCCCTTTAACTGTAGGAGAGGTACTTGAGTTAAGTGGTGGGAGGCCGGTGGACAAGAGGTTTAATATCTCTAGTCCTCCTAGTTTGATGCTCCACCAGTATCATGTGGATAGGTCTTTAGTATGCTTTAACATTTCCACTCCCCGAAAGCCGGGAAATTGGGAAGTGTCATGGAGTAATCAAACCATGACATTTTCATATAGAGCCGATAGAATGCCCATAGACACAGAACTTATACGCCAGATAGCCGACCATGGAAAATATTTCCGGTATAGGTATACTCTAGGAAGTAGGACCATGCGAGTTGGAGAAGTATCACCAGGATACTTACCTGATACGTGTACTAGACAGATGGGAGAGTTAGGGTTAGGAGATTTCACATGGAAAATTTGTAACATGGTAATGTCATACTCCGTCCCATATGTTCTCCCCGATGATGCATATTTCATATGTGGGAGAAAGGCGTATAAGTGGCTTGCCCCAAACTCAGAGGGATTGTGTTACATTGGAAAAGTACTGCCTGAAGTAATGACTGTATCCCATAACAAAATGAAAGACATTCACCGCGGTGCCCAAGCTCCTTATACTCACACTCATTACGAGCACATCGTTAAAAGGCACCTGATAGAGAGGACAGAGCACTCGGCCTCTGATCTGATCCATGAATCCACTGGGATTCAATTCCTACTCGCGTTAGATATCACTCGTACCGCCAGAGGAGTGATAAATTATAAATATATATCTGCGCTTGCAAATTTATTAGACAATATCACCGAAATGTATGACAACACAGTCAGGTATACTGGGAGAGAGTTACAAGCCTACAAAACAGAGCTGGTTCAGCATAGGATGATTCTCAATTATCTCACAGCAGTGACAGGCGGGTATTGTGTTACCCTAGCAACTCAATATGGAATAAAGTGCTGCACGTACATTACAAACAGCACGGAGGACCCAGCCGAGGTCATAGACCAAAAGATGGATGAAATTCTACAATTAAAGTGGGAGTTTCGAAGGAAACACAATCTCACACTCGCTGCTGTGGGTAATGAGCTGACCAGTTGGGTGTCATGGTTGAACCCACGAAATTGGTTCTCTGGTTTAGGAGAATGGACCCAAGGTATTATAATGGACGTAGGGAAATTTCTCTTGTGTATTCTGGGAGTCGTCATATTGGTTGGCCTGATATTTAGATGCGTTCGGACTTTAACGAAGTGTAAAGGTAGTACCAGAGTGATGAGTCTGAGGAGCGAGGACACTGTAATAACAACTAATTTGATTTATGACCCAACGATAGAGACAATGTTGTGATGAAAAGGTGATTCCACGGTCCGTTTCTTTCACCCGTTTCTCCTTTGTTTTCCTCCAAGGTACAAAGACATCCGCTTGGAAGAAGAATTTGACAACCTCTTTTATACAGACCATTAATGGACTATGCCACAGACCCCCAATATCCCTAGTGACTTTAACCTTTACGATAGCCCAATACTTTAGAGACTGTAATTTTATGGACAATGGAACAACTTTTGCTCGCTATTTATAGCAAAAGCACCGAGAGACATCAGACAATATGTACATCAAGACAAGACATCAGACAAGACCTCAATCGGCGACTGTTTATTTAAACTCACATAGTTTACGACTGCATTTATAACGATTGTTTCTTATCTTCACCTCTACAACCTCCAGGTAATGACACACATAGTCGATAGGGAATATAGACACATATCAGCATTCACATGTTCTCCCCCCTTCATGTATCATCAACTAAATGTGCTCCCCATTTGTTGCAACCAAAAGCCGAAAAGAGCTCGGTAGAGTTTGACAGCCCATCCACAGATCCCTGACACGGGATAAGGAGGATTCAAATGTATACTTCGCAATACCTCGAAGCTTGATTTAAAACACGTACGGCACGATGATACATGACCCCTCAAACATGGATTCATACACACATGCTTCTACTATCTCACTAGGTCATACCTTTTTCCCACCTTCTCCTCTCCTCCCTTTACCCAATCATAAAAAGGTATTTACATGATGACATATATTTTTCTTTTTTTGAACTGTTTTAGGAAGTGGCAGTTATTGATGACTGCCAAAGGGTGGACTGTCAAAGTCAGAAAAATATCATGTTGTACGTTGCCATATATTCACCCTATGCGCTTGCCCGCTGCACGTGCACATTCTCTCCCGTGCATGCGCATATTCGCAGTTGCGTAATGGAGCTTCTACGGCCGTGCGCATTGGCGCGTGATATGTGCATTTACGGTAGAGTTTGTGTGCGTCTAGCGGGCGACTCAATCGTTACATAGTAAATCCAAATAGTATGTTTTATAGGTAATGTTCCCCTTAATAATAACTAAGTTTGTTAATTGTAACTGGTCCCTGGACAGAGGAATTCCTCTTTGCATGATACAAAGGGTCAGACAGGGTTTGAGCAGTGGTGTTTGGTACCTAACTAAAGAACATTTTATTAGAAACAATCCGGTGCTGGTTAGGTAAAGATTAATCGCTCCTGCGTATAGTTATGTCTATTAGTAGTTTCTGGACATTTACTATATTTGCAGTTCATTATCCATGCGGCGGGAATCCTGAGATTCCCTCCCACCTGAGCAGTTCAATATAGTCACAGCCCACCTGTTCAAACTAACCTATGACCTTTTGTTATAGTGTGAGGAGACATTCCTGTGTCCAATGAACAATGAGATTATAGGACCCTTTGTAGTGCACTGTATATTGTGTATATAAGGGCCACTGTCCCCAGACCGGCCAGTACTCTCTCTCATCAACATTTATCTCTGATAATTGGAGGACTGGATCCGGTTGCGCTAGCGAGTGTTCCCCGTATGGTATGTTTCTCTGTGGCCACTTTGTTACCCATGTAATGTTAGCTGTTCATTCTTAGTCTATGTATTTGTGTGTGTGATTGTGCCGCTATTGTATATTCACGTGTAGTTATTCTGTTAGATATTTATGTTAGCCTGTAGTGTATGAACTGTTAACTGTTTTTCCTTTTTTACTTACCTAAATATTGTTAGTAAAGGTGTTGGAACCTTAGCAAGGTATTGTGTGTTTATTACATTGCTGAGGGTAATCGGAGCGTTTCAATCGCTCAAGCAGCTTTTATATTAGCAAGGTTAAGCAGCGTTATATCGCTACAGTATTTCAGTAGTAAGGTTTACAGTACAAACTCAATCTTTCAGTGTGTTGCATACAAGGTTTACTGAGTGTCATCCCGTGAGCATCTGCGCCGCTCGTGTTCCCCTCGTGGTCACGAGCGTCCGCTACGCTGTTTGCGTAGCATTACGGTAGTCGGCCGCCTATAGCGTGCTCGACACCAAGCGTTAAGCTGTGAGCGAGCGTGCCGCATGTGCGACTCGACCACGGCTGAGCGTCTGCTACGCTAAGTGCGTACCCTTACGGTACCCCATACACCAATTGCGTACTGAGTCTCTTACCCATATATATTGAATTTTATAAGGTAATAAATCGGCATTATCAATTGGGGCCTCGTCCGTCCTCCACATATCCACACTAGTGCACACAGACTTTATCTGTCAGCAAAGGGTGGGAAAGCAGTATCCTTTCATATCCGTATTGGTGGTGAGGGATACAGTGGTGCTGACTAGATAAGCGTCTGTTACGCTACGCTGTAGGAGTGCTGGGGTGGAATCCGGAACCGGAAGGTAGGAAGGTAAGAACAATACGCTATTATCATTTAAAACTGTTTATTTCTGTTTTGCGTACGCACGCACGCACACACCTGCATTGTTGCGGCTCACTCTCTTGTTGCCATTAGAATCGATTATTAGAGACGTGCTGAGGAAATCTGGTGCTATTTAGTTGAGATTATAAAGGATAATTTTTAAGGGAATAATTGTAAAGGACACGCACACAGCATAGCAAATACTGTGTGGTGTACGGTAAGCGATTACAGTTGAACATCGTTTACATTTATAGAAGCGTGTTAGTTGCGTTGCTGTGGGCATATCTGGACTTTGTGCATACGTGTCTCGGGCAACGTGCGAGATTACGTACGCAACACAAAGGCATACGCACGTAGCGTGTTTACGCAACGGAGCGTACGGATACGCCCACCGAGACTCAAATCACACGATAACATTGTTTTAGTGGGGGCGGTATAGTATAGCCACCTGATAATAGCACAGGTTTGTTCAGTTTCTAAAAAGCTTAGTTAAAAGAGAACCTTTTTCTATTTGCAATACTCAGGGATTGGACTACTGCCTGTATGAAAGGAATTTCTGTACAGAAAGATCAGTGTGCACATGAGTAAATAGGAGTGAGTGTGGAAATAAAGGTATTATTTTGTGAACCCAGAAATCGGTATCCCGTCGGAGACCACATCAGGTGAGTGGACACTTGGTGGCGTGGGACTGGCTTGCCCGCGTTAACATTATACAAGGTAAAAGGAGCAAGTAGTATCCGCAGACAAAAGGACTGCGAAGGTTTAAGCGCAGCCCGGGGGGTTTTGCGTAGTACCCATATAGACAAGTTGAGCTCCGGCTGAAGTTTTCGCAGCCTATACAACCGATTCCGTTGGTCATACAGCGTATAAATATTAAGTTACTTATGCGCAGTGCGACTGGACCGCACGTAATTGTGTGCATTAGTTTGTTACCTTGATACCCATTAAAATTTACTGTGGGATCATAAACGCTATTTGTACATTCTAACGTGATTTGTGTAGGTTTTTGTTATTTTAAGGGAGTTTCGCTGTTCACTCAGGAAATCTCCAACAACCAATACTTACTGGGGAGGGTAGCATACTCCCACACGCCCCAATAAATAGAGGTTACAAAAAGATCCCGCGAATTGGGTACGACCAGTGGTGGGCACATTGCTGGAACTCGTATTGGCCAATTGGGGCGTAAAGTGAGTGAAGGCACTAGTTGAACTTTCACCGTCGCCTTACCGCGGGCAACTTGGTTTGTTTTGTAAGACCTCGCTGAGACAGCAATATCTGCAAACGATGGGGGCCAGTTGTTCAAAGAAGGGACGTCCAACAAGGGTTCACGTTGGTATTTGTTGGCCCAAAGGGTCAGCACGGTATATAATGTGTGAAAAATACGGATCACACACACAGGTATTATGCAAAGAATGGGAACGAATGACAGAGGATGATGGGGAACAGTTTCCCCGGGTAGGCAGTTTGAACCCTGAGATATTGCAAAATCTAAGAAAAAGGATAGGTCTAATAAAATCTGCAAAGCAGAGGATTAGACATTATGATTGTTTACAGGTATGGCAACAGGAAAGTGAAATACAACAGGAATTAGCTCAGAAAGCAAATTCAAATCCTAGTAGGAGTCTGATAGCAACGGCACCACCACCGTATATAGTAGGGGAAAAAGTGGCTGCAGAGAATGACATGCGGGTGTACGATAAGGGTGCACTTAACCAATGTAGTAGTGATAAGAATAAAATGAAAGTTAATGCAAATGTTGATACTAACGCTAACCCATGCAAGTTGTATCCCATTTTAAACTTCCCCCAGGAATACGACCAGGAAGATGAGCCCACTACGATTTCAGCTCTCTCTCTAGGGGCCACCATAAATGATACTTCAGTGGGTACCGCCCAACCAGTAAGAGTGGTATCAAAGGCCCATAGTTCAGGGACAGGTGAGGTTGTGTCTAAAGGTAAGTACGGCACTGTACAATATGCTGAAACTGTTGCACCACATACTGTAGAATCAACCCAGAATGAAGTAATTAATCTTAATCCTGTTAGAGTGATAGCGGTCCCCAATGGGAAGACCGACACAAATGGGGTCACACCCATCAGGAATATTGCAATGCACTGTCCCTGGTCCCGAGCAGAATTAAGAACAATTTTGTCTGAATTCCCTGATCCCAGAAAAGATTTAGCCGCATGTCAGAGGTTCATTAAGGACCTGGGTAACTCCACTGAACCTAACAACAAAGATTGGCGGACACTACTGCGGGCATGCCTGCCCTCTAGTATTGACCCTGTGAAATTTATAGCTGACTGTAAATTAGACGAAGAGGTACCCCTTACGGATGAGTATAATCAAGATAATGTAACCAGAATCAATCTGCAGCTGGGAATATACTTCCCAGCTGTGGTAAAATGGAACAAAATTTTCTCCATCAAACAAATGGAAGGAGAAACTGCCTCTGACTATTTCCACCGGGCACTGGAGGAAATGGCTAAATATACTGGGATCGTGGACATTGAGGCAAATATACACCATAGAGAGGTAGCGGTGTCCGTCTTGATGGACGTTTTAAAGGAGGTATTAAGGAATAGGGTACAAACCACTCACCCTAACTGGAGAGGCATGTCGGTGGCCGCCTTAAGAGAGACTGCTGTTGGGCACGACAGGAACATCACAAGACGCAGGGAGTCACAGAGTGATAAACTGATGGCTATAAGTATCCAAGCCCTTACAACAAGGCCGCCTCAGTCTAAATCTCAGACCCCTGGTGGTAAGCCGTATATGGTAAAATGTTACAATTGTAGCAGGGAAGGACATTTTGCACGTAACTGCACCAGTAACCCACACAATGCATATAAAAACCCTAGACAACGACATGACATACGAGATTGGGATCAAGGACCGCAGAGACGGAGTTATGAGCCACACGCAGGGGAAACAAGAAGGTATCCCCCAAGAAGAGACTGGCAAGTCTCTGATAGTTCCCATTTACCCCCTTCACAGGTAATGGCTGCCAGCGCAATGCAGGGAGGTCACCACGCACCATAGGGGTGGGGCCACACCTGTAATCTGCAGCCAGTGAAATTAATTGCGAGCCTTGGAAGTGAACCCGAGGTCACAATTGATGTAGCTGGTAAATCTCTAAATTTCCTTGTAGATACGGGGGCGGCCAAGTCGGTGATAAATTCGACCGTGGGCATGAGAACCACTGGTAAAACAATTCCAGCCATGAGAGTAACAGGAGTAGTGCGACAATATCCTTTAAGCAAACCAGCAGAGATTACGATAGTGCCTTTGCACACCAAGCATTCTTTTCTGCTGGCTGCATCGGCTCCGACTAATCTCCTAGGGAGAGATTTACTGTGCAAAATGGGATGCGTCATATATTGTACTCCTGAAGGTGTGTTCTTGGATATACCCGAAAACCACGCTCAGAAAGCGCAGGATATGCTAGACTCCCCAACAAGATTAATGTCACACACTGTTATTGTAAATAGGTGTCCGTCCAAGGTAGAAGAAATGACTTCCCAGATACCGGAGTCACTTTGGACCAAGGACGGACAAGACACTGGATTAATGGCAAACGTAGCCCCAGTAGTTGTGCAAGTAAAAGATGGTAGGATAGCTCCAAAAATCCCACAATACCCTCTGAAGCCAGAGGTGGAGTTAGGAGTTTACCCTGTAATAGAGCGCTTGCTACAACAGGGCATTCTGGTAAGGACGTCCAGCACTGCCAATAGTCCCATCTTCCCTGTTAAAAAGAGTGGGGGGAGGGGTTACAGATTAGTGCAGGATCTAAAGGGGATCAACAAAATAGTTGAGAGTCAATTCCCTGTAGTGCCAAATCCAGCTGTCATCCTTATGCAAATCCCTCCCACTGCCAAATTTTTCACTGTGATTGACCTCTGCTCCGCCTTCTTCTCGGTACCTCTGCACCCTGACAGTCAATACTTATTCGCATTTACATACAGAGGAGTCCAGTACACCTGGACTCGCTTACCACAAGGTTTCTTAGATAGTCCAAGTATTTTCTCACAGGCCCTGCATGATTGTTTACAGTCTTTCCAACCAGAGAGTGGATCAATATTGATACAGTATGTAGATGATTTACTGCTGTGTTCAGATTCACTGGAAGCGTCCCTGAGAGATACGAAACAACTCCTGTTTCATCTTTCAGACACAGGACACAAGGTTTCCAAGGACAAGTTACAATTATGCCAGACCCGTGTGAAGTATTTGGGACACTGTCTAACACAAGGACTGAGACACCTTACCGCTGATAGAATTCAAGCAATTCGTGACATGACCCTGCCACAAACCCAGCAACAGATTAGAACGTTTTTAGGAATGTGTGGGTATTGCCGTAACTGGATCCCAGGTTTTTCCATACTGGCCTTGCCTTTACAGGAGATGGTTTCCTCAAACAAACCTGATCGGATTTCGCAGACGGACGAGTCTGAGATGGCATTTGAAAGACTTAAACAGTGCCTAACGCAGGCACCAGCATTAGGTATGCCAGATTATGGAAAACCCTTTGAACTGTACGGAACAGAGAGTGCTGGGTGCGCAGCAGGTGTCTTAACCCAGAAGCATGGTGATGCCAGCAGGCCGGTAGCCTACTATAGCGCTCAGCTAGATACGGTAGCGCGATCCCTCCCCACATGCTTGCAAAGTGTTGCAGCGATAGCATTGTTAGTAAGTAAAAGCGAAGATGCTGTGCTAGGACACAACCTCACAATTCATACACCACATGCAGTGTCAGCTTTACTGAATTCTGCCCAAACCAGGCACGTCTCATCAGCGCGGTTTACAAGATGGGAATTGGCATTGATGGCCCCCGTAAACATCACCATAAGAAGATGCAGCGCATTAAATCCTGCAACGTATCTCCCAGGTGTGCCTGGACAGGCACAAAGGGTGGAGGATGAGAGTGATGGTGAAGGAGGATTTAATACAGGGGATGACACGCATGATTGTATGGAATATTTGGCCCAAAATTTCACGGCAAGGTCTGACATCAGTGACAACCCACTGGAAGATGTAGATTTTACTTTCTACACTGACGGTAGTTGTCACAGACAGACGGACTCGGGAGACTTGTGTACTGGATACGCAGTCGTAGATGACCAAGGTACCATAGAAGCGGAATCCTTAGGCCCACCACACTCAGCACAAGTTGCTGAACTGGTTGCCCTAACCAGAGCATGCGAATTGGCTAAAGGCAAGTCAGCCAATATCTACACAGATTCTAGGTACGCCTCCGGAGTAGTCCATGATTTCGGGGCCCTATGGCGCCTCAGAAATTTCATGACGGCAGCCGGCACACCAGTAGCGCATGCAGCCCACATCAAAAGACTTCTAACAGCGATACAGGAACCCGACAGTGGCTGTTATCAAGTGTAAAGCTCACACGTATAGCCAAGACCCGGTATCACTTGGTAACAGCCGAGCAGACGAAGCTGCTAAATCAGCAGCCGGTAACCCCATACAAACAGACAGTACACAACTAATGGTATTTAATACTGTAAACACACAGAAATTATGTGAAATGCAAAACTTGTGTTCCCCACAGGAAAAGGCAGTTTGGCGGTCAAAAGGATATGGCCAGGAGTCCTCAGGACTCTGGACAGATGGACAGGGTAAGCCAGTGGTACCCAGAGCATACCTTCCAAGTCTAGCGGAAGCGGCACATGGGCTGACTCATCTAGGCAAAGAAGGAATGTGTAAGTTGGTAAGAGCTTATTGGTGCGCCCCAGGATTTTCTTCCCATGCGGGTAAAAGAGCGATGACATGTCTCACCTGCTTGAGGAAGAATATCGGAAAGGCAATACCAACAGAGCCATCCCATATCCCTCCGACAGATGGCCCTTTTCAGGTAATACAAATTGATTTCATACAATTGCCACCTTGTAGAAATTTAAAGTATGTATTGGTCTGTATTGACGTGTTCTCAAATTGGGTTGAAGCATTTCCCACGGCCACAAATACCGCTGTGTTTACTGCAAAGAAAATTGTGCAGGAATTTGTGTGCAGGTATGGTATCCCTAGAATCATTGAGAGTGATAGGGGTACCCATTTTTCAGGTGAAGTCTTTCAAACAATGTGTAAGTTGATGGGAATTAATAGTAAGCTGCACACTCCGTACCGCCCCCAGGCGAGTGCGAAGGTGGAAAGAGTAAACAGCACTATTAAAAACAAATTAAGCAAGGTAATGGCTGAAACAGGATTGTTGTGGCCCGAAGCTTTGCCAATCGTATTATACAGCATCAGAACCACTCCCAGGTCCCCTCTTAATCTGTCTCCTTTTGAAATTCTGTTTGGTCGACAACCCCATGTTATGATTAACCCCCAGGATGATTTGAAGTGTAACAATGAAGTAACCGTAAAGTACTTGGTTAAGATGAGTAAGCAATTGAGGAATCAGAATGATAATCTAAAAAGTTGGTGATTCCTGATTTGCCAGACAATAATTGTCATGACATTGAACCTGGGGATTATGTAATGATACGGAATTTTCTACGCTCAGGTTGCCTTATTGACAGATGGGAAGGACCATATCAAGTCTTATTGACCAGCACAACAGCATTGAAGGTTGCCGAGAGAGAGACTTGGGTCCATTCGTCTCATTGTAAAAAGGTCGCTGACCCAGAGAGGTCCTGTGATAAAGAACAGACGGTAGAGGTTGTATCACTAGAGTGTCTGTTCCGGGAAAATTGAGACGACACCTGAGCGCTGAGAATAATAAGACCGGAGGCGTTTGTCGAGCCAGATTTCTTTTTTCCCTTTTGTTATTTTCTCCAGTTCCCATCTCCCTCCTATTCTCCTTCCCCCTTCTTATTTGTCCCCTTTTACTCCTCTAAGATGGACTTGCCCCAAGAGACTGTGATCCGGATTTTCCTGTTGACCATGATGTTGACCAGAGCAGTCTGTTTCGGTGAGAGTACCATGGAGGTCGAGAAAGGATCGGGAATGGGTTCTGATGACCAGGATGGAGGCGTAGATTTCCAAGAGCAACATAATCTCAGAGTAAAGGCGAGTATCAGAAAACGATCTGGTAGCATTGACAATAGAAGGAATTGTGAAGGATTGTTAGCTGAAGAGAACTGCATCTGTAGGCATTGTGACAATATAGTTGAGGATGGGTGCATCAAGAAATGTCAGTCCAGTTTTAATGTCCACATGGACCGGCATCCATTGAGTGACTATCACTCCTTAGTGGGTAAAGTGTTAAATCAGACAGACTGTTGGGTATGCTCTCAAGTACCTCAAGGTCATAGCAAATCAGGACTAGTACCATTCCCTTTAACTGTAGGAGAGGTACTTGAGTTAAGTGGTGGGAGGCCGGTGGACAAGAGGTTTAATATCTCTAGTCCTCCTAGTTTGAAGCTCCACCAGTATCATGTGGATAGGTCTTTAGTATGCTTTAACATTTCCACTCCCCGAAAGCCGGGAAATTGGGAAGTGTCATGGAGTAATCAAACCATGACATTTTCATATAGAGCCGATAGAATGCCCATAGACACAGAACTTATACGCCAGATAGCCGACCATGGAAAATATTTCCGGTATAGGTATACTCTAGGAAGTAGGACCATGCGAGTTGGAGAAGTATCACCAGGATACTTACCTGATACGTGTACTAGACAGATGGGAGAGTTAGGGTTAGGAGATTTCACATGGAAAATTTGTAACATGGTAATGTCATACTCCGTCCCATATGTTCTCCCCGATGATGCATATTTCATATGTGGGAGAAAGGCGTATAAGTGGCTTGCCCCAAACTCAGAGGGATTGTGTTACATTGGAAAAGTACTGCCTGAAGTAATGACTGTATCCCATAACAAAATGAAAGACATTCACCGCGGTGCCCAAGCTCCTTATACTCACACTCATTACGAGCACATCGTTAAAAGGCACCTGATAGAGAGGACAGAGCACTCGGCCTCTGATCTGATCCATGAATCCACTGGGATTCAATTCCTACTCGCGTTAGATATCACTCGTACCGCCAGAGGAGTGATAAATTATAAATATATATCTGCGCTTGCAAATTTATTAGACAATATCACCGAAATGTATGACAACACAGTCCGGTATACTGGGAGAGAGTTACAAGCCTACAAAACAGAGCTGGTTCAGCATAGGATGATTCTCAATTATCTCACAGCAGTGACAGGCGGGTATTGTGTTACCCTAGCAACTCAATATGGAATAAAGTGCTGCACGTACATTACAAACAGCACGGAGGACCCAGCCGAGGTCATAGACCAAAAGATGGATGAAATTCTACAATTAAAGTGGGAGTTTCGAAGGAAACACAATCTCACACTCGCTGCTGTGGGTAATGAGCTGACCAGTTGGGTGTCATGGTTGAACCCACGAAATTGGTTCTCTGGTTTAGGAGAATGGACCCAAGGTATTATAATGGACGTAGGGAAATTTCTCTTGTGTATTCTGGGAGTCGTCATATTGGTTGGCCTGATATTTAGATGCGTTCGGACTTTAACGAAGTGTAAAGGTAGTACCAGAGTGATGAGTCTGAGGAGCGAGGACACTGTAATAACAACTAATTTGATTTATGACCCAACGATAGAGACAATGTTGTGATGAAAAGGTGATTCCACGGTCCGTTTCTTTCACCCGTTTCTCCTTTGTTTTCCTCCAAGGTACAAAGACATCCGCTTGGAAGAAGAATTTGACAACCTCTTTTATACAGACCATTGATGGACTATGCCACAGACCCCCAATATCCCTAGTGACTTTAACCTTTACGATAGCCCAATACTTTAGAGACTGTAATTTTATGGACAATGGAACAACTTTTGCTCGCTATTTATAGCAAAAGCACCGAGAGACATCAGACAATATGTACATCAAGACAAGACATCAGACAAGACCTCAATCGGCGACTGTTTATTTAAACTCACATAGTTTACGACTGCATTTATAACGATTGTTTCTTATCTTCACCTCTACAACCTCCAGGTAATGACACACATAGTCGATAGGGAATATAGACACATATCAGCATTCACATGTTCTCCCCCCTTCATGTATCATCAACTAAATGTGCTCCCCATTTGTTGCAACCAAAAGCCGAAAAGAGCTCGGTAGAGTTTGACAGCCCATCCACAGATCCCTGACACGGGATAAGGAGGATTCAAATGTATACTTCGCAATACCTCGAAGCTTGATTTAAAACACGTACGGCACGATGATACATGACCCCTCAAACATGGATTCATACACACATGCTTCTACTATCTCACTAGGTCATACCTTTTTCCCACCTTCTCCTCTCCTCCCTTTACCCAATCATAAAAAGGTATTTACATGATGACATATATTTTTCTTTTTTTGAACTGTTTTAGGAAGTGGCAGTTATTGATGACTGCCAAAGGGTGGACTGTCAAAGTCGGAAAAATATCATGTTGTACGTTGCCATATATTCACCCTATGCGCTTGCCCGCTGCACGTGCACATTCTCTCCCGTGCATGCGCATATTCGCAGTTGCGTAATGGAGCTTCTACGGCCGTGCGCATTGGCGCGTGATATGTGCATTTACGGTAGAGTTTGTGTGCGTCTAGCGGGCGACTCAATCGTTACATAGTAAATCCAAATAGTATGTTTTATAGGTAATGTTCCCCTTAATAATAACTAAGTTTGTTAATTGTAACTGGTCCCTGGACAGAGGAATTCCTCTTTGCATGATACAAAGGGTCAGACAGGGTTTGAGCAGTGGTGTTTGGTACCTAACTAAAGAACATTTTATTAGAAACAATCCGGTGCTGGTTAGGTAAAGATTAATCGCTCCTGCGTATAGTTATGTCTATTAGTAGTTTCTGGACATTTACTATATTTGCAGTTCATTATCCATGCGGCGGGAATCCTGAGATTCCCTCCCACCTGAGCAGTTCAATATAGTCACAGCCCACCTGTTCAAACTAACCTATGACCTTTTGTTATAGTGTGAGGAGACATTCCTGTGTCCAATGAACAATGAGATTATAGGACCCTTTGTAGTGCACTGTATATTGTGTATATAAGGGCCACTGTCCCCAGACCGGCCAGTACTCTCTCTCATCAACATTTATCTCTGATAATTGGAGGACTGGATCCGGTTGCGCTAGCGAGTGTTCCCCGTATGGTATGTTTCTCTGTGGCCACTTTGTTACCCATGTAATGTTAGCTGTTCATTCTTAGTCTATGTATTTGTGTGTGTGATTGTGCCGCTATTGTATATTCACGTGTAGTTATTCTGTTAGATATTTATGTTAGCCTGTAGTGTATGAACTGTTAACTGTTTTTCCTTTTTTACTTACCTAAATATTGTTAGTAAAGGTGTTGGAACCTTAGCAAGGTATTGTGTGTTTATTACATTGCTGAGGGTAATCGGAGCGTTTCAATCGCTCAAGCAGCTTTTATATTAGCAAGGTTAAGCAGCGTTATATCGCTACAGTATTTCAGTAGTAAGGTTTACAGTACAAACTCAATCTTTCAGTGTGTTGCATACAAGGTTTACTGAGTGTCATCCCGTGAGCATCTGCGCCGCTCGTGTTCCCCTCGTGGTCACGAGCGTCCGCTACGCTGTTTGCGTAGCATTACGGTAGTCGGCCGCCTATAGCGTGCTCGACACCAAGCGTTAAGCTGTGAGCGAGCGTGCCGCATGTGCGACTCGACCACGGCTGAGCGTCTGCTACGCTAAGTGCGTACCCTTACGGTACCCCATACGCCAATTGCGTACTGAGTCTCTTACCCATATATATTGAATTTTATAAGGTAATAAATCGGCATTATCAATTGGGGCCTCGTCCGTCCTCCACATATCCACACTAGTGCACACAGACTTTATCTGTCAGCAAAGGGTGGGAAAGCAGTATCCTTTCATATCCGTATTGGTGGTGAGGGATACAGTGGTGCTGACTAGATAAGCGTCTGTTACGCTACGCTGTAGGAGTGCTGGGGTGGAATCCGGAACCGGAAGGTAAGAACAATACGCTATTATCTTTTAAAACTGTTTATTTCTGTTTTGCGTACGCACGCACGCACACACCTGCATTGTTGCGGCTCACTCTCTTGTTGCCATTAGAATCGATTATTAGAGACGTGCTGAGGAAATCTGGTGCTATTTAGTTGAGATTATAAAGGATAATTTTTAAGGGAATAATTGTAAAGGACACGCACACAGCATAGCAAATACTGTGTGGTGTACGGTAAGCGATTACAGTTGAACATCGTTTACATTTATAGAAGCGTGTTAGTTGCGTTGCTGTGGGCATATCTGGACTTTGTGCATACGTGTCTCGGGCAACGTGCGAGATTACGTACGCAACACAAAGGCATACGCACGTAGCGTGTTTACGCAACGGAGCGTACGGATACGCCCACCGAGACTCAAATCACACGATAACATTGTTTTAGTGGGGGCGGTATAGTATAGCCACCTGATAATAGCACAGGTTTGTTCAGTTTCTAAAAAGCTTAGTTAAAAGAGAACCTTTTTCTATTTGCAATACTCAGGGATTGGACTACTGCCTGTATGAAAGGAATTTCTGTACAGAAAGATCAGTGTGCACATGAGTAAATAGGAGTGAGTGTGGAAATAAAGGTATTATTTTGTGAACCCAGAAATCGGTATCCCGTCGGAGACCACATCAGGTGAGTGGACACTTGGTGGCGTGGGACTGGCTTGCCCGCGTTAACATTATACAAGGTAAAAGGAGCAAGTAGTATCCGCAGACAAAAGGACTGCGAAGGTTTAAGCGCAGCCCGGGGGGTTTTGCGTAGTACCCATATAGACAAGTTGAGCTCCGGCTGAAGTTTTCGCAGCCTAAACAACCGATTCCGTTGGTCATACAGCGTATAAATATTAAGTTACTTATGCGCAGTGCGACTGGACCGCACGTAATTGTGTGCATTAGTTTGTTACCTTGATACCCATTAAAATTTACTGTGGGATCATAAACGCTATTTGTACATTCTAACGTGATTTGTGTAGGTTTTTGTTATTTTAAGGGAGTTTCGCTGTTCACTCAGGAAATCTCCAACAACCAATACTTACTGGGGAGGGTAGCATACTCCCACACGCCCCAATAAATAGAGGTTACAAAAAGATCCCGCGAATTGGGTACGACCAGTGGTGGGCACATTACTGGAACTCGTATTGGCCAATTGGGGCGTAAAGTGAGTGAAGGCACTAGTTGAACTTTCACCGTCGCCTTACCGCGGGCAACTTGGTTTGTTTTGTAAGACCTCGCTGAGACAGCAATATCTGCAAACGATGGGGGCCAGTTGTTCAAAGAAGGGACGTCCAACAAGGGTTCACGTTGGTATTTGTTGGCCCAAAGGGTCAGCACGGTATATAATGTGTGAAAAATACGGATCACACACACAGGTATTATGCAAAGAATGGGAACGAATGACAGAGGATGATGGGGAACAGTTTCCCCGGGTAGGCAGTTTGAACCCTGAGATATTGCAAAATCTAAGAAAAAGGATAGGTCTAATAAAATCTGCAAAGCAGAGGATTAGACATTATGATTGTTTACAGGTATGGCAACAGGAAAGTGAAATACAACAGGAATTAGCTCAGAAAGCAAATTCAAATCCTAGTAGGAGTCTGATAGCAACGGCACCACCACCGTATATAGTAGGGGAAAAAGTGGCTGCAGAGAATGACATGCGGGTGTACGATAAGGGTGCACTTAACCAATGTAGTAGTGATAAGAATAAAATGAAAGTTAATGCAAATGTTGATACTAACGCTAACCCATGCAAGTTGTATCCCATTTTAAACTTCCCCCAGGAATACGACCAGGAAGATGAGCCCACTACGATTTCAGCTCTCTCTCTAGCGGCCACCATAAATGATACTTCAGTGGGTACCGCCCAACCAGTAAGAGTGGTATCAAAGGCCCATAGTTCAGGGACAGGTGAGGTTGTGTCTAAAGGTAAGTACGGCACTGTACAATATGCTGAAACTGTTGCACCACATACTGTAGAATCAACCCAGAATGAAGTAATTAATCTTAATCCTGTTAGAGTGATAGCGGTCCCCAATGGGAAGACCGACACAAATGGGGTCACACCCATCAGGAATATTGCAATGCACTGTCCCTGGTCCCGAGCAGAATTAAGAACAATTTTGTCTGAATTCCCTGATCCCAGAAAAGATTTAGCCGCATGTCAGAGGTTCATTAAGGACCTGGGTAACTCCACTGAACCTAACAACAAAGATTGGCGGACACTACTGCGGGCATGCCTGCCCTCTAGTATTGACCCTGTGAAATTTATAGCTGACTGTAAATTAGACGAAGAGGTACCCCTTACGGATGAGTATAATCAAGATAATGTAACCAGAATCAATCTGCAGCTGGGAATATACTTCCCAGCTGTGGTAAAATGGAACAAAATTTTCTCCATCAAACAAATGGAAGGAGAAACTGCCTCTGACTATTTCCACCGGGCACTGGAGGAAATGGCTAAATATACTGGGATCGTGGACATTGAGGCAAATATACACCATAGAGAGGTAGCGGTGTCCGTCTTGATGGACGTTTTAAAGGAGGTATTAAGGAATAGGGTACAAACCACTCACCCTAACTGGAGAGGCATGTCGGTGGCCGCCTTAAGAGAGACTGCTGTTGGGCACGACAGGAACATCACAAGACGCAGGGAGTCACAGAGTGATAAACTGATGGCTATAAGTATCCAAGCCCTTACAACAAGGCCGCCTCAGTCTAAATCTCAGACCCCTGGTGGTAAGCCGTATATGGTAAAATGTTACAATTGTAGCAGGGAAGGACATTTTGCACGTAACTGCACCAGTAACCCACACAATGCATATAAAAACCCTAGACAACGACATGACATACGAGATTGGGATCAAGGACCGCAGAGACGGAGTTATGAGCCACACGCAGGGGAAACAAGAAGGTATCCCCCAAGAAGAGACTGGCAAGTCTCTGATAGTTCCCATTTACCCCCTTCACAGGTAATGGCTGCCAGCGCAATGCAGGGAGGTCACCACGCACCATAGGGGTGGGGCCACACCTGTAATCTGCAGCCAGTGAAATTAATTGCGAGCCTTGGAAGTGAACCCGAGGTCACAATTGATGTAGCTGGTAAATCTCTAAATTTCCTTGTAGATACGGGGGCGGCCAAGTCGGTGATAAATTCGACCGTGGGCATGAGAACCACTGGTAAAACAATTCCAGCCATGAGAGTAACAGGAGTAGTGCGACAATATCCTTTAAGCAAACCAGCAGAGATTACGATAGTGCCTTTGCACACCAAGCATTCTTTTCTGCTGGCTGCATCGGCTCCGACTAATCTCCTAGGGAGAGATTTACTGTGCAAAATGGGATGCGTCATATATTGTACTCCTGAAGGTGTGTTCTTGGATATACCCGAAAACCACGCTCAGAAAGCGCAGGATATGCTAGACTCCCCAACAAGATTAATGTCACACACTGTTATTGTAAATAGGTGTCCGTCCAAGGTAGAAGAAATGACTTCCCAGATACCGGAGTCACTTTGGACCAAGGACGGACAAGACACTGGATTAATGGCAAACGTAGCCCCAGTAGTTGTGCAAGTAAAAGATGGTAGGATAGCTCCAAAAATCCCACAATACCCTCTGAAGCCAGAGGTGGAGTTAGGAGTTTACCCTGTAATAGAGCGCTTGCTACAACAGGGCATTCTGGTAAGGACGTCCAGCACTGCCAATAGTCCCATCTTCCCTGTTAAAAAGAGTGGGGGGAGGGGTTACAGATTAGTGCAGGATCTAAAGGGGATCAACAAAATAGTTGAGAGTCAATTCCCTGTAGTGCCAAATCCAGCTGTCATCCTTATGCAAATCCCTCCCACTGCCAATTTTTTCACTGTGATTGACCTCTGCTCCGCCTTCTTCTCGGTACCTCTGCACCCTGACAGTCAATACTTATTCGCATTTACATACAGAGGAGTCCAGTACACCTGGACTCGCTTACCACAAGGTTTCTTAGATAGTCCAAGTATTTTCTCACAGGCCCTGCATGATTGTTTACAGTCTTTCCAACCAGAGAGTGGATCAATATTGATACAGTATGTAGATGATTTACTGCTGTGTTCAGATTCACTGGAAGCGTCCCTGAGAGATACGAAACAACTCCTGTTTCATCTTTCAGACACAGGACACAAGGTTTCCAAGGACAAGTTACAATTATGCCAGACCCGTGTGAAGTATTTGGGACACTGTCTAACACAAGGACTGAGACACCTTACCGCTGATAGAATTCAAGCAATTCGTGACATGACCCTGCCACAAACCCAGCAACAGATTAGAACGTTTTTAGGAATGTGTGGGTATTGCCGTAACTGGATCCCAGGTTTTTCCATACTGGCCTTGCCTTTACAGGAGATGGTTTCCTCAAACAAACCTGATCGGATTTCGCAGACGGACGAGTCTGAGATGGCATTTGAAAGACTTAAACAGTGCCTAACGCAGGCACCAGCATTAGGTATGCCAGATTATGGAAAACCCTTTGAACTGTACGGAACAGAGAGTGCTGGGTGCGCAGCAGGTGTCTTAACCCAGAAGCATGGTGATGCCAGCAGGCCGGTAGCCTACTATAGCGCTCAGCTAGATACGGTAGCGCGATCCCTCCCCACATGCTTGCAAAGTGTTGCAGCGATAGCATTGTTAGTAAGTAAAAGCGAAGATGCTGTGCTAGGACACAACCTCACAATTCATACACCACATGCAGTGTCAGCTTTACTGAATTCTGCCCAAACCAGGCACGTCTCATCAGCGCGGTTTACAAGATGGGAATTGGCATTGATGGCCCCCGTAAACATCACCATAAGAAGATGCAGCGCATTAAATCCTGCAACGTATCTCCCAGGTGTGCCTGGACAGGCACAAAGGGTGGAGGATGAGAGTGATGGTGAAGGAGGATTTAATACAGGGGATGACACGCATGATTGTATGGAATATTTGGCCCAAAATTTCACGGCAAGGTCTGACATCAGTGACAACCCACTGGAAGATGTAGATTTTACTTTCTACACTGACGGTAGTTGTCACAGACAGACGGACTCGGGAGACTTGTGTACTGGATACGCAGTCGTAGATGACCAAGGTACCATAGAAGCGGAATCCTTAGGCCCACCACACTCAGCACAAGTTGCTGAACTGGTTGCCCTAACCAGAGCATGCGAATTGGCTAAAGGCAAGTCAGCCAATATCTACACAGATTCTAGGTACGCCTCCGGAGTAGTCCATGATTTCGGGGCCCTATGGCGCCTCAGAAATTTCATGACGGCAGCCGGCACACCAGTAGCGCATGCAGCCCACATCAAAAGACTTCTAACAGCGATACAGGAACCCGACAGTGGCTGTTATCAAGTGTAAAGCTCACACGTATAGCCAAGACCCGGTATCACTTGGTAACAGCCGAGCAGACGAAGCTGCTAAATCAGCAGCCGGTAACCCCATACAAACAGACAGTACACAACTAATGGTATTTAATACTGTAAACACACAGAAATTATGTGAAATGCAAAACTTGTGTTCCCCACAGGAAAAGGCAGTTTGGCGGTCAAAAGGATATGGCCAGGAGTCCTCAGGACTCTGGACAGATGGACAGGGTAAGCCAGTGGTACCCAGAGCATACCTTCCAAGTCTAGCGGAAGCGGCACATGGGCTGACTCATCTAGGCAAAGAAGGAATGTGTAAGTTGGTAAGAGCTTATTGGTGCGCCCCAGGATTTTCTTCCCATGCGGGTAAAAGAGCGATGACATGTCTCACCTGCTTGAGGAAGAATATCGGAAAGGCAATACCAACAGAGCCATCCCATATCCCTCCGACAGATGGCCCTTTTCAGGTAATACAAATTGATTTCATACAATTGCCACCTTGTAGAAATTTAAAGTATGTATTGGTCTGTATTGACGTGTTCTCAAATTGGGTTGAAGCATTTCCCACGGCCACAAATACCGCTGTGTTTACTGCAAAGAAAATTGTGCAGGAATTTGTGTGCAGGTATGGTATCCCTAGAATCATTGAGAGTGATAGGGGTACCCATTTTTCAGGTGAAGTCTTTCAAACAATGTGTAAGTTGATGGGAATTAATAGTAAGCTGCACACTCCGTACCGCCCCCAGGCGAGTGCGAAGGTGGAAAGAGTAAACAGCACTATTAAAAACAAATTAAGCAAGGTAATGGCTGAAACAGGATTGTTGTGGCCCGAAGCTTTGCCAATCGTATTATACAGCATCAGAACCACTCCCAGGTCCCCTCTTAATCTGTCTCCTTTTGAAATTCTGTTTGGTCGACAACCCCATGTTATGATTAACCCCCAGGATGATTTGAAGTGTAACAATGAAGTAACCGTAAAGTACTTGGTTAAGATGAGTAAGCAATTGAGGAATCAGAATGATAATCTAAAAAGTTGGTGATTCCTGATTTGCCAGACAATAATTGTCATGACATTGAACCTGGGGATTATGTAATGATACGGAATTTTCTACGCTCAGGTTGCCTTATTGACAGATGGGAAGGACCATATCAAGTCTTATTGACCAGCACAACAGCATTGAAGGTTGCCGAGAGAGAGACTTGGGTCCATTCGTCTCATTGTAAAAAGGTCGCTGACCCAGAGAGGTCCTGTGATAAAGAACAGACGGTAGAGGTTGTATCACTAGAGTGTCTGTTCCGGGAAAATTGAGACGACACCTGAGCGCTGAGAATAATAAGACCGGAGGCGTTTGTCGAGCCAGATTTCTTTTTTCCCTTTTGTTATTTTCTCCAGTTCCCATCTCCCTCCTATTCTCCTTCCCCCTTCTTATTTGTCCCCTTTTACTCCTCTAAGATGGACTTGCCCCAAGAGATTGTGATCCGGATTTTCCTGTTGACCATGATGTTGACCAGAGCAGTCTGTTTCGGTGAGAGTACCATGGAGGTCGAGAAAGGATCGGGAATGGGTTCTGATGACCAGGATGGAGGCGTAGATTTCCAAGAGCAACATAATCTCAGAGTAAAGGCGAGTATCAGAAAACGATCTGGTAGCATTGACAATAGAAGGAATTGTGAAGGATTGTTAGCTGAAGAGAACTGCATCTGTAGGCATTGTGACAATATAGTTGAGGATGGGTGCATCAAGAAATGTCAGTCCAGTTTTAATGTCCACATGGACCGGCATCCATTGAGTGACTATCACTCCTTAGTGGGTAAAGTGTTAAATCAGACAGACTGTTGGGTATGCTCTCAAGTACCTCAAGGTCATAGCAAATCAGGACTAGTACCATTCCCTTTAACTGTAGGAGAGGTACTTGAGTTAAGTGGTGGGAGGCCGGTGGACAAGAGGTTTAATATCTCTAGTCCTCCTAGTTTGAAGCTCCACCAGTATCATGTGGATAGGTCTTTAGTATGCTTTAACATTTCCACTCCCCGAAAGCCGGGAAATTGGGAAGTGTCATGGAGTAATCAAACCATGACATTTTCATATAGAGCCGATAGAATGCCCATAGACACAGAACTTATACGCCAGATAGCCGACCATGGAAAATATTTCCGGTATAGGTATACTCTAGGAAGTAGGACCATGCGAGTTGGAGAAGTATCACCAGGATACTTACCTGATACGTGTACTAGACAGATGGGAGAGTTAGGGTTAGGAGATTTCACATGGAAAATTTGTAACATGGTAATGTCATACTCCGTCCCATATGTTCTCCCCGATGATGCATATTTCATATGTGGGAGAAAGGCGTATAAGTGGCTTGCCCCAAACTCAGAGGGATTGTGTTACATTGGAAAAGTACTGCCTGAAGTAATGACTGTATCCCATAACAAAATGAAAGACATTCACCGCGGTGCCCAAGCTCCTTATACTCACACTCATTACGAGCACATCGTTAAAAGGCACCTGATAGAGAGGACAGAGCACTCGGCCTCTGATCTGATCCATGAATCCACTGGGATTCAATTCCTACTCGCGTTAGATATCACTCGTACCGCCAGAGGAGTGATAAATTATAAATATATATCTGCGCTTGCAAATTTATTAGACAATATCACCGAAATGTATGACAACACAGTCAGGTATACTGGGAGAGAGTTACAAGCCTACAAAACAGAGCTGGTTCAGCATAGGATGATTCTCAATTATCTCACAGCAGTGACAGGCGGGTATTGTGTTACCCTAGCAACTCAATATGGAATAAAGTGCTGCACGTACATTACAAACAGCACGGAGGACCCAGCCGAGGTCATAGACCAAAAGATGGATGAAATTCTACAATTAAAGTGGGAGTTTCGAAGGAAACACAATCTCACACTCGCTGCTGTGGGTAATGAGCTGACCAGTTGGGTGTCATGGTTGAACCCACGAAATTGGTTCTCTGGTTTAGGAGAATGGACCCAAGGTATTATAATGGACGTAGGGAAATTTCTCTTGTGTATTCTGGGAGTCGTCATATTGGTTGGCCTGATATTTAGATGCGTTCGGACTTTAACGAAGTGTAAAGGTAGTACCAGAGTGATGAGTCTGAGGAGCGAGGACACTGTAATAACAACTAATTTGATTTATGACCCAACGATAGAGACAATGTTGTGATGAAAAGGTGATTCCACGGTCCGTTTCTTTCACCCGTTTCTCCTTTGTTTTCCTCCAAGGTACAAAGACATCCGCTTGGAAGAAGAATTTGACAACCTCTTTTATACAGACCATTGATGGACTATGCCACAGACCCCCAATATCCCTAGTGACTTTAACCTTTACGATAGCCCAATACTTTAGAGACTGTAATTTTATGGACAATGGAACAACTTTTGCTCGCTATTTATAGCAAAAGCACCGAGAGACATCAGACAATATGTACATCAAGACAAGACATCAGACAAGACCTCAATCGGCGACTGTTTATTTAAACTCACATAGTTTACGACTGCATTTATAACGATTGTTTCTTATCTTCACCTCTACAACCTCCAGGTAATGACACACATAGTCGATAGGGAATATAGACACATATCAGCATTCACATGTTCTCCCCCCTTCATGTATCATCAACTAAATGTGCTCCCCATTTGTTGCAACCAAAAGCCGAAAAGAGCTCGGTAGAGTTTGACAGCCCATCCACAGATCCCTGACACGGGATAAGGAGGATTCAAATGTATACTTCGCAATACCTCGAAGCTTGATTTAAAACACGTACGGCACGATGATACATGACCCCTCAAACATGGATTCATACACACATGCTTCTACTATCTCACTAGGTCATACCTTTTTCCCACCTTCTCCTCTCCTCCCTTTACCCAATCATAAAAAGGTATTTACATGATGACATATATTTTTCTTTTTTTGAACTGTTTTAGGAAGTGGCAGTTATTGATGACTGCCAAAGGGTGGACTGTCAAAGTCGGAAAAATATCATGTTGTACGTTGCCATATATTCACCCTATGCGCTTGCCCGCTGCACGTGCACATTCTCTCCCGTGCATGCGCATATTCGCAGTTGCGTAATGGAGCTTCTACGGCCGTGCGCATTGGCGCGTGATATGTGCATTTACGGTAGAGTTTGTGTGCGTCTAGCGGGCGACTCAATCGTTACATAGTAAATCCAAATAGTATGTTTTATAGGTAATGTTCCCCTTAATAATAACTAAGTTTGTTAATTGTAACTGGTCCCTGGACAGAGGAATTCCTCTTTGCATGATACAAAGGGTCAGACAGGGTTTGAGCAGTGGTGTTTGGTACCTAACTAAAGAACATTTTATTAGAAACAATCCGGTGCTGGTTAGGTAAAGATTAATCGCTCCTGCGTATAGTTATGTCTATTAGTAGTTTCTGGACATTTACTATATTTGCAGTTCATTATCCATGCGGCGGGAATCCTGAGATTCCCTCCCACCTGAGCAGTTCAATATAGTCACAGCCCACCTGTTCAAACTAACCTATGACCTTTTGTTATAGTGTGAGGAGACATTCCTGTGTCCAATGAACAATGAGATTATAGGACCCTTTGTAGTGCACTGTATATTGTGTATATAAGGGCCACTGTCCCCAGACCGGCCAGTACTCTCTCTCATCAACATTTATCTCTGATAATTGGAGGACTGGATCCGGTTGCGCTAGCGAGTGTTCCCCGTATGGTATGTTTCTCTGTGGCCACTTTGTTACCCATGTAATGTTAGCTGTTCATTCTTAGTCTATGTATTTGTGTGTGTGATTGTGCCGCTATTGTATATTCACGTGTAGTTATTCTGTTAGATATTTATGTTAGCCTGTAGTGTATGAACTGTTAACTGTTTTTCCTTTTTTACTTACCTAAATATTGTTAGTAAAGGTGTTGGAACCTTAGCAAGGTATTGTGTGTTTATTACATTGCTGAGGGTAATCGGAGCGTTTCAATCGCTCAAGCAGCTTTTATATTAGCAAGGTTAAGCAGCGTTATATCGCTACAGTATTTCAGTAGTAAGGTTTACAGTACAAACTCAATCTTTCAGTGTGTTGCATACAAGGTTTACTGAGTGTCATCCCGTGAGCATCTGCGCCGCTCGTGTTCCCCTCGTGGTCACGAGCGTCCGCTACGCTGTTTGCGTAGCATTACGGTAGTCGGCCGCCTATAGCGTGCTCGACACCAAGCGTTAAGCTGTGAGCGAGCGTGCCGCATGTGCGACTCGACCACGGCTGAGCGTCTGCTACGCTAAGTGCGTACCCTTACGGTACCCCATACGCCAATTGCGTACTGAGTCTCTTACCCATATATATTGAATTTTATAAGGTAATAAATCGGCATTATCAATTGGGGCCTCGTCCGTCCTCCACATATCCACACTAGTGCACACAGACTTTATCTGTCAGCAAAGGGTGGGAAAGCAGTATCCTTTCATATCCGTATTGGTGGTGAGGGATACAGTGGTGCTGACTAGATAAGCGTCTGTTACGCTACGCTGTAGGAGTGCTGGGGTGGAATCCGGAACCGGAAGGTAAGAACAATACGCTATTATCTTTTAAAACTGTTTATTTCTGTTTTGCGTACGCACGCACGCACACACCTGCATTGTTGCGGCTCACTCTCTTGTTGCCATTAGAATCGATTATTAGAGACGTGCTGAGGAAATCTGGTGCTATTTAGTTGAGATTATAAAGGATAATTTTTAAGGGAATAATTGTAAAGGACACGCACACAGCATAGCAAATACTGTGTGGTGTACGGTAAGCGATTACAGTTGAACATCGTTTACATTTATAGAAGCGTGTTAGTTGCGTTGCTGTGGGCATATCTGGACTTTGTGCATACGTGTCTCGGGCAACGTGCGAGATTACGTACGCAACACAAAGGCATACGCACGTAGCGTGTTTACGCAACGGAGCGTACGGATACGCCCACCGAGACTCAAATCACACGATAACATTGTTTTAGTGGGGGCGGTATAGTATAGCCACCTGATAATAGCACAGGTTTGTTCAGTTTCTAAAAAGCTTAGTTAAAAGAGAACCTTTTTCTATTTGCAATACTCAGGGATTGGACTACTGCCTGTATGAAAGGAATTTCTGTACAGAAAGATCAGTGTGCACATGAGTAAATAGGAGTGAGTGTGGAAATAAAGGTATTATTTTGTGAACCCAGAAATCGGTATCCCGTCGGAGACCACATCAGGTGAGTGGACACTTGGTGGCGTGGGACTGGCTTGCCCGCGTTAACATTATACAAGGTAAAAGGAGCAAGTAGTATCCGCAGACAAAAGGACTGCGAAGGTTTAAGCGCAGCCCGGGGGGTTTTGCGTAGTACCCATATAGACAAGTTGAGCTCCGGCTGAAGTTTTCGCAGCCTAAACAACCGATTCCGTTGGTCATACAGCGTATAAATATTAAGTTACTTATGCGCAGTGCGACTGGACCGCACGTAATTGTGTGCATTAGTTTGTTACCTTGATACCCATTAAAATTTACTGTGGGATCATAAACGCTATTTGTACATTCTAACGTGATTTGTGTAGGTTTTTGTTATTTTAAGGGAGTTTCGCTGTTCACTCAGGAAATCTCCAACAACCAATACTTACTGGGGAGGGTAGCATACTCCCACACGCCCCAATAAATAGAGGTTACAAAAAGATCCCGCGAATTGGGTACGACCAGTGGTGGGCACATTACTGGAACTCGTATTGGCCAATTGGGGCGTAAAGTGAGTGAAGGCACTAGTTGAACTTTCACCGTCGCCTTACCGCGGGCAACTTGGTTTGTTTTGTAAGACCTCGCTGAGACAGCAATATCTGCAAACGATGGGGGCCAGTTGTTCAAAGAAGGGACGTCCAACAAGGGTTCACGTTGGTATTTGTTGGCCCAAAGGGTCAGCACGGTATATAATGTGTGAAAAATACGGATCACACACACAGGTATTATGCAAAGAATGGGAACGAATGACAGAGGATGATGGGGAACAGTTTCCCCGGGTAGGCAGTTTGAACCCTGAGATATTGCAAAATCTAAGAAAAAGGATAGGTCTAATAAAATCTGCAAAGCAGAGGATTAGACATTATGATTGTTTACAGGTATGGCAACAGGAAAGTGAAATACAACAGGAATTAGCTCAGAAAGCAAATTCAAATCCTAGTAGGAGTCTGATAGCAACGGCACCACCACCGTATATAGTAGGGGAAAAAGTGGCTGCAGAGAATGACATGCGGGTGTACGATAAGGGTGCACTTAACCAATGTAGTAGTGATAAGAATAAAATGAAAGTTAATGCAAATGTTGATACTAACGCTAACCCATGCAAGTTGTATCCCATTTTAAACTTCCCCCAGGAATACGACCAGGAAGATGAGCCCACTACGATTTCAGCTCTCTCTCTAGCGGCCACCATAAATGATACTTCAGTGGGTACCGCCCAACCAGTAAGAGTGGTATCAAAGGCCCATAGTTCAGGGACAGGTGAGGTTGTGTCTAAAGGTAAGTACGGCACTGTACAATATGCTGAAACTGTTGCACCACATACTGTAGAATCAACCCAGAATGAAGTAATTAATCTTAATCCTGTTAGAGTGATAGCGGTCCCCAATGGGAAGACCGACACAAATGGGGTCACACCCATCAGGAATATTGCAATGCACTGTCCCTGGTCCCGAGCAGAATTAAGAACAATTTTGTCTGAATTCCCTGATCCCAGAAAAGATTTAGCCGCATGTCAGAGGTTCATTAAGGACCTGGGTAACTCCACTGAACCTAACAACAAAGATTGGCGGACACTACTGCGGGCATGCCTGCCCTCTAGTATTGACCCTGTGAAATTTATAGCTGACTGTAAATTAGACGAAGAGGTACCCCTTACGGATGAGTATAATCAAGATAATGTAACCAGAATCAATCTGCAGCTGGGAATATACTTCCCAGCTGTGGTAAAATGGAACAAAATTTTCTCCATCAAACAAATGGAAGGAGAAACTGCCTCTGACTATTTCCACCGGGCACTGGAGGAAATGGCTAAATATACTGGGATCGTGGACATTGAGGCAAATATACACCATAGAGAGGTAGCGGTGTCCGTCTTGATGGACGTTTTAAAGGAGGTATTAAGGAATAGGGTACAAACCACTCACCCTAACTGGAGAGGCATGTCGGTGGCCGCCTTAAGAGAGACTGCTGTTGGGCACGACAGGAACATCACAAGACGCAGGGAGTCACAGAGTGATAAACTGATGGCTATAAGTATCCAAGCCCTTACAACAAGGCCGCCTCAGTCTAAATCTCAGACCCCTGGTGGTAAGCCGTATATGGTAAAATGTTACAATTGTAGCAGGGAAGGACATTTTGCACGTAACTGCACCAGTAACCCACACAATGCATATAAAAACCCTAGACAACGACATGACATACGAGATTGGGATCAAGGACCGCAGAGACGGAGTTATGAGCCACACGCAGGGGAAACAAGAAGGTATCCCCCAAGAAGAGACTGGCAAGTCTCTGATAGTTCCCATTTACCCCCTTCACAGGTAATGGCTGCCAGCGCAATGCAGGGAGGTCACCACGCACCATAGGGGTGGGGCCACACCTGTAATCTGCAGCCAGTGAAATTAATTGCGAGCCTTGGAAGTGAACCCGAGGTCACAATTGATGTAGCTGGTAAATCTCTAAATTTCCTTGTAGATACGGGGGCGGCCAAGTCGGTGATAAATTCGACCGTGGGCATGAGAACCACTGGTAAAACAATTCCAGCCATGAGAGTAACAGGAGTAGTGCGACAATATCCTTTAAGCAAACCAGCAGAGATTACGATAGTGCCTTTGCACACCAAGCATTCTTTTCTGCTGGCTGCATCGGCTCCGACTAATCTCCTAGGGAGAGATTTACTGTGCAAAATGGGATGCGTCATATATTGTACTCCTGAAGGTGTGTTCTTGGATATACCCGAAAACCACGCTCAGAAAGCGCAGGATATGCTAGACTCCCCAACAAGATTAATGTCACACACTGTTATTGTAAATAGGTGTCCGTCCAAGGTAGAAGAAATGACTTCCCAGATACCGGAGTCACTTTGGACCAAGGACGGACAAGACACTGGATTAATGGCAAACGTAGCCCCAGTAGTTGTGCAAGTAAAAGATGGTAGGATAGCTCCAAAAATCCCACAATACCCTCTGAAGCCAGAGGTGGAGTTAGGAGTTTACCCTGTAATAGAGCGCTTGCTACAACAGGGCATTCTGGTAAGGACGTCCAGCACTGCCAATAGTCCCATCTTCCCTGTTAAAAAGAGTGGGGGGAGGGGTTACAGATTAGTGCAGGATCTAAAGGGGATCAACAAAATAGTTGAGAGTCAATTCCCTGTAGTGCCAAATCCAGCTGTCATCCTTATGCAAATCCCTCCCACTGCCAATTTTTTCACTGTGATTGACCTCTGCTCCGCCTTCTTCTCGGTACCTCTGCACCCTGACAGTCAATACTTATTCGCATTTACATACAGAGGAGTCCAGTACACCTGGACTCGCTTACCACAAGGTTTCTTAGATAGTCCAAGTATTTTCTCACAGGCCCTGCATGATTGTTTACAGTCTTTCCAACCAGAGAGTGGATCAATATTGATACAGTATGTAGATGATTTACTGCTGTGTTCAGATTCACTGGAAGCGTCCCTGAGAGATACGAAACAACTCCTGTTTCATCTTTCAGACACAGGACACAAGGTTTCCAAGGACAAGTTACAATTATGCCAGACCCGTGTGAAGTATTTGGGACACTGTCTAACACAAGGACTGAGACACCTTACCGCTGATAGAATTCAAGCAATTCGTGACATGACCCTGCCACAAACCCAGCAACAGATTAGAACGTTTTTAGGAATGTGTGGGTATTGCCGTAACTGGATCCCAGGTTTTTCCATACTGGCCTTGCCTTTACAGGAGATGGTTTCCTCAAACAAACCTGATCGGATTTCGCAGACGGACGAGTCTGAGATGGCATTTGAAAGACTTAAACAGTGCCTAACGCAGGCACCAGCATTAGGTATGCCAGATTATGGAAAACCCTTTGAACTGTACGGAACAGAGAGTGCTGGGTGCGCAGCAGGTGTCTTAACCCAGAAGCATGGTGATGCCAGCAGGCCGGTAGCCTACTATAGCGCTCAGCTAGATACGGTAGCGCGATCCCTCCCCACATGCTTGCAAAGTGTTGCAGCGATAGCATTGTTAGTAAGTAAAAGCGAAGATGCTGTGCTAGGACACAACCTCACAATTCATACACCACATGCAGTGTCAGCTTTACTGAATTCTGCCCAAACCAGGCACGTCTCATCAGCGCGGTTTACAAGATGGGAATTGGCATTGATGGCCCCCGTAAACATCACCATAAGAAGATGCAGCGCATTAAATCCTGCAACGTATCTCCCAGGTGTGCCTGGACAGGCACAAAGGGTGGAGGATGAGAGTGATGGTGAAGGAGGATTTAATACAGGGGATGACACGCATGATTGTATGGAATATTTGGCCCAAAATTTCACGGCAAGGTCTGACATCAGTGACAACCCACTGGAAGATGTAGATTTTACTTTCTACACTGACGGTAGTTGTCACAGACAGACGGACTCGGGAGACTTGTGTACTGGATACGCAGTCGTAGATGACCAAGGTACCATAGAAGCGGAATCCTTAGGCCCACCACACTCAGCACAAGTTGCTGAACTGGTTGCCCTAACCAGAGCATGCGAATTGGCTAAAGGCAAGTCAGCCAATATCTACACAGATTCTAGGTACGCCTCCGGAGTAGTCCATGATTTCGGGGCCCTATGGCGCCTCAGAAATTTCATGACGGCAGCCGGCACACCAGTAGCGCATGCAGCCCACATCAAAAGACTTCTAACAGCGATACAGGAACCCGACAGTGGCTGTTATCAAGTGTAAAGCTCACACGTATAGCCAAGACCCGGTATCACTTGGTAACAGCCGAGCAGACGAAGCTGCTAAATCAGCAGCCGGTAACCCCATACAAACAGACAGTACACAACTAATGGTATTTAATACTGTAAACACACAGAAATTATGTGAAATGCAAAACTTGTGTTCCCCACAGGAAAAGGCAGTTTGGCGGTCAAAAGGATATGGCCAGGAGTCCTCAGGACTCTGGACAGATGGACAGGGTAAGCCAGTGGTACCCAGAGCATACCTTCCAAGTCTAGCGGAAGCGGCACATGGGCTGACTCATCTAGGCAAAGAAGGAATGTGTAAGTTGGTAAGAGCTTATTGGTGCGCCCCAGGATTTTCTTCCCATGCGGGTAAAAGAGCGATGACATGTCTCACCTGCTTGAGGAAGAATATCGGAAAGGCAATACCAACAGAGCCATCCCATATCCCTCCGACAGATGGCCCTTTTCAGGTAATACAAATTGATTTCATACAATTGCCACCTTGTAGAAATTTAAAGTATGTATTGGTCTGTATTGACGTGTTCTCAAATTGGGTTGAAGCATTTCCCACGGCCACAAATACCGCTGTGTTTACTGCAAAGAAAATTGTGCAGGAATTTGTGTGCAGGTATGGTATCCCTAGAATCATTGAGAGTGATAGGGGTACCCATTTTTCAGGTGAAGTCTTTCAAACAATGTGTAAGTTGATGGGAATTAATAGTAAGCTGCACACTCCGTACCGCCCCCAGGCGAGTGCGAAGGTGGAAAGAGTAAACAGCACTATTAAAAACAAATTAAGCAAGGTAATGGCTGAAACAGGATTGTTGTGGCCCGAAGCTTTGCCAATCGTATTATACAGCATCAGAACCACTCCCAGGTCCCCTCTTAATCTGTCTCCTTTTGAAATTCTGTTTGGTCGACAACCCCATGTTATGATTAACCCCCAGGATGATTTGAAGTGTAACAATGAAGTAACCGTAAAGTACTTGGTTAAGATGAGTAAGCAATTGAGGAATCAGAATGATAATCTAAAAAGTTGGTGATTCCTGATTTGCCAGACAATAATTGTCATGACATTGAACCTGGGGATTATGTAATGATACGGAATTTTCTACGCTCAGGTTGCCTTATTGACAGATGGGAAGGACCATATCAAGTCTTATTGACCAGCACAACAGCATTGAAGGTTGCCGAGAGAGAGACTTGGGTCCATTCGTCTCATTGTAAAAAGGTCGCTGACCCAGAGAGGTCCTGTGATAAAGAACAGACGGTAGAGGTTGTATCACTAGAGTGTCTGTTCCGGGAAAATTGAGACGACACCTGAGCGCTGAGAATAATAAGACCGGAGGCGTTTGTCGAGCCAGATTTCTTTTTTCCCTTTTGTTATTTTCTCCAGTTCCCATCTCCCTCCTATTCTCCTTCCCCCTTCTTATTTGTCCCCTTTTACTCCTCTAAGATGGACTTGCCCCAAGAGACTGTGATCCGGATTTTCCTGTTGACCATGATGTTGACCAGAGCAGTCTGTTTCGGTGAGAGTACCATGGAGGTCGAGAAAGGATCGGGAATGGGTTCTGATGACCAGGATGGAGGCGTAGATTTCCAAGAGCAACATAATCTCAGAGTAAAGGCGAGTATCAGAAAACGATCTGGTAGCATTGACAATAGAAGGAATTGTGAAGGATTGTTAGCTGAAGAGAACTGCATCTGTAGGCATTGTGACAATATAGTTGAGGATGGGTGCATCAAGAAATGTCAGTCCAGTTTTAATGTCCACATGGACCGGCATCCATTGAGTGACTATCACTCCTTAGTGGGTAAAGTGTTAAATCAGACAGACTGTTGGGTATGCTCTCAAGTACCTCAAGGTCATAGCAAATCAGGACTAGTACCATTCCCTTTAACTGTAGGAGAGGTACTTGAGTTAAGTGGTGGGAGGCCGGTGGACAAGAGGTTTAATATCTCTAGTCCTCCTAGTTTGAAGCTCCACCAGTATCATGTGGATAGGTCTTTAGTATGCTTTAACATTTCCACTCCCCGAAAGCCGGGAAATTGGGAAGTGTCATGGAGTAATCAAACCATGACATTTTCATATAGAGCCGATAGAATGCCCATAGACACAGAACTTATACGCCAGATAGCCGACCATGGAAAATATTTCCGGTATAGGTATACTCTAGGAAGTAGGACCATGCGAGTTGGAGAAGTATCACCAGGATACTTACCTGATACGTGTACTAGACAGATGGGAGAGTTAGGGTTAGGAGATTTCACATGGAAAATTTGTAACATGGTAATGTCATACTCCGTCCCATATGTTCTCCCCGATGATGCATATTTCATATGTGGGAGAAAGGCGTATAAGTGGCTTGCCCCAAACTCAGAGGGATTGTGTTACATTGGAAAAGTACTGCCTGAAGTAATGACTGTATCCCATAACAAAATGAAAGACATTCACCGCGGTGCCCAAGCTCCTTATACTCACACTCATTACGAGCACATCGTTAAAAGGCACCTGATAGAGAGGACAGAGCACTCGGCCTCTGATCTGATCCATGAATCCACTGGGATTCAATTCCTACTCGCGTTAGATATCACTCGTACCGCCAGAGGAGTGATAAATTATAAATATATATCTGCGCTTGCAAATTTATTAGACAATATCACCGAAATGTATGACAACACAGTCAGGTATACTGGGAGAGAGTTACAAGCCTACAAAACAGAGCTGGTTCAGCATAGGATGATTCTCAATTATCTCACAGCAGTGACAGGCGGGTATTGTGTTACCCTAGCAACTCAATATGGAATAAAGTGCTGCACGTACATTACAAACAGCACGGAGGACCCAGCCGAGGTCATAGACCAAAAGATGGATGAAATTCTACAATTAAAGTGGGAGTTTCGAAGGAAACACAATCTCACACTCGCTGCTGTGGGTAATGAGCTGACCAGTTGGGTGTCATGGTTGAACCCACGAAATTGGTTCTCTGGTTTAGGAGAATGGACCCAAGGTATTATAATGGACGTAGGGAAATTTCTCTTGTGTATTCTGGGAGTCGTCATATTGGTTGGCCTGATATTTAGATGCGTTCGGACTTTAACGAAGTGTAAAGGTAGTACCAGAGTGATGAGTCTGAGGAGCGAGGACACTGTAATAACAACTAATTTGATTTATGACCCAACGATAGAGACAATGTTGTGATGAAAAGGTGATTCCACGGTCCGTTTCTTTCACCCGTTTCTCCTTTGTTTTCCTCCAAGGTACAAAGACATCCGCTTGGAAGAAGAATTTGACAACCTCTTTTATACAGACCATTGATGGACTATGCCACAGACCCCCAATATCCCTAGTGACTTTAACCTTTACGATAGCCCAATACTTTAGAGACTGTAATTTTATGGACAATGGAACAACTTTTGCTCGCTATTTATAGCAAAAGCACCGAGAGACATCAGACAATATGTACATCAAGACAAGACATCAGACAAGACCTCAATCGGCGACTGTTTATTTAAACTCACATAGTTTACGACTGCATTTATAACGATTGTTTCTTATCTTCACCTCTACAACCTCCAGGTAATGACACACATAGTCGATAGGGAATATAGACACATATCAGCATTCACATGTTCTCCCCCCTTCATGTATCATCAACTAAATGTGCTCCCCATTTGTTGCAACCAAAAGCCGAAAAGAGCTCGGTAGAGTTTGACAGCCCATCCACAGATCCCTGACACGGGATAAGGAGGATTCAAATGTATACTTCGCAATACCTCGAAGCTTGATTTAAAACACGTACGGCACGATGATACATGACCCCTCAAACATGGATTCATACACACATGCTTCTACTATCTCACTAGGTCATACCTTTTTCCCACCTTCTCCTCTCCTCCCTTTACCCAATCATAAAAAGGTATTTACATGATGACATATATTTTTCTTTTTTTGAACTGTTTTAGGAAGTGGCAGTTATTGATGACTGCCAAAGGGTGGACTGTCAAAGTCGGAAAAATATCATGTTGTACGTTGCCATATATTCACCCTATGCGCTTGCCCGCTGCACGTGCACATTCTCTCCCGTGCATGCGCATATTCGCAGTTGCGTAATGGAGCTTCTACGGCCGTGCGCATTGGCGCGTGATATGTGCATTTACGGTAGAGTTTGTGTGCGTCTAGCGGGCGACTCAATCGTTACATAGTAAATCCAAATAGTATGTTTTATAGGTAATGTTCCCCTTAATAATAACTAAGTTTGTTAATTGTAACTGGTCCCTGGACAGAGGAATTCCTCTTTGCATGATACAAAGGGTCAGACAGGGTTTGAGCAGTGGTGTTTGGTACCTAACTAAAGAACATTTTATTAGAAACAATCCGGTGCTGGTTAGGTAAAGATTAATCGCTCCTGCGTATAGTTATGTCTATTAGTAGTTTCTGGACATTTACTATATTTGCAGTTCATTATCCATGCGGCGGGAATCCTGAGATTCCCTCCCACCTGAGCAGTTCAATATAGTCACAGCCCACCTGTTCAAACTAACCTATGACCTTTTGTTATAGTGTGAGGAGACATTCCTGTGTCCAATGAACAATGAGATTATAGGACCCTTTGTAGTGCACTGTATATTGTGTATATAAGGGCCACTGTCCCCAGACCGGCCAGTACTCTCTCTCATCAACATTTATCTCTGATAATTGGAGGACTGGATCCGGTTGCGCTAGCGAGTGTTCCCCGTATGGTATGTTTCTCTGTGGCCACTTTGTTACCCATGTAATGTTAGCTGTTCATTCTTAGTCTATGTATTTGTGTGTGTGATTGTGCCGCTATTGTATATTCACGTGTAGTTATTCTGTTAGATATTTATGTTAGCCTGTAGTGTATGAACTGTTAACTGTTTTTCCTTTTTTACTTACCTAAATATTGTTAGTAAAGGTGTTGGAACCTTAGCAAGGTATTGTGTGTTTATTACATTGCTGAGGGTAATCGGAGCGTTTCAATCGCTCAAGCAGCTTTTATATTAGCAAGGTTAAGCAGCGTTATATCGCTACAGTATTTCAGTAGTAAGGTTTACAGTACAAACTCAATCTTTCAGTGTGTTGCATACAAGGTTTACTGAGTGTCATCCCGTGAGCATCTGCGCCGCTCGTGTTCCCCTCGTGGTCACGAGCGTCCGCTACGCTGTTTGCGTAGCATTACGGTAGTCGGCCGCCTATAGCGTGCTCGACACCAAGCGTTAAGCTGTGAGCGAGCGTGCCGCATGTGCGACTCGACCACGGCTGAGCGTCTGCTACGCTAAGTGCGTACCCTTACGGTACCCCATACGCCAATTGCGTACTGAGTCTCTTACCCATATATATTGAATTTTATAAGGTAATAAATCGGCATTATCAATTGGGGCCTCGTCCGTCCTCCACATATCCACACTAGTGCACACAGACTTTATCTGTCAGCAAAGGGTGGGAAAGCAGTATCCTTTCATATCCGTATTGGTGGTGAGGGATACAGTGGTGCTGACTAGATAAGCGTCTGTTACGCTACGCTGTAGGAGTGCTGGGGTGGAATCCGGAACCGGAAGGTAAGAACAATACGCTATTATCTTTTAAAACTGTTTATTTCTGTTTTGCGTACGCACGCACGCACACACCTGCATTGTTGCGGCTCACTCTCTTGTTGCCATTAGAATCGATTATTAGAGACGTGCTGAGGAAATCTGGTGCTATTTAGTTGAGATTATAAAGGATAATTTTTAAGGGAATAATTGTAAAGGACACGCACACAGCATAGCAAATACTGTGTGGTGTACGGTAAGCGATTACAGTTGAACATCGTTTACATTTATAGAAGCGTGTTAGTTGCGTTGCTGTGGGCATATCTGGACTTTGTGCATACGTGTCTCGGGCAACGTGCGAGATTACGTACGCAACACAAAGGCATACGCACGTAGCGTGTTTACGCAACGGAGCGTACGGATACGCCCACCGAGACTCAAATCACACGATAACATTGTTTTAGTGGGGGCGGTATAGTATAGCCACCTGATAATAGCACAGGTTTGTTCAGTTTCTAAAAAGCTTAGTTAAAAGAGAACCTTTTTCTATTTGCAATACTCAGGGATTGGACTACTGCCTGTATGAAAGGAATTTCTGTACAGAAAGATCAGTGTGCACATGAGTAAATAGGAGTGAGTGTGGAAATAAAGGTATTATTTTGTGAACCCAGAAATCGGTATCCCGTCGGAGACCACATCAGGTGAGTGGACACTTGGTGGCGTGGGACTGGCTTGCCCGCGTTAACATTATACAAGGTAAAAGGAGCAAGTAGTATCCGCAGACAAAAGGACTGCGAAGGTTTAAGCGCAGCCCGGGGGGTTTTGCGTAGTACCCATATAGACAAGTTGAGCTCCGGCTGAAGTTTTCGCAGCCTAAACAACCGATTCCGTTGGTCATACAGCGTATAAATATTAAGTTACTTATGCGCAGTGCGACTGGACCGCACGTAATTGTGTGCATTAGTTTGTTACCTTGATACCCATTAAAATTTACTGTGGGATCATAAACGCTATTTGTACATTCTAACGTGATTTGTGTAGGTTTTTGTTATTTTAAGGGAGTTTCGCTGTTCACTCAGGAAATCTCCAACAACCAATACTTACTGGGGAGGGTAGCATACTCCCACACGCCCCAATAAATAGAGGTTACAAAAAGATCCCGCGAATTGGGTACGACCAGTGGTGGGCACATTACTGGAACTCGTATTGGCCAATTGGGGCGTAAAGTGAGTGAAGGCACTAGTTGAACTTTCACCGTCGCCTTACCGCGGGCAACTTGGTTTGTTTTGTAAGACCTCGCTGAGACAGCAATATCTGCAAACGATGGGGGCCAGTTGTTCAAAGAAGGGACGTCCAACAAGGGTTCACGTTGGTATTTGTTGGCCCAAAGGGTCAGCACGGTATATAATGTGTGAAAAATACGGATCACACACACAGGTATTATGCAAAGAATGGGAACGAATGACAGAGGATGATGGGGAACAGTTTCCCCGGGTAGGCAGTTTGAACCCTGAGATATTGCAAAATCTAAGAAAAAGGATAGGTCTAATAAAATCTGCAAAGCAGAGGATTAGACATTATGATTGTTTACAGGTATGGCAACAGGAAAGTGAAATACAACAGGAATTAGCTCAGAAAGCAAATTCAAATCCTAGTAGGAGTCTGATAGCAACGGCACCACCACCGTATATAGTAGGGGAAAAAGTGGCTGCAGAGAATGACATGCGGGTGTACGATAAGGGTGCACTTAACCAATGTAGTAGTGATAAGAATAAAATGAAAGTTAATGCAAATGTTGATACTAACGCTAACCCATGCAAGTTGTATCCCATTTTAAACTTCCCCCAGGAATACGACCAGGAAGATGAGCCCACTACGATTTCAGCTCTCTCTCTAGCGGCCACCATAAATGATACTTCAGTGGGTACCGCCCAACCAGTAAGAGTGGTATCAAAGGCCCATAGTTCAGGGACAGGTGAGGTTGTGTCTAAAGGTAAGTACGGCACTGTACAATATGCTGAAACTGTTGCACCACATACTGTAGAATCAACCCAGAATGAAGTAATTAATCTTAATCCTGTTAGAGTGATAGCGGTCCCCAATGGGAAGACCGACACAAATGGGGTCACACCCATCAGGAATATTGCAATGCACTGTCCCTGGTCCCGAGCAGAATTAAGAACAATTTTGTCTGAATTCCCTGATCCCAGAAAAGATTTAGCCGCATGTCAGAGGTTCATTAAGGACCTGGGTAACTCCACTGAACCTAACAACAAAGATTGGCGGACACTACTGCGGGCATGCCTGCCCTCTAGTATTGACCCTGTGAAATTTATAGCTGACTGTAAATTAGACGAAGAGGTACCCCTTACGGATGAGTATAATCAAGATAATGTAACCAGAATCAATCTGCAGCTGGGAATATACTTCCCAGCTGTGGTAAAATGGAACAAAATTTTCTCCATCAAACAAATGGAAGGAGAAACTGCCTCTGACTATTTCCACCGGGCACTGGAGGAAATGGCTAAATATACTGGGATCGTGGACATTGAGGCAAATATACACCATAGAGAGGTAGCGGTGTCCGTCTTGATGGACGTTTTAAAGGAGGTATTAAGGAATAGGGTACAAACCACTCACCCTAACTGGAGAGGCATGTCGGTGGCCGCCTTAAGAGAGACTGCTGTTGGGCACGACAGGAACATCACAAGACGCAGGGAGTCACAGAGTGATAAACTGATGGCTATAAGTATCCAAGCCCTTACAACAAGGCCGCCTCAGTCTAAATCTCAGACCCCTGGTGGTAAGCCGTATATGGTAAAATGTTACAATTGTAGCAGGGAAGGACATTTTGCACGTAACTGCACCAGTAACCCACACAATGCATATAAAAACCCTAGACAACGACATGACATACGAGATTGGGATCAAGGACCGCAGAGACGGAGTTATGAGCCACACGCAGGGGAAACAAGAAGGTATCCCCCAAGAAGAGACTGGCAAGTCTCTGATAGTTCCCATTTACCCCCTTCACAGGTAATGGCTGCCAGCGCAATGCAGGGAGGTCACCACGCACCATAGGGGTGGGGCCACACCTGTAATCTGCAGCCAGTGAAATTAATTGCGAGCCTTGGAAGTGAACCCGAGGTCACAATTGATGTAGCTGGTAAATCTCTAAATTTCCTTGTAGATACGGGGGCGGCCAAGTCGGTGATAAATTCGACCGTGGGCATGAGAACCACTGGTAAAACAATTCCAGCCATGAGAGTAACAGGAGTAGTGCGACAATATCCTTTAAGCAAACCAGCAGAGATTACGATAGTGCCTTTGCACACCAAGCATTCTTTTCTGCTGGCTGCATCGGCTCCGACTAATCTCCTAGGGAGAGATTTACTGTGCAAAATGGGATGCGTCATATATTGTACTCCTGAAGGTGTGTTCTTGGATATACCCGAAAACCACGCTCAGAAAGCGCAGGATATGCTAGACTCCCCAACAAGATTAATGTCACACACTGTTATTGTAAATAGGTGTCCGTCCAAGGTAGAAGAAATGACTTCCCAGATACCGGAGTCACTTTGGACCAAGGACGGACAAGACACTGGATTAATGGCAAACGTAGCCCCAGTAGTTGTGCAAGTAAAAGATGGTAGGATAGCTCCAAAAATCCCACAATACCCTCTGAAGCCAGAGGTGGAGTTAGGAGTTTACCCTGTAATAGAGCGCTTGCTACAACAGGGCATTCTGGTAAGGACGTCCAGCACTGCCAATAGTCCCATCTTCCCTGTTAAAAAGAGTGGGGGGAGGGGTTACAGATTAGTGCAGGATCTAAAGGGGATCAACAAAATAGTTGAGAGTCAATTCCCTGTAGTGCCAAATCCAGCTGTCATCCTTATGCAAATCCCTCCCACTGCCAAATTTTTCACTGTGATTGACCTCTGCTCCGCCTTCTTCTCGGTACCTCTGCACCCTGACAGTCAATACTTATTCGCATTTACATACAGAGGAGTCCAGTACACCTGGACTCGCTTACCACAAGGTTTCTTAGATAGTCCAAGTATTTTCTCACAGGCCCTGCATGATTGTTTACAGTCTTTCCAACCAGAGAGTGGATCAATATTGATACAGTATGTAGATGATTTACTGCTGTGTTCAGATTCACTGGAAGCGTCCCTGAGAGATACGAAAACTCCTGTTTCATCTTTCAGACACAGGACACAAGGTTTCCAAGGACAAGTTACAATTATGCCAGACCCGTGTGAAGTATTTGGGACACTGTCTAACACAAGGACTGAGACACCTTACCGCTGATAGAATTCAAGCAATTCGTGACATGACCCTGCCACAAACCCAGCAACAGATTAGAACGTTTTTAGGAATGTGTGGGTATTGCCGTAACTGGATCCCAGGTTTTTCCATACTGGCCTTGCCTTTACAGGAGATGGTTTCCTCAAACAAACCTGATCGGATTTCGCAGACGGACGAGTCTGAGATGGCATTTGAAAGACTTAAACAGTGCCTAACGCAGGCACCAGCATTAGGTATGCCAGATTATGGAAAACCCTTTGAACTGTACGGAACAGAGAGTGCTGGGTGCGCAGCAGGTGTCTTAACCCAGAAGCATGGTGATGCCAGCAGGCCGGTAGCCTACTATAGCGCTCAGCTAGATACGGTAGCGCGATCCCTCCCCACATGCTTGCAAAGTGTTGCAGCGATAGCATTGTTAGTAAGTAAAAGCGAAGATGCTGTGCTAGGACACAACCTCACAATTCATACACCACATGCAGTGTCAGCTTTACTGAATTCTGCCCAAACCAGGCACGTCTCATCAGCGCGGTTTACAAGATGGGAATTGGCATTGATGGCCCCCGTAAACATCACCATAAGAAGATGCAGCGCATTAAATCCTGCAACGTATCTCCCAGGTGTGCCTGGACAGGCACAAAGGGTGGAGGATGAGAGTGATGGTGAAGGAGGATTTAATACAGGGGATGACACGCATGATTGTATGGAATATTTGGCCCAAAATTTCACGGCAAGGTCTGACATCAGTGACAACCCACTGGAAGATGTAGATTTTACTTTCTACACTGACGGTAGTTGTCACAGACAGACGGACTCGGGAGACTTGTGTACTGGATACGCAGTCGTAGATGACCAAGGTACCATAGAAGCGGAATCCTTAGGCCCACCACACTCAGCACAAGTTGCTGAACTGGTTGCCCTAACCAGAGCATGCGAATTGGCTAAAGGCAAGTCAGCCAATATCTACACAGATTCTAGGTACGCCTCCGGAGTAGTCCATGATTTCGGGGCCCTATGGCGCCTCAGAAATTTCATGACGGCAGCCGGCACACCAGTAGCGCATGCAGCCCACATCAAAAGACTTCTAACAGCGATACAGGAACCCGACAGTGGCTGTTATCAAGTGTAAAGCTCACACGTATAGCCAAGACCCGGTATCACTTGGTAACAGCCGAGCAGACGAAGCTGCTAAATCAGCAGCCGGTAACCCCATACAAACAGACAGTACACAACTAATGGTATTTAATACTGTAAACACACAGAAATTATGTGAAATGCAAAACTTGTGTTCCCCACAGGAAAAGGCAGTTTGGCGGTCAAAAGGATATGGCCAGGAGTCCTCAGGACTCTGGACAGATGGACAGGGTAAGCCAGTGGTACCCAGAGCATACCTTCCAAGTCTAGCGGAAGCGGCACATGGGCTGACTCATCTAGGCAAAGAAGGAATGTGTAAGTTGGTAAGAGCTTATTGGTGCGCCCCAGGATTTTCTTCCCATGCGGGTAAAAGAGCGATGACATGTCTCACCTGCTTGAGGAAGAATATCGGAAAGGCAATACCAACAGAGCCATCCCATATCCCTCCGACAGATGGCCCTTTTCAGGTAATACAAATTGATTTCATACAATTGCCACCTTGTAGAAATTTAAAGTATGTATTGGTCTGTATTGACGTGTTCTCAAATTGGGTTGAAGCATTTCCCACGGCCACAAATACCGCTGTGTTTACTGCAAAGAAAATTGTGCAGGAATTTGTGTGCAGGTATGGTATCCCTAGAATCATTGAGAGTGATAGGGGTACCCATTTTTCAGGTGAAGTCTTTCAAACAATGTGTAAGTTGATGGGAATTAATAGTAAGCTGCACACTCCGTACCGCCCCCAGGCGAGTGCGAAGGTGGAAAGAGTAAACAGCACTATTAAAAACAAATTAAGCAAGGTAATGGCTGAAACAGGATTGTTGTGGCCCGAAGCTTTGCCAATCGTATTATACAGCATCAGAACCACTCCCAGGTCCCCTCTTAATCTGTCTCCTTTTGAAATTCTGTTTGGTCGACAACCCCATGTTATGATTAACCCCCAGGATGATTTGAAGTGTAACAATGAAGTAACCGTAAAGTACTTGGTTAAGATGAGTAAGCAATTGAGGAATCAGAATGATAATCTAAAAAGTTGGTGATTCCTGATTTGCCAGACAATAATTGTCATGACATTGAACCTGGGGATTATGTAATGATACGGAATTTTCTACGCTCAGGTTGCCTTATTGACAGATGGGAAGGACCATATCAAGTCTTATTGACCAGCACAACAGCATTGAAGGTTGCCGAGAGAGAGACTTGGGTCCATTCGTCTCATTGTAAAAAGGTCGCTGACCCAGAGAGGTCCTGTGATAAAGAACAGACGGTAGAGGTTGTATCACTAGAGTGTCTGTTCCGGGAAAATTGAGACGACACCTGAGCGCTGAGAATAATAAGACCGGAGGCGTTTGTCGAGCCAGATTTCTTTTTTCCCTTTTGTTATTTTCTCCAGTTCCCATCTCCCTCCTATTCTCCTTCCCCCTTCTTATTTGTCCCCTTTTACTCCTCTAAGATGGACTTGCCCCAAGAGACTGTGATCCGGATTTTCCTGTTGACCATGATGTTGACCAGAGCAGTCTGTTTCGGTGAGAGTACCATGGAGGTCGAGAAAGGATCGGGAATGGGTTCTGATGACCAGGATGGAGGCGTAGATTTCCAAGAGCAACATAATCTCAGAGTAAAGGCGAGTATCAGAAAACGATCTGGTAGCATTGACAATAGAAGGAATTGTGAAGGATTGTTAGCTGAAGAGAACTGCATCTGTAGGCATTGTGACAATATAGTTGAGGATGGGTGCATCAAGAAATGTCAGTCCAGTTTTAATGTCCACATGGACCGGCATCCATTGAGTGACTATCACTCCTTAGTGGGTAAAGTGTTAAATCAGACAGACTGTTGGGTATGCTCTCAAGTACCTCAAGGTCATAGCAAATCAGGACTAGTACCATTCCCTTTAACTGTAGGAGAGGTACTTGAGTTAAGTGGTGGGAGGCCGGTGGACAAGAGGTTTAATATCTCTAGTCCTCCTAGTTTGAAGCTCCACCAGTATCATGTGGATAGGTCTTTAGTATGCTTTAACATTTCCACTCCCCGAAAGCCGGGAAATTGGGAAGTGTCATGGAGTAATCAAACCATGACATTTTCATATAGAGCCGATAGAATGCCCATAGACACAGAACTTATACGCCAGATAGCCGACCATGGAAAATATTTCCGGTATAGGTATACTCTAGGAAGTAGGACCATGCGAGTTGGAGAAGTATCACCAGGATACTTACCTGATACGTGTACTAGACAGATGGGAGAGTTAGGGTTAGGAGATTTCACATGGAAAATTTGTAACATGGTAATGTCATACTCCGTCCCATATGTTCTCCCCGATGATGCATATTTCATATGTGGGAGAAAGGCGTATAAGTGGCTTGCCCCAAACTCAGAGGGATTGTGTTACATTGGAAAAGTACTGCCTGAAGTAATGACTGTATCCCATAACAAAATGAAAGACATTCACCGCGGTGCCCAAGCTCCTTATACTCACACTCATTACGAGCACATCGTTAAAAGGCACCTGATAGAGAGGACAGAGCACTCGGCCTCTGATCTGATCCATGAATCCACTGGGATTCAATTCCTACTCGCGTTAGATATCACTCGTACCGCCAGAGGAGTGATAAATTATAAATATATATCTGCGCTTGCAAATTTATTAGACAATATCACCGAAATGTATGACAACACAGTCAGGTATACTGGGAGAGAGTTACAAGCCTACAAAACAGAGCTGGTTCAGCATAGGATGATTCTCAATTATCTCACAGCAGTGACAGGCGGGTATTGTGTTACCCTAGCAACTCAATATGGAATAAAGTGCTGCACGTACATTACAAACAGCACGGAGGACCCAGCCGAGGTCATAGACCAAAAGATGGATGAAATTCTACAATTAAAGTGGGAGTTTCGAAGGAAACACAATCTCACACTCGCTGCTGTGGGTAATGAGCTGACCAGTTGGGTGTCATGGTTGAACCCACGAAATTGGTTCTCTGGTTTAGGAGAATGGACCCAAGGTATTATAATGGACGTAGGGAAATTTCTCTTGTGTATTCTGGGAGTCGTCATATTGGTTGGCCTGATATTTAGATGCGTTCGGACTTTAACGAAGTGTAAAGGTAGTACCAGAGTGATGAGTCTGAGGAGCGAGGACACTGTAATAACAACTAATTTGATTTATGACCCAACGATAGAGACAATGTTGTGATGAAAAGGTGATTCCACGGTCCGTTTCTTTCACCCGTTTCTCCTTTGTTTTCCTTCAAGGTACAAAGACATCCGCTTGGAAGAAGAATTTGACAACCTCTTTTATACAGACCATTGATGGACTATGCCACAGACCCCCAATATCCCTAGTGACTTTAACCTTTACGATAGCCCAATACTTTAGAGACTGTAATTTTATGGACAATGGAACAACTTTTGCTCGCTATTTATAGCAAAAGCACCGAGAGACATCAGACAATATGTACATCAAGACAAGACATCAGACAAGACCTCAATCGGCGACTGTTTATTTAAACTCACATAGTTTACGACTGCATTTATAACGATTGTTTCTTATCTTCACCTCTACAACCTCCAGGTAATGACACACATAGTCGATAGGGAATATAGACACATATCAGCATTCACATGTTCTCCCCCCTTCATGTATCATCAACTAAATGTGCTCCCCATTTGTTGCAACCAAAAGCCGAAAAGAGCTCGGTAGAGTTTGACAGCCCATCCACAGATCCCTGACACGGGATAAGGAGGATTCAAATGTATACTTCGCAATACCTCGAAGCTTGATTTAAAACACGTACGGCACGATGATACATGACCCCTCAAACATGGATTCATACACACATGCTTCTACTATCTCACTAGGTCATACCTTTTTCCCACCTTCTCCTCTCCTCCCTTTACCCAATCATAAAAAAGGTATTTACATGATGACATATATTTTTCTTTTTTTGAACTGTTTTAGGAAGTGGCAGTTATTGATGACTGCCAAAGGGTGGACTGTCAAAGTCGGAAAAATATCATGTTGTACGTTGCCATATATTCACCCTATGCGCTTGCCCGCTGCACGTGCACATTCTCTCCCGTGCATGCGCATATTCGCAGTTGCGTAATGGAGCTTCTACGGCCGTGCGCATTGGCGCGTGATATGTGCATTTACGGTAGAGTTTGTGTGCGTCTAGCGGGCGACTCAATCGTTACATAGTAAATCCAAATAGTATGTTTTATAGGTAATGTTCCCCTTAATAATAACTAAGTTTGTTAATTGTAACTGGTCCCTGGACAGAGGAATTCCTCTTTGCATGATACAAAGGGTTAGACAGGGTTTGAGCAGTGGTGTTTGGTACCTAACTAAAGAACATTTTATTAGAAACAATCCGGTGCTGGTTAGGTAAAGATTAATCGCTCCTGCGTATAGTTATGTCTATTAGTAGTTTCTGTACATTTACTATATTTGCAGTTCATTATCCATGCGGCGGGAATCCTGAGATTCCCTCCCACCTGAGCAGTTCAATATAGTCACAGCCCACCTGTTCAAACTAACCTATGACCTTTTGTTATAGTGTGAGGAGACATTCCTGTGTCCAATGAACAATGAGATTATAGGACCCTTTGTAGTGCACTGTATATTGTGTATATAAGGGCCACTGTCCCCAGACCGGCCAGTACTCTCTCTCATCAACATTTATCTCTGATAATTGGAGGACTGGATCCGGTTGCGCTAGCGAGTGTTCCCCGTATGGTATGTTTCTCTGTGGCCACTTTGTTACCCATGTAATGTTAGCTGTTCATTCTTAGTCTATGTATTTGTGTGTGTGATTGTGCCGCTATTGTATATTCACGTGTAGTTATTCTGTTAGATATTTATGTTAGCCTGTAGTGTATGAACTGTTAACTGTTTTTCCTTTTTTACTTACCTAAATATTGTTAGTAAAGGTGTTGGAACCTTAGCAAGGTATTGTGTGTTTATTACATTGCTGAGGGTAATCGGAGCGTTTCAATCGCTCAAGCAGCTTTTATATTAGCAAGGTTAAGCAGCGTTATATCGCTACAGTATTTCAGTAGTAAGGTTTACAGTACAAACTCAATCTTTCAGTGTGTTGCATACAAGGTTTACTGAGTGTCATCCCGTGAGCATCTGCGCCGCTCGTGTTCCCCTCGTGGTCACGAGCGTCCGCTACGCTGTTTGCGTAGCATTACGGTAGTCGGCCGCCTATAGCGTGCTCGACACCAAGCGTTAAGCTGTGAGCGAGCGTGCCGCATGTGCGACTCGACCACGGCTGAGCGTCTGCTACGCTAAGTGCGTACCCTTACGGTACCCCATACACCAATTGCGTACTGAGTCTCTTACCCATATATATTGAATTTTATAAGGTAATAAATCGGCATTATCAATTGGGGCCTCGTCCGTCCTCCACATATCCACACTAGTGCACACAGACTTTATCTGTCAGCAAAGGGTGGGAAAGCAGTATCCTTTCATATCCGTATTGGTGGTGAGGGATACAGTGGTGCTGACTAGATAAGCGTCTGTTACGCTACGCTGTAGGAGTGCTGGGGTGGAATCCGGAACCGGAAGGTAGGAAGGTAAGAACAATACGCTATTATCTTTTAAAACTGTTTATTTCTGTTTTGCGTACGCACGCACGCACACACCTGCATTGTTGCGGCTCACTCTCTTGTTGCCATTAGAATCGATTATTAGAGACGTGCTGAGGAAATCTGGTGCTATTTAGTTGAGATTATAAAGGATAATTTTTAAGGGAATAATTGTAAAGGACACGCACACAGCATAGCAAATACTGTGTGGTGTACGGTAAGCGATTACAGTTGAACATCGTTTACATTTATAGAAGCGTGTTAGTTGCGTTGCTGTGGGCATATCTGGACTTTGTGCATACGTGTCTCGGGCAACGTGCGAGATTACGTACGCAACACAAAGGCATACGCACGTAGCGTGTTTACGCAACGGAGCGTACGGATACGCCCACCGAGACTCAAATCACACGATAACATTGTTTTAGTGGGGGCGGTATAGTATAGCCACCTGATAATAGCACAGGTTTGTTCAGTTTCTAAAAAGCTTAGTTAAAAGAGAACCTTTTTCTATTTGCAATACTCAGGGATTGGACTACTGCCTGTATGAAAGGAATTTCTGTACAGAAAGATCAGTGTGCACATGAGTAAATAGGAGTGAGTGTGGAAATAAAGGTATTATTTTGTGAACCCAGAAATCGGTATCCCGTCGGAGACCACATCAGGTGAGTGGACACTTGGTGGCGTGGGACTGGCTTGCCCGCGTTAACATTATACAAGGTAAAAGGAGCAAGTAGTATCCGCAGACAAAAGGACTGCGAAGGTTTAAGCGCAGCCCGGGGGGTTTTGCGTAGTACCCATATAGACAAGTTGAGCTCCGGCTGAAGTTTTCGCAGCCTAAACAACCGATTCCGTTGGTCATACAGCGTATAAATATTAAGTTACTTATGCGCAGTGCGACTGGACCGCACGTAATTGTGTGCATTAGTTTGTTACCTTGATACCCATTAAAATTTACTGTGGGATCATAAACGCTATTTGTACATTCTAACGTGATTTGTGTAGGTTTTTGTTATTTTAAGGGAGTTTCGCTGTTCACTCAGGAAATCTCCAACAACCAATACTTACTGGGGAGGGTAGCATACTCCCACACGCCCCAATAAATAGAGGTTACAAAAAGATCCCGCAAATTGGGTACGACCAGTGGTGGGCACATTGCTGGAACTCGTATTGGCCAATTGGGGCGTAAAGTGAGTGAAGGCACTAGTTGAACTTTCACCGTCGCCTTACCGCGGGCAACTTGGTTTGTTTTGTAAGACCTCGCTGAGACAGCAATATCTGCAAACGATGGGGGCCAGTTGTTCAAAGAAGGGACGTCCAACAAGGGTTCACGTTGGTATTTGTTGGCCCAAAGGGTCAGCACGGTATATAATGTGTGAAAAATACGGATCACACACACAGGTATTATGCAAAGAATGGGAACGAATGACAGAGGATGATGGGGAACAGTTTCCCCGGGTAGGCAGTTTGAACCCTGAGATATTGCAAAATCTAAGAAAAAGGATAGGTCTAATAAAATCTGCAAAGCAGAGGATTAGACATTATGATTGTTTACAGGTATGGCAACAGGAAAGTGAAATACAACAGGAATTAGCTCAGAAAGCAAATTCAAATCCTAGTAGGAGTCTGATAGCAACGGCACCACCACCGTATATAGTAGGGGAAAAAGTGGCTGCAGAGAATGACATGCGGGTGTACGATAAGGGTGCACTTAACCAATGTAGTAGTGATAAGAATAAAATGAAAGTTAATGCAAATGTTGATACTAACGCTAACCCATGCAAGTTGTATCCCATTTTAAACTTCCCCCAGGAATACGACCAGGAAGATGAGCCCACTACGATTTCAGCTCTCTCTCTAGCGGCCACCATAAATGATACTTCAGTGGGTACCGCCCAACCAGTAAGAGTGGTATCAAAGGCCCATAGTTCAGGGACAGGTGAGGTTGTGTCTAAAGGTAAGTACGGCACTGTACAATATGCTGAAACTGTTGCACCACATACTGTAGAATCAACCCAGAATGAAGTAATTAATCTTAATCCTGTTAGAGTGATAGCGGTCCCCAATGGGAAGACCGACACAAATGGGGTCACACCCATCAGGAATATTGCAATGCACTGTCCCTGGTCCCGAGCAGAATTAAGAACAATTTTGTCTGAATTCCCTGATCCCAGAAAAGATTTAGCCGCATGTCAGAGGTTCATTAAGGACCTGGGTAACTCCACTGAACCTAACAACAAAGATTGGCGGACACTACTGCGGGCATGCCTGCCCTCTAGTATTGACCCTGTGAAATTTATAGCTGACTGTAAATTAGACGAAGAGGTACCCCTTACGGATGAGTATAATCAAGATAATGTAACCAGAATCAATCTGCAGCTGGGAATATACTTCCCAGCTGTGGTAAAATGGAACAAAATTTTCTCCATCAAACAAATGGAAGGAGAAACTGCCTCTGACTATTTCCACCGGGCACTGGAGGAAATGGCTAAATATACTGGGATCGTGGACATTGAGGCAAATATACACCATAGAGAGGTAGCGGTGTCCGTCTTGATGGACGTTTTAAAGGAGGTATTAAGGAATAGGGTACAAACCACTCACCCTAACTGGAGAGGCATGTCGGTGGCCGCCTTAAGAGAGACTGCTGTTGGGCACGACAGGAACATCACAAGACGCAGGGAGTCACAGAGTGATAAACTGATGGCTATAAGTATCCAAGCCCTTACAACAAGGCCGCCTCAGTCTAAATCTCAGACCCCTGGTGGTAAGCCGTATATGGTAAAATGTTACAATTGTAGCAGGGAAGGACATTTTGCACGTAACTGCACCAGTAACCCACACAATGCATATAAAAACCCTAGACAACGACATGACATACGAGATTGGGATCAAGGACCGCAGAGACGGAGTTATGAGCCACACGCAGGGGAAACAAGAAGGTATCCCCCAAGAAGAGACTGGCAAGTCTCTGATAGTTCCCATTTACCCCCTTCACAGGTAATGGCTGCCAGCGCAATGCAGGGAGGTCACCACGCACCATAGGGGTGGGGCCACACCTGTAATCTGCAGCCAGTGAAATTAATTGCGAGCCTTGGAAGTGAACCCGAGGTCACAATTGATGTAGCTGGTAAATCTCTAAATTTCCTTGTAGATACGGGGGCGGCCAAGTCGGTGATAAATTCGACTGTGGGCATGAGAACCACTGGTAAAACAATTCCAGCCATGAGAGTAACAGGAGTAGTGCGACAATATCCTTTAAGCAAACCAGCAGAGATTACGATAGTGCCTTTGCACACCAAGCATTCTTTTCTGCTGGCTGCATCGGCTCCGACTAATCTCCTAGGGAGAGATTTACTGTGTAAAATGGGATGCGTCATATATTGTACTCCTGAAGGTGTGTTCTTGGATATACCCGAAAACCACGCTCAGAAAGCGCAGGATATGCTAGACTCCCCAACAAGATTAATGTCACACACTGTTATTGTAAATAGGTGTCCGTCCAAGGTAGAAGAAATGACTTCCCAGATACCGGAGTCACTTTGGACCAAGGACGGACAAGACACTGGATTAATGGCAAACGTAGCCCCAGTAGTTGTGCAAGTAAAAGATGGTAGGATAGCTCCAAAAATCCCACAATACCCTCTGAAGCCAGAGGTGGAGTTAGGAGTTTACCCTGTAATAGAGCGCTTGCTACAACAGGGCATTCTGGTAAGGACGTCCAGCACTGCCAATAGTCCCATCTTCCCTGTTAAAAAGAGTGGGGGGAGGGGTTACAGATTAGTGCAGGATCTAAAGGGGATCAACAAAATAGTTGAGAGTCAATTCCCTGTAGTGCCAAATCCAGCTGTCATCCTTATGCAAATCCCTCCCACTGCCAAATTTTTCACTGTGATTGACCTCTGCTCCGCCTTCTTCTCGGTACCTCTGCACCCTGACAGTCAATACTTATTCGCATTTACATACAGAGGAGTCCAGTACACCTGGACTCGCTTACCACAAGGTTTCTTAGATAGTCCAAGTATTTTCTCACAGGCCCTGCATGATTGTTTACAGTCTTTCCAACCAGAGAGTGGATCAATATTGATACAGTATGTAGATGATTTACTGCTGTGTTCAGATTCACTGGAAGCGTCCCTGAGAGATACGAAACAACTCCTGTTTCATCTTTCAGACACAGGACACAAGGTTTCCAAGGACAAGTTACAATTATGCCAGACCCGTGTGAAGTATTTGGGACACTGTCTAACACAAGGACTGAGACACCTTACCGCTGATAGAATTCAAGCAATTCGTGACATGACCCTGCCACAAACCCAGCAACAGATTAGAACGTTTTTAGGAATGTGTGGGTATTGCCGTAACTGGATCCCAGGTTTTTCCATACTGGCCTTGCCTTTACAGGAGATGGTTTCCTCAAACAAACCTGATCGGATTTCGCAGACGGACGAGTCTGAGATGGCATTTGAAAGACTTAAACAGTGCCTAACGCAGGCACCAGCATTAGGTATGCCAGATTATGGAAAACCCTTTGAACTGTACGGAACAGAGAGTGCTGGGTGCGCAGCAGGTGTCTTAACCCAGAAGCATGGTGATGCCAGCAGGCCGGTAGCCTACTATAGCGCTCAGCTAGATACGGTAGCGCGATCCCTCCCCACATGCTTGCAAAGTGTTGCAGCGATAGCATTGTTAGTAAGTAAAAGCGAAGATGCTGTGCTAGGACACAACCTCACAATTCATACACCACATGCAGTGTCAGCTTTACTGAATTCTGCCCAAACCAGGCACGTCTCATCAGCGCGGTTTACAAGATGGGAATTGGCATTGATGGCCCCCGTAAACATCACCATAAGGAGATGCAGCGCATTAAATCCTGCAACGTATCTCCCAGGTGTGCCTGGACAGGCACAAAGGGTGGAGGATGAGAGTGATGGTGAAGGAGGATTTAATACAGGGGATGACACGCATGATTGTATGGAATATTTGGCCCAAAATTTCACGGCAAGGTCTGACATCAGTGACAACCCACTGGAAGATGTAGATTTTACTTTCTACACTGACGGTAGTTGTCACAGACAGACGGACTCGGGAGACTTGTGTACTGGATACGCAGTCGTAGATGACCAAGGTACCATAGAAGCGGAATCCTTAGGCCCACCACACTCAGCACAAGTTGCTGAACTGGTTGCCCTAACCAGAGCATGCGAATTGGCTAAAGGCAAGTCAGCCAATATCTACACAGATTCTAGGTGCGCCTCCGGAGTAGTCCATGATTTCGGGGCCCTATGGCGCCTCAGAAATTTCATGACGGCAGCCGGCACACCAGTAGCGCATGCAGCCCACATCAAAAGACTTCTAACAGCGATACAGGAACCCGACAGTGGCTGTTATCAAGTGTAAAGCTCACACGTATAGCCAAGACCCGGTATCACTTGGTAACAGCCGAGCAGACGAAGCTGCTAAATCAGCAGCCGGTAACCCCATACAAACAGACAGTACACAACTAATGGTATTTAATACTGTAAACACACAGAAATTATGTGAAATGCAAAACTTGTGTTCCCCACAGGAAAAGGCAGTTTGGCGGTCAAAAGGATATGGCCAGGAGTCCTCAGGACTCTGGACAGATGGACAGGGTAAGCCAGTGGTACCCAGAGCATACCTTCCAAGTCTAGCGGAAGCGGCACATGGGCTGACTCATCTAGGCAAAGAAGGAATGTGTAAGTTGGTAAGAGCTTATTGGTGCGCCCCAGGATTTTCTTCCCATGCGGGTAAAAGAGCGATGACATGTCTCACCTGCTTGAGGAAGAATATCGGAAAGGCAATACCAACAGAGCCATCCCATATCCCTCCGACAGATGGCCCTTTTCAGGTAATACAAATTGATTTCATACAATTGCCACCTTGTAGAAATTTAAAGTATGTATTGGTCTGTATTGACGTGTTCTCAAATTGGGTTGAAGCATTTCCCACGGCCACAAATACCGCTGTGTTTACTGCAAAGAAAATTGTGCAGGAATTTGTGTGCAGGTATGGTATCCCTAGAATCATTGAGAGTGATAGGGGTACCCATTTTTCAGGTGAAGTCTTTCAAACAATGTGTAAGTTGATGGGAATTAATAGTAAGCTGCACACTCCGTACCGCCCCCAGGCGAGTGCGAAGGTGGAAAGAGTAAACAGCACTATTAAAAACAAATTAAGCAAGGTAATGGCTGAAACAGGATTGTTGTGGCCCGAAGCATTGCCAATCGTATTATACAGCATCAGAACCACTCCCAGGTCCCCTCTTAATCTGTCTCCTTTTGAAATTCTGTTTGGTCGACAACCCCATGTTATGATTAACCCCCAGGATGATTTGAAGTGTAACAATGAAGTAACCGTAAAGTACTTGGTTAAGATGAGTAAGCAATTGAGGAATCAGAATGATAATCTAAAAAGTTGGTGATTCCTGATTTGCCAGACAATAATTGTCATGACATTGAACCTGGGGATTATGTAATGATACGGAATTTTCTACGCTCAGGTTGCCTTATTGACAGATGGGAAGGACCATATCAAGTCTTATTGACCAGCACAACAGCATTGAAGGTTGCCGAGAGAGAGACTTGGGTCCATTCGTCTCATTGTAAAAAGGTCGCTGACCCAGAGAGGTCCTGTGATAAAGAACAGACGGTAGAGGTTGTATCACTAGAGTGTCTGTTCCGGGAAAATTGAGACGACACCTGAGCGCTGAGAATAATAAGACCGGAGGCGTTTGTCGAGCCAGATTTCTTTTTTCCCTTTTGTTATTTTCTCCAGTTCCCATCTCCCTCCTATTCTCCTTCCCCCTTCTTATTTGTCCCCTTTTACTCCTCTAAGATGGACTTGCCCCAAGAGACTGTGATCCGGATTTTCCTGTTGACCATGATGTTGACCAGAGCAGTCTGTTTCGGTGAGAGTACCATGGAGGTCGAGAAAGGATCGGGAATGGGTTCTGATGACCAGGATGGAGGCGTAGATTTCCAAGAGCAACATAATCTCAGAGTAAAGGCGAGTATCAGAAAACGATCTGGTAGCATTGACAATAGAAGGAATTGTGAAGGATTGTTAGCTGAAGAGAACTGCATCTGTAGGCATTGTGACAATATAGTTGAGGATGGGTGCATCAAGAAATGTCAGTCCAGTTTTAATGTCCACATGGACCGGCATCCATTGAGTGACTATCACTCCTTAGTGGGTAAAGTGTTAAATCAGACAGACTGTTGGGTATGCTCTCAAGTACCTCAAGGTCATAGCAAATCAGGACTAGTACCATTCCCTTTAACTGTAGGAGAGGTACTTGAGTTAAGTGGTGGGAGGCCGGTGGACAAGAGGTTTAATATCTCTAGTCCTCCTAGTTTGAAGCTCCACCAGTATCATGTGGATAGGTCTTTAGTATGCTTTAACATTTCCACTCCCCGAAAGCCGGGAAATTGGGAAGTGTCATGGAGTAATCAAACCATGACATTTTCATATAGAGCCGATAGAATGCCCATAGACACAGAACTTATACGCCAGATAGCCGACCATGGAAAATATTTCCGGTATAGGTATACTCTAGGAAGTAGGACCATGCGAGTTGGAGAAGTATCACCAGGATACTTACCTGATACGTGTACTAGACAGATGGGAGAGTTAGGGTTAGGAGATTTCACATGGAAAATTTGTAACATGGTAATGTCATACTTCGTCCCATATGTTCTCCCCGATGATGCATATTTCATATGTGGGAGAAAGGCGTATAAGTGGCTTGCCCCAAACTCAGAGGGATTGTGTTACATTGGAAAAGTACTGCCTGAAGTAATGACTGTATCCCATAACAAAATGAAAGACATTCACCGCGGTGCCCAAGCTCCTTATACTCACACTCATTACGAGCACATCGTTAAAAGGCACCTGATAGAGAGGACAGAGCACTCGGCCTCTGATCTGATCCATGAATCCACTGGGATTCAATTCCTACTCGCGTTAGATATCACTTGTACCGCCAGAGGAGTGATAAATTATAAATATATATCTGCGCTTGCAAATTTATTAGACAATATCACCGAAATGTATGACAACACAGTCAGGTATACTGGGAGAGAGTTACAAGCCTACAAAACAGAGCTGGTTCAGCATAGGATGATTCTCAATTATCTCACAGCAGTGACAGGCGGGTATTGTGTTACCCTAGCAACTCAATATGGAATAAAGTGCTGCACGTACATTACAAACAGCACGGAGGACCCAGCCGAGGTCATAGACCAAAAGATGGATGAAATTCTACAATTAAAGTGGGAGTTTCGAAGGAAACACAATCTCACACTCGCTGCTGTGGGTAATGAGCTGACCAGTTGGGTGTCATGGTTGAACCCACGAAATTGGTTCTCTGGTTTAGGAGAATGGACCCAAGGTATTATAATGGACGTAGGGAAATTTCTCTTGTGTATTCTGGGAGTCGTCATATTGGTTGGCCTGATATTTAGATGCGTTCGGACTTTAACGAAGTGTAAAGGTAGTACCAGAGTGATGAGTCTGAGGAGCGAGGACACTGTAATAACAACTAATTTGATTTATGACCCAACGATAGAGACAATGTTGTGATGAAAAGGTGATTCCACGGTCCGTTTCTTTCACCCGTTTCTCCTTTGTTTTCCTCCAAGGTACAAAGACATCCGCTTGGAAGAAGAATTTGACAACCTCTTTTATACAGACCATTGATGGACTATGCCACAGACCCCCAATATCCCTAGTGACTTTAACCTTTACGATAGCCCAATACTTTAGAGACTGTAATTTTATGGACAATGGAACAACTTTTGCTCGCTATTTATAGCAAAAGCACCGAGAGACATCAGACAATATGTACATCAAGACAAGACATCAGACAAGACCTCAATCGGCGACTGTTTATTTAAACTCACATAGTTTACGACTGCATTTATAACGATTGTTTCTTATCTTCACCTCTACAACCTCCAGGTAATGACACACATAGTCGATAGGGAATATAGACACATATCAGCATTCACATGTTCTCCCCCCTTCATGTATCATCAACTAAATGTGCTCCCCATTTGTTGCAACCAAAAGCCGAAAAGAGCTCGGTAGAGTTTGACAGCCCATCCACAGATCCCTGACACGGGATAAGGAGGATTCAAATGTATACTTCGCAATACCTCGAAGCTTGATTTAAAACACGTACGGCACGATGATACATGACCCCTCAAACATGGATTCATACACACATGCTTCTACTATCTCACTAGGTCATACCTTTTTCCCACCTTCTCCTCTCCTCCCTTTACCCAATCATAAAAAGGTATTTACATGATGACATATATTTTTCTTTTTTTGAACTGTTTTAGGAAGTGGCAGTTATTGATGACTGCCAAAGGGTGGACTGTCAAAGTCGGAAAAATATCATGTTGTACGTTGCCATATATTCACCCTATGCGCTTGCCCGCTGCACGTGCACATTCTCTCCCGTGCATGCGCATATTCGCAGTTGCGTAATGGAGCTTCTACGGCCGTGCGCATTGGCGCGTGATATGTGCATTTACGGTAGAGTTTGTGTGCGTCTAGCGGGCGACTCAATCGTTACATAGTAAATCCAAATAGTATGTTTTATAGGTAATGTTCCCCTTAATAATAACTAAGTTTGTTAATTGTAACTGGTCCCTGGACAGAGGAATTCCTCTTTGCATGATACAAAGGGTCAGACAGGGTTTGAGCAGTGGTGTTTGGTACCTAACTAAAGAACATTTTATTAGAAACAATCTGGTGCTGGTTAGGTAAAGATTAATCGCTCCTGCGTATAGTTATGTCTATTAGTAGTTTCTGGACATTTACTATATTTGCAGTTCATTATCCATGCGGCGGGAATCCTGAGATTCCCTCCCACCTGAGCAGTTCAATATAGTCACAGCCCACCTGTTCAAACTAACCTATGACCTTTTGTTATAGTGTGAGGAGACATTCCTGTGTCCAATGAACAATGAGATTATAGGACCCTTTGTAGTGCACTGTATATTGTGTATATAAGGGCCACTGTCCCCAGACCGGCCAGTACTCTCTCTCATCAACATTTATCTCTGATAATTGGAGGACTGGATCCGGTTGCGCTAGCGAGTGTTCCCCGTATGGTATGTTTCTCTGTGGCCACTTTGTTACCCATGTAATGTTAGCTGTTCATTCTTAGTCTATGTATTTGTGTGTGTGATTGTGCCGCTATTGTATATTCACGTGTAGTTATTCTGTTAGATATTTATGTTAGCCTGTAGTGTATGAACTGTTAACTGTTTTTCCTTTTTTACTTACCTAAATATTGTTAGTAAAGGTGTTGGAACCTTAGCAAGGTATTGTGTGTTTATTACATTGCTGAGGGTAATCGGAGCGTTTCAATCGCTCAAGCAGCTTTTATATTAGCAAGGTTAAGCAGCGTTATATCGCTACAGTATTTCAGTAGTAAGGTTTACAGTACAAACTCAATCTTTCAGTGTGTTGCATACAAGGTTTACTGAGTGTCATCCCGTGAGCATCTGCGCCGCTCGTGTTCCCCTCGTGGTCACGAGCGTCCGCTACGCTGTTTGCGTAGCATTACGGTAGTCGGCCGCCTATAGCGTGCTCGACACCAAGCGTTAAGCTGTGAGCGAGCGTGCCGCATGTGCGACTCGACCACGGCTGAGCGTCTGCTACGCTAAGTGCGTACCCTTACGGTACCCCATACACCAATTGCGTACTGAGTCTCTTACCCATATATATTGAATTTTATAAGGTAATAAATCGGCATTATCAATTGGGGCCTCGTCCGTCCTCCACATATCCACACTAGTGCACACAGACTTTATCTGTCAGCAAAGGGTGGGAAAGCAGTATCCTTTCATATCCGTATTGGTGGTGAGGGATACAGTGGTGCTGACTAGATAAGCGTCTGTTACGCTACGCTGTAGGAGTGCTGGGGTGGAATCCGGAACCGGAAGGTAGGAAGGTAAGAACAATACGCTATTATCTTTTAAAACTGTTTATTTCTGTTTTGCGTACGCACGCACGCACACACCTGCATTGTTGCGGCTCACTCTCTTGTTGCCATTAGAATCGATTATTAGAGACGTGCTGAGGAAATCTGGTGCTATTTAGTTGAGATTATAAAGGATAATTTTTAAGGGAATAATTGTAAAGGACACGCACACAGCATAGCAAATACTGTGTGGTGTACGGTAAGCGATTACAGTTGAACATCGTTTACATTTATAGAAGCGTGTTAGTTGCGTTGCTGTGGGCATATCTGGACTTTGTGCATACGTGTCTCGGGCAACGTGCGAGATTACGTACGCAACACAAAGGCATACGCACGTAGCGTGTTTACGCAACGGAGCGTACGGATACGCCCACCGAGACTCAAATCACACGATAACATTGTTTTAGTGGGGGCGGTATAGTATAGCCACCTGATAATAGCACAGGTTTGTTCAGTTTCTAAAAAGCTTAGTTAAAAGAGAACCTTTTTCTATTTGCAATACTCAGGGATTGGACTACTGCCTGTATGAAAGGAATTTCTGTACAGAAAGATCAGTGTGCACATGAGTAAATAGGAGTGAGTGTGGAAATAAAGGTATTATTTTGTGAACCCAGAAATCGGTATCCCGTCGGAGACCACATCAGGTGAGTGGACACTTGGTGGCGTGGGACTGGCTTGCCCGCGTTAACATTATACAAGGTAAAAGGAGCAAGTAGTATCCGCAGACAAAAGGACTGCGAAGGTTTAAGCGCAGCCCGGGGGGGTTTTGCGTAGTACCCATATAGACAAGTTGAGCTCCGGCTGAAGTTTTCGCAGCCTAAACAACCGATTCCGTTGGTCATACAGCGTATAAATATTAAGTTACTTATGCGCAGTGCGACTGGACCGCACGTAATTGTGTGCATTAGTTTGTTACCTTGATACCCATTAAAATTTACTGTGGGATCATAAACGCTATTTGTACATTCTAACGTGATTTGTGTAGGTTTTTGTTATTTTAAGGGAGTTTCGCTGTTCACTCAGGAAATCTCCAACAACCAATACTTACTGGGGAGGGTAGCATACTCCCACACGCCCCAATAAATAGAGGTTACAAAAAGATCCCGCAAATTGGGTACGACCAGTGGTGGGCACATTGCTGGAACTCGTATTGGCCAATTGGGGCGTAAAGTGAGTGAAGGCACTAGTTGAACTTTCACCGTCGCCTTACCGCGGGCAACTTGGTTTGTTTTGTAAGACCTCGCTGAGACAGCAATATCTGCAAACGATGGGGGCCAGTTGTTCAAAGAAGGGACGTCCAACAAGGGTTCACGTTGGTATTTGTTGGCCCAAAGGGTCAGCACGGTATATAATGTGTGAAAAATACGGATCACACACACAGGTATTATGCAAAGAATGGGAACGAATGACAGAGGATGATGGGGAACAGTTTCCCCGGGTAGGCAGTTTGAACCCTGAGATATTGCAAAATCTAAGAAAAAGGATAGGTCTAATAAAATCTGCAAAGCAGAGGATTAGACATTATGATTGTTTACAGGTATGGCAACAGGAAAGTGAAATACAACAGGAATTAGCTCAGAAAGCAAATTCAAATCCTAGTAGGAGTCTGATAGCAACGGCACCACCACCGTATATAGTAGGGGAAAAAGTGGCTGCAGAGAATGACATGCGGGTGTACGATAAGGGTGCACTTAACCAATGTAGTAGTGATAAGAATAAAATGAAAGTTAATGCAAATGTTGATACTAACGCTAACCCATGCAAGTTGTATCCCATTTTAAACTTCCCCCAGGAATACGACCAGGAAGATGAGCCCACTACGATTTCAGCTCTCTCTCTAGCGGCCACCATAAATGATACTTCAGTGGGTACCGCCCAACCAGTAAGAGTGGTATCAAAGGCCCATAGTTCAGGGACAGGTGAGGTTGTGTCTAAAGGTAAGTACGGCACTGTACAATATGCTGAAACTGTTGCACCACATACTGTAGAATCAACCCAGAATGAAGTAATTAATCTTAATCCTGTTAGAGTGATAGCGGTCCCCAATGGGAAGACCGACACAAATGGGGTCACACCCATCAGGAATATTGCAATGCACTGTCCCTGGTCCCGAGCAGAATTAAGAACAATTGTGTCTGAATTCCCTGATCCCAGAAAAGATTTAGCCGCATGTCAGAGGTTCATTAAGGACCTGGGTAACTCCACTGAACCTAACAACAAAGATTGGCGGACACTACTGCGGGCATGCCTGCCCTCTAGTATTGACCCTGTGAAATTTATAGCTGACTGTAAATTAGACGAAGAGGTACCCCTTACGGAAGAGTATAATCAAGATAATGTAACCAGAATCAATCTGCAGCTGGGAATATACTTCCCAGCTGTGGTAAAATGGAACAAAATTTTCTCCATCAAACAAATGGAAGGAGAAACTGCCTCTGACTATTTCCACCGGGCACTGGAGGAAATGGCTAAATATACTGGGATCGTGGACATTGAGGCAAATATACACCATAGAGAGGTAGCGGTGTCCGTCTTGATGGACGTTTTAAAGGAGGTATTAAGGAATAGGGTACAAACCACTCACCCTAACTGGAGAGGCATGTCGGTGGCCGCCTTAAGAGAGACTGCTGTTGGGCACGACAGGAACATCACAAGACGCAGGGAGTCACAGAGTGATAAACTGATGGCTATAAGTATCCAAGCCCTTACAACAAGGCCGCCTCAGTCTAAATCTCAGACCCCTGGTGGTAAGCCGTATATGGTAAAATGTTACAATTGTAGCAGGGAAGGACATTTTGCACGTAACTGCACCAGTAACCCACACAATGCATATAAAAACCCTAGACAACGACATGACATACGAGATTGGGATCAAGGACCGCAGAGACGGAGTTATGAGCCACACGCAGGGGAAACAAGAAGGTATCCCCCAAGAAGAGACTGGCAAGTCTCTGATAGTTCCCATTTACCCCCTTCACAGGTAATGGCTGCCAGCGCAATGCAGGGAGGTCACCACGCACCATAGGGGTGGGGCCACACCTGTAATCTGCAGCCAGTGAAATTAATTGCGAGCCTTGGAAGTGAACCCGAGGTCACAATTGATGTAGCTGGTAAATCTCTAAATTTCCTTGTAGATACGGGGGCGGCCAAGTCGGTGATAAATTCGACCGTGGGCATGAGAACCACTGGTAAAACAATTCCAGCCATGAGAGTAACAGGAGTAGTGCGACAATATCCTTTAAGCAAACCAGCAGAGATTACGATAGTGCCTTTGCACACCAAGCATTCTTTTCTGCTGGCTGCATCGGCTCCGACTAATCTCCTAGGGAGAGATTTACTGTGCAAAATGGGATGCGTCATATATTGTACTCCTGAAGGTGTGTTCTTGGATATACCCGAAAACCACGCTCAGAAAGCGCAGGATATGCTAGACTCCCCAACAAGATTAATGTCACACACTGTTATTGTAAATAGGTGTCCGTCCAAGGTAGAAGAAATGACTTCCCAGATACCGGAGTCACTTTGGACCAAGGACGGACAAGACACTGGATTAATGGCAAACGTAGCCCCAGTAGTTGTGCAAGTAAAAGATGGTAGGATAGCTCCAAAAATCCCACAATACCCTCTGAAGCCAGAGGTGGAGTTAGGAGTTTACCCTGTAATAGAGCGCTTGCTACAACAGGGCATTCTGGTAAGGACGTCCAGCACTGCCAATAGTCCCATCTTCCCTGTTAAAAAGAGTGGGGGGAGGGGTTACAGATTAGTGCAGGATCTAAAGGGGATCAACAAAATAGTTGAGAGTCAATTCCCTGTAGTGCCAAATCCAGCTGTCATCCTTATGCAAATCCCTCCCACTGCCAAATTTTTCACTGTGATTGACCTCTGCTCCGCCTTCTTCTCGGTACCTCTGCACCCTGACAGTCAATACTTATTCGCATTTACATACAGAGGAGTCCAGTACACCTGGACTCGCTTACCACAAGGTTTCTTAGATAGTCCAAGTATTTTCTCACAGGCCCTGCATGATTGTTTACAGTCTTTCCAACCAGAGAGTGGATCAATATTGATACAGTATGTAGATGATTTACTGCTGTGTTCAGATTCACTGGAAGCGTCCCTGAGAGATACGAAACAACTCCTGTTTCATCTTTCAGACACAGGACACAAGGTTTCCAAGGACAAGTTACAATTATGCCAGACCCGTGTGAAGTATTTGGGACACTGTCTAACACAAGGACTGAGACACCTTACCGCTGATAGAATTCAAGCAATTCGTGACATGACCCTGCCACAAACCCAGCAACAGATTAGAACGTTTTTAGGAATGTGTGGGTATTGCCGTAACTGGATCCCAGGTTTTTCCATACTGGCCTTGCCTTTACAGGAGATGGTTTCCTCAAACAAACCTGATCGGATTTCGCAGACGGACGAGTCTGAGATGGCATTTGAAAGACTTAAACAGTGCCTAACGCAGGCACCAGCATTAGGTATGCCAGATTATGGAAAACCCTTTGAACTGTACGGAACAGAGAGTGCTGGGTGCGCAGCAGGTGTCTTAACCCAGAAGCATGGTGATGCCAGCAGGCCGGTAGCCTACTATAGCGCTCAGCTAGATACGGTAGCGCGATCCCTCCCCACATGCTTGCAAAGTGTTGCAGCGATAGCATTGTTAGTAAGTAAAAGCGAAGATGCTGTGCTAGGACACAACCTCACAATTCATACACCACATGCAGTGTCAGCTTTACTGAATTCTGCCCAAACCAGGCACGTCTCATCAGCGCGGTTTACAAGATGGGAATTGGCATTGATGGCCCCCGTAAACATCACCATAAGAAGATGCAGCGCATTAAATCCTGCAACGTATCTCCCAGGTGTGCCTGGACAGGCACAAAGGGTGGAGGATGAGAGTGATGGTGAAGGAGGATTTAATACAGGGGATGACACGCATGATTGTATGGAATATTTGGCCCAAAATTTCACGGCAAGGTCTGACATCAGTGACAACCCACTGGAAGATGTAGATTTTACTTTCTACACTGACGGTAGTTGTCACAGACAGACGGACTCGGGAGACTTGTGTACTGGATACGCAGTCGTAGATGACCAAGGTACCATAGAAGCGGAATCCTTAGGCCCACCACACTCAGCACAAGTTGCTGAACTGGTTGCCCTAACCAGAGCATGCGAATTGGCTAAAGGCAAGTCAGCCAATATCTACACAGATTCTAGGTACGCCTCCGGAGTAGTCCATGATTTCGGGGCCCTATGGCGCCTCAGAAATTTCATGACGGCAGCCGGCACACCAGTAGCGCATGCAGCCCACATCAAAAGACTTCTAACAGCGATACAGGAACCCGACAGTGGCTGTTATCAAGTGTAAAGCTCACACGTATAGCCAAGACCCGGTATCACTTGGTAACAGCCGAGCAGACGAAGCTGCTAAATCAGCAGCCGGTAACCCCATACAAACAGACAGTACACAACTAATGGTATTTAATACTGTAAACACACAGAAATTATGTGAAATGCAAAACTTGTGTTCCCCACAGGAAAAGGCAGTTTGGCGGTCAAAAGGATATGGCCAGGAGTCCTCAGGACTCTGGACAGATGGACAGGGTAAGCCAGTGGTACCCAGAGCATACCTTCCAAGTCTAGCGGAAGCGGCACATGGGCTGACTCATCTAGGCAAAGAAGGAATGTGTAAGTTGGTAAGAGCTTATTGGTGCGCCCCAGGATTTTCTTCCCATGCGGGTAAAAGAGCGATGACATGTCTCACCTGCTTGAGGAAGAATATCGGAAAGGCAATACCAACAGAGCCATCCCATATCCCTCCGACAGATGGCCCTTTTCAGGTAATACAAATTGATTTCATACAATTGCCACCTTGTAGAAATTTAAAGTATGTATTGGTCTGTATTGACGTGTTCTCAAATTGGGTTGAAGCATTTCCCACGGCCACAAATACCGCTGTGTTTACTGCAAAGAAAATTGTGCAGGAATTTGTGTGCAGGTATGGTATCCCTAGAATCATTGAGAGTGATAGGGGTACCCATTTTTCAGGTGAAGTCTTTCAAACAATGTGTAAGTTGATGGGAATTAATAGTAAGCTGCACACTCCGTACCGCCCCCAGGCGAGTGCGAAGGTGGAAAGAGTAAACAGCACTATTAAAAACAAATTAAGCAAGGTAATGGCTGAAACAGGATTGTTGTGGCCCGAAGCTTTGCCAATCGTATTATACAGCATCAGAACCACTCCCAGGTCCCCTCTTAATCTGTCTCCTTTTGAAATTCTGTTTGGTCGACAACCCCATGTTATGATTAACCCCCAGGATGATTTGAAGTGTAACAATGAAGTAACCGTAAAGTACTTGGTTAAGATGAGTAAGCAATTGAGGAATCAGAATGATAATCTAAAAAGTTGGTGATTCCTGATTTGCCAGACAATAATTGTCATGACATTGAACCTGGGGATTATGTAATGATACGGAATTTTCTACGCTCAGGTTGCCTTATTGACAGATGGGAAGGACCATATCAAGTCTTATTGACCAGCACAACAGCATTGAAGGTTGCCGAGAGAGAGACTTGGGTCCATTCGTCTCATTGTAAAAAGGTCGCTGACCCAGAGAGGTCCTGTGATAAAGAACAGACGGTAGAGGTTGTATCACTAGAGTGTCTGTTCCGGGAAAATTGAGACGACACCTGAGCGCTGAGAATAATAAGACCGGAGGCGTTTGTCGAGCCAGATTTCTTTTTTCCCTTTTGTTATTTTCTCCAGTTCCCATCTCCCTCCTATTCTCCTTCCCCCTTCTTATTTGTCCCCTTTTACTCCTCTAAGATGGACTTGCCCCAAGAGACTGTGATCCGGATTTTCCTGTTGACCATGATGTTGACCAGAGCAGTCTGTTTCGGTGAGAGTACCATGGAGGTCGAGAAAGGATCGGGAATGGGTTCTGATGACCAGGATGGAGGCGTAGATTTCCAAGAGCAACATAATCTCAGAGTAAAGGCGAGTATCAGAAAACGATCTGGTAGCATTGACAATAGAAGGAATTGTGAAGGATTGTTAGCTGAAGAGAACTGCATCTGTAGGCATTGTGACAATATAGTTGAGGATGGGTGCATCAAGAAATGTCAGTCCAGTTTTAATGTCCACATGGACCGGCATCCATTGAGTGACTATCACTCCTTAGTGGGTAAAGTGTTAAATCAGACAGACTGTTGGGTATGCTCTCAAGTACCTCAAGGTCATAGCAAATCAGGACTAGTACCATTCCCTTTAACTGTAGGAGAGGTACTTGAGTTAAGTGGTGGGAGGCCGGTGGACAAGAGGTTTAATATCTCTAGTCCTCCTAGTTTGAAGCTCCACCAGTATCATGTGGATAGGTCTTTAGTATGCTTTAACATTTCCACTCCCCGAAAGCCGGGAAATTGGGAAGTGTCATGGAGTAATCAAACCATGACATTTTCATATAGAGCCGATAGAATGCCCATAGACACAGAACTTATACGCCAGATAGCCGACCATGGAAAATATTTCCGGTATAGGTATACTCTAGGAAGTAGGACCATGCGAGTTGGAGAAGTATCACCAGGATACTTACCTGATACGTGTACTAGACAGATGGGAGAGTTAGGGTTAGGAGATTTCACATGGAAAATTTGTAACATGGTAATGTCATACTCCGTCCCATATGTTCTCCCCGATGATGCATATTTCATATGTGGGAGAAAGGCGTATAAGTGGCTTGCCCCAAACTCAGAGGGATTGTGTTACATTGGAAAAGTACTGCCTGAAGTAATGACTGTATCCCATAACAAAATGAAAGACATTCACCGCGGTGCCCAAGCTCCTTATACTCACACTCATTACGAGCACATCGTTAAAAGGCACCTGATAGAGAGGACAGAGCACTCGGCCTCTGATCTGATCCATGAATCCACTGGGATTCAATTCCTACTCGCGTTAGATATCACTCGTACCGCCAGAGGAGTGATAAATTATAAATATATATCTGCGCTTGCAAATTTATTAGACAATATCACCGAAATGTATGACAACACAGTCAGGTATACTGGGAGAGAGTTACAAGCCTACAAAACAGAGCTGGTTCAGCATAGGATGATTCTCAATTATCTCACAGCAGTGACAGGCGGGTATTGTGTTACCCTAGCAACTCAATATGGAATAAAGTGCTGCACGTACATTACAAACAGCACGGAGGACCCAGCCGAGGTCATAGACCAAAAGATGGATGAAATTCTACAATTAAAGTGGGAGTTTCGAAGGAAACACAATCTCACACTCGCTGCTGTGGGTAATGAGCTGACCAGTTGGGTGTCATGGTTGAACCCACGAAATTGGTTCTCTGGTTTAGGAGAATGGACCCAAGGTATTATAATGGACGTAGGGAAATTTCTCTTGTGTATTCTGGGAGTCGTCATATTGGTTGGCCTGATATTTAGATGCGTTCGGACTTTAACGAAGTGTAAAGGTAGTACCAGAGTGATGAGTCTGAGGAGCGAGGACACTGTAATAACAACTAATTTGATTTATGACCCAACGATAGAGACAATGTTGTGATGAAAAGGTGATTCCACGGTCCGTTTCTTTCACCCGTTTCTCCTTTGTTTTCCTCCAAGGTACAAAGACATCCGCTTGGAAGAAGAATTTGACAACCTCTTTTATACAGACCATTGATGGACTATGCCACAGACCCCCAATATCCCTAGTGACTTTAACCTTTACGATAGCCCAATACTTTAGAGACTGTAATTTTATGGACAATGGAACAACTTTTGCTCGCTATTTATAGCAAAAGCACCGAGAGACATCAGACAATATGTACATCAAGACAAGACATCAGACAAGACCTCAATCGGCGACTGTTTATTTAAACTCACATAGTTTACGACTGCATTTATAACGATTGTTTCTTATCTTCACCTCTACAACCTCCAGGTAATGACACACATAGTCGATAGGGAATATAGACACATATCAGCATTCACATGTTCTCCCCCCTTCATGTATCATCAACTAAATGTGCTCCCCATTTGTTGCAACCAAAAGCCGAAAAGAGCTCGGTAGAGTTTGACAGCCCATCCACAGATCCCTGACACGGGATAAGGAGGATTCAAATGTATACTTCGCAATACCTCGAAGCTTGATTTAAAACACGTACGGCACGATGATACATGACCCCTCAAACATGGATTCATACACACATGCTTCTACTATCTCACTAGGTCATACCTTTTTCCCACCTTCTCCTCTCCTCCCTTTACCCAATCATAAAAAGGTATTTACATGATGACATATATTTTTCTTTTTTTGAACTGTTTTAGGAAGTGGCAGTTATTGATGACTGCCAAAGGGTGGACTGTCAAAGTCGGAAAAATATCATGTTGTACGTTGCCATATATTCACCCTATGCGCTTGCCCGCTGCACGTGCACATTCTCTCCCGTGCATGCGCATATTCGCAGTTGCGTAATGGAGCTTCTACGGCCGTGCGCATTGGCGCGTGATATGTGCATTTACGGTAGAGTTTGTGTGCGTCTAGCGGGCGACTCAATCGTTACATAGTAAATCCAAATAGTATGTTTTATAGGTAATGTTCCCCTTAATAATAACTAAGTTTGTTAATTGTAACTGGTCCCTGGACAGAGGAATTCCTCTTTGCATGATACAAAGGGTCAGACAGGGTTTGAGCAGTGGTGTTTGGTACCTAACTAAAGAACATTTTATTAGAAACAATCCGGTGCTGGTTAGGTAAAGATTAATCGCTCCTGCGTATAGTTATGTCTATTAGTAGTTTCTGGACATTTACTATATTTGCAGTTCATTATCCATGCGGCGGGAATCCTGAGATTCCCTCCCACCTGAGCAGTTCAATATAGTCACAGCCCACCTGTTCAAACTAACCTATGACCTTTTGTTATAGTGTGAGGAGACATTCCTGTGTCCAATGAACAATGAGATTATAGGACCCTTTGTAGTGCACTGTATATTGTGTATATAAGGGCCACTGTCCCCAGACCGGCCAGTACTCTCTCTCATCAACATTTATCTCTGATAATTGGAGGACTGGATCCGGTTGCGCTAGCGAGTGTTCCCCGTATGGTATGTTTCTCTGTGGCCACTTTGTTACCCATGTAATGTTAGCTGTTCATTCTTAGTCTATGTATTTGTGTGTGTGATTGTGCCGCTATTGTATATTCACGTGTAGTTATTCTGTTAGATATTTATGTTAGCCTGTAGTGTATGAACTGTTAACTGTTTTTCCTTTTTTACTTACCTAAATATTGTTAGTAAAGGTGTTGGAACCTTAGCAAGGTATTGTGTGTTTATTACATTGCTGAGGGTAATCGGAGCGTTTCAATCGCTCAAGCAGCTTTTATATTAGCAAGGTTAAGCAGCGTTATATCGCTACAGTATTTCAGTAGTAAGGTTTACAGTACAAACTCAATCTTTCAGTGTGTTGCATACAAGGTTTACTGAGTGTCATCCCGTGAGCATCTGCGCCGCTCGTGTTCCCCTCGTGGTCACGAGCGTCCGCTACGCTGTTTGCGTAGCATTACGGTAGTCGGCCGCCTATAGCGTGCTCGACACCAAGCGTTAAGCTGTGAGCGAGCGTGCCGCATGTGCGACTCGACCACGGCTGAGCGTCTGCTACGCTAAGTGCGTACCCTTACGGTACCCCATACGCCAATTGCGTACTGAGTCTCTTACCCATATATATTGAATTTTATAAGGTAATAAATCGGCATTATCAATTGGGGCCTCGTCCGTCCTCCACATATCCACACTAGTGCACACAGACTTTATCTGTCAGCAAAGGGTGGGAAAGCAGTATCCTTTCATATCCGTATTGGTGGTGAGGGATACAGTGGTGCTGACTAGATAAGCGTCTGTTACGCTACGCTGTAGGAGTGCTGGGGTGGAATCCGGAACCGGAAGGTAAGAACAATACGCTATTATCTTTTAAAACTGTTTATTTCTGTTTTGCGTACGCACGCACGCACACACCTGCATTGTTGCGGCTCACTCTCTTGTTGCCATTAGAATCGATTATTAGAGACGTGCTGAGGAAATCTGGTGCTATTTAGTTGAGATTATAAAGGATAATTTTTAAGGGAATAATTGTAAAGGACACGCACACAGCATAGCAAATACTGTGTGGTGTACGGTAAGCGATTACAGTTGAACATCGTTTACATTTATAGAAGCGTGTTAGTTGCGTTGCTGTGGGCATATCTGGACTTTGTGCATACGTGTCTCGGGCAACGTGCGAGATTACGTACGCAACACAAAGGCATACGCACGTAGCGTGTTTACGCAACGGAGCGTACGGATACGCCCACCGAGACTCAAATCACACGATAACATTGTTTTAGTGGGGGCGGTATAGTATAGCCACCTGATAATAGCACAGGTTTGTTCAGTTTCTAAAAAGCTTAGTTAAAAGAGAACCTTTTTCTATTTGCAATACTCAGGGATTGGACTACTGCCTGTATGAAAGGAATTTCTGTACAGAAAGATCAGTGTGCACATGAGTAAATAGGAGTGAGTGTGGAAATAAAGGTATTATTTTGTGAACCCAGAAATCGGTATCCCGTCGGAGACCACATCAGGTGAGTGGACACTTGGTGGCGTGGGACTGGCTTGCCCGCGTTAACATTATACAAGGTAAAAGGAGCAAGTAGTATCCGCAGACAAAAGGACTGCGAAGGTTTAAGCGCAGCCCGGGGGGTTTTGCGTAGTACCCATATAGACAAGTTGAGCTCCGGCTGAAGTTTTCGCAGCCTAAACAACCGATTCCGTTGGTCATACAGCGTATAAATATTAAGTTACTTATGCGCAGTGCGACTGGACCGCACGTAATTGTGTGCATTAGTTTGTTACCTTGATACCCATTAAAATTTACTGTGGGATCATAAACGCTATTTGTACATTCTAACGTGATTTGTGTAGGTTTTTGTTATTTTAAGGGAGTTTCGCTGTTCACTCAGGAAATCTCCAACAACCAATACTTACTGGGGAGGGTAGCATACTCCCACACGCCCCAATAAATAGAGGTTACAAAAAGATCCCGCGAATTGGGTACGACCAGTGGTGGGCACATTACTGGAACTCGTATTGGCCAATTGGGGCGTAAAGTGAGTGAAGGCACTAGTTGAACTTTCACCGTCGCCTTACCGCGGGCAACTTGGTTTGTTTTGTAAGACCTCGCTGAGACAGCAATATCTGCAAACGATGGGGGCCAGTTGTTCAAAGAAGGGACGTCCAACAAGGGTTCACGTTGGTATTTGTTGGCCCAAAGGGTCAGCACGGTATATAATGTGTGAAAAATACGGATCACACACACAGGTATTATGCAAAGAATGGGAACGAATGACAGAGGATGATGGGGAACAGTTTCCCCGGGTAGGCAGTTTGAACCCTGAGATATTGCAAAATCTAAGAAAAAGGATAGGTCTAATAAAATCTGCAAAGCAGAGGATTAGACATTATGATTGTTTACAGGTATGGCAACAGGAAAGTGAAATACAACAGGAATTAGCTCAGAAAGCAAATTCAAATCCTAGTAGGAGTCTGATAGCAACGGCACCACCACCGTATATAGTAGGGGAAAAAGTGGCTGCAGAGAATGACATGCGGGTGTACGATAAGGGTGCACTTAACCAATGTAGTAGTGATAAGAATAAAATGAAAGTTAATGCAAATGTTGATACTAACGCTAACCCATGCAAGTTGTATCCCATTTTAAACTTCCCCCAGGAATACGACCAGGAAGATGAGCCCACTACGATTTCAGCTCTCTCTCTAGCGGCCACCATAAATGATACTTCAGTGGGTACCGCCCAACCAGTAAGAGTGGTATCAAAGGCCCATAGTTCAGGGACAGGTGAGGTTGTGTCTAAAGGTAAGTACGGCACTGTACAATATGCTGAAACTGTTGCACCACATACTGTAGAATCAACCCAGAATGAAGTAATTAATCTTAATCCTGTTAGAGTGATAGCGGTCCCCAATGGGAAGACCGACACAAATGGGGTCACACCCATCAGGAATATTGCAATGCACTGTCCCTGGTCCCGAGCAGAATTAAGAACAATTTTGTCTGAATTCCCTGATCCCAGAAAAGATTTAGCCGCATGTCAGAGGTTCATTAAGGACCTGGGTAACTCCACTGAACCTAACAACAAAGATTGGCGGACACTACTGCGGGCATGCCTGCCCTCTAGTATTGACCCTGTGAAATTTATAGCTGACTGTAAATTAGACGAAGAGGTACCCCTTACGGATGAGTATAATCAAGATAATGTAACCAGAATCAATCTGCAGCTGGGAATATACTTCCCAGCTGTGGTAAAATGGAACAAAATTTTCTCCATCAAACAAATGGAAGGAGAAACTGCCTCTGACTATTTCCACCGGGCACTGGAGGAAATGGCTAAATATACTGGGATCGTGGACATTGAGGCAAATATACACCATAGAGAGGTAGCGGTGTCCGTCTTGATGGACGTTTTAAAGGAGGTATTAAGGAATAGGGTACAAACCACTCACCCTAACTGGAGAGGCATGTCGGTGGCCGCCTTAAGAGAGACTGCTGTTGGGCACGACAGGAACATCACAAGACGCAGGGAGTCACAGAGTGATAAACTGATGGCTATAAGTATCCAAGCCCTTACAACAAGGCCGCCTCAGTCTAAATCTCAGACCCCTGGTGGTAAGCCGTATATGGTAAAATGTTACAATTGTAGCAGGGAAGGACATTTTGCACGTAACTGCACCAGTAACCCACACAATGCATCTAAAAACCCTAGACAACGACATGACATACGAGATTGGGATCAAGGACCGCAGAGACGGAGTTATGAGCCACACGCAGGGGAAACAAGAAGGTATCCCCCAAGAAGAGACTGGCAAGTCTCTGATAGTTCCCATTTACCCCCTTCACAGGTAATGGCTGCCAGCGCAATGCAGGGAGGTCACCACGCACCATAGGGGTGGGGCCACACCTGTAATCTGCAGCCAGTGAAATTAATTGCGAGCCTTGGAAGTGAACCCGAGGTCACAATTGATGTAGCTGGTAAATCTCTAAATTTCCTTGTAGATACGGGGGCGGCCAAGTCGGTGATAAATTCGACCGTGGGCATGAGAACCACTGGTAAAACAATTCCAGCCATGAGAGTAACAGGAGTAGTGCGACAATATCCTTTAAGCAAACCAGCAGAGATTACGATAGTGCCTTTGCACACCAAGCATTCTTTTCTGCTGGCTGCATCGGCTCCGACTAATCTCCTAGGGAGAGATTTACTGTGCAAAATGGGATGCGTCATATATTGTACTCCTGAAGGTGTGTTCTTGGATATACCCGAAAACCACGCTCAGAAAGCGCAGGATATGCTAGACTCCCCAACAAGATTAATGTCACACACTGTTATTGTAAATAGGTGTCCGTCCAAGGTAGAAGAAATGACTTCCCAGATACCGGAGTCACTTTGGACCAAGGACGGACAAGACACTGGATTAATGGCAAACGTAGCCCCAGTAGTTGTGCAAGTAAAAGATGGTAGGATAGCTCCAAAAATCCCACAATACCCTCTGAAGCCAGAGGTGGAGTTAGGAGTTTACCCTGTAATAGAGCGCTTGCTACAACAGGGCATTCTGGTAAGGACGTCCAGCACTGCCAATAGTCCCATCTTCCCTGTTAAAAAGAGTGGGGGGAGGGGTTACAGATTAGTGCAGGATCTAAAGGGGATCAACAAAATAGTTGAGAGTCAATTCCCTGTAGTGCCAAATCCAGCTGTCATCCTTATGCAAATCCCTCCCACTGCCAAATTTTTCACTGTGATTGACCTCTGCTCCGCCTTCTTCTCGGTACCTCTGCACCCTGACAGTCAATACTTATTCGCATTTACATACAGAGGAGTCCAGTACACCTGGACTCGCTTACCACAAGGTTTCTTAGATAGTCCAAGTATTTTCTCACAGGCCCTGCATGATTGTTTACAGTCTTTCCAACCAGAGAGTGGATCAATATTGATACAGTATGTAGATGATTTACTGCTGTGTTCAGATTCACTGGAAGCGTCCCTGAGAGATACGAAACAACTCCTGTTTCATCTTTCAGACACAGGACACAAGGTTTCCAAGGACAAGTTACAATTATGCCAGACCCGTGTGAAGTATTTGGGACACTGTCTAACACAAGGACTGAGACACCTTACCGCTGATAGAATTCAAGCAATTCGTGACATGACCCTGCCACAAACCCAGCAACAGATTAGAACGTTTTTAGGAATGTGTGGGTATTGCCGTAACTGGATCCCAGGTTTTTCCATACTGGCCTTGCCTTTACAGGAGATGGTTTCCTCAAACAAACCTGATCGGATTTCGCAGACGGACGAGTCTGAGATGGCATTTGAAAGACTTAAACAGTGCCTAACGCAGGCACCAGCATTAGGTATGCCAGATTATGGAAAACCCTTTGAACTGTACGGAACAGAGAGTGCTGGGTGCGCAGCAGGTGTCTTAACCCAGAAGCATGGTGATGCCAGCAGGCCGGTAGCCTACTATAGCGCTCAGCTAGATACGGTAGCGCGATCCCTCCCCACATGCTTGCAAAGTGTTGCAGCGATAGCATTGTTAGTAAGTAAAAGCGAAGATGCTGTGCTAGGACACAACCTCACAATTCATACACCACATGCAGTGTCAGCTTTACTGAATTCTGCCCAAACCAGGCACGTCTCATCAGCGCGGTTTACAAGATGGGAATTGGCATTGATGGCCCCCGTAAACATCACCATAAGAAGATGCAGCGCATTAAATCCTGCAACGTATCTCCCAGGTGTGCCTGGACAGGCACAAAGGGTGGAGGATGAGAGTGATGGTGAAGGAGGATTTAATACAGGGGATGACACGCATGATTGTATGGAATATTTGGCCCAAAATTTCACGGCAAGGTCTGACATCAGTGACAACCCACTGGAAGATGTAGATTTTACTTTCTACACTGACGGTAGTTGTCACAGACAGACGGACTCGGGAGACTTGTGTACTGGATACGCAGTCGTAGATGACCAAGGTACCATAGAAGCGGAATCCTTAGGCCCACCACACTCAGCACAAGTTGCTGAACTGGTTGCCCTAACCAGAGCATGCGAATTGGCTAAAGGCAAGTCAGCCAATATCTACACAGATTCTAGGTACGCCTCCGGAGTAGTCCATGATTTCGGGGCCCTATGGCGCCTCAGAAATTTCATGACGGCAGCCGGCACACCAGTAGCGCATGCAGCCCACATCAAAAGACTTCTAACAGCGATACAGGAACCCGACAGTGGCTGTTATCAAGTGTAAAGCTCACACGTATAGCCAAGACCCGGTATCACTTGGTAACAGCCGAGCAGACGAAGCTGCTAAATCAGCAGCCGGTAACCCCATACAAACAGACAGTACACAACTAATGGTATTTAATACTGTAAACACACAGAAATTATGTGAAATGCAAAACTTGTGTTCCCCACAGGAAAAGGCAGTTTGGCGGTCAAAAGGATATGGCCAGGAGTCCTCAGGACTCTGGACAGATGGACAGGGTAAGCCAGTGGTACCCAGAGCATACCTTCCAAGTCTAGCGGAAGCGGCACATGGGCTGACTCATCTAGGCAAAGAAGGAATGTGTAAGTTGGTAAGAGCTTATTGGTGCGCCCCAGGATTTTCTTCCCATGCGGGTAAAAGAGCGATGACATGTCTCACCTGCTTGAGGAAGAATATCGGAAAGGCAATACCAACAGAGCCATCCCATATCCCTCCGACAGATGGCCCTTTTCAGGTAATACAAATTGATTTCATACAATTGCCACCTTGTAGAAATTTAAAGTATGTATTGGTCTGTATTGACGTGTTCTCAAATTGGGTTGAAGCATTTCCCACGGCCACAAATACCGCTGTGTTTACTGCAAAGAAAATTGTGCAGGAATTTGTGTGCAGGTATGGTATCCCTAGAATCATTGAGAGTGATAGGGGTACCCATTTTTCAGGTGAAGTCTTTCAAACAATGTGTAAGTTGATGGGAATTAATAGTAAGCTGCACACTCCGTACCGCCCCCAGGCGAGTGCGAAGGTGGAAAGAGTAAACAGCACTATTAAAAACAAATTAAGCAAGGTAATGGCTGAAACAGGATTGTTGTGGCCCGAAGCTTTGCCAATCGTATTATACAGCATCAGAACCACTCCCAGGTCCCCTCTTAATCTGTCTCCTTTTGAAATTCTGTTTGGTCGACAACCCCATGTTATGATTAACCCCCAGGATGATTTGAAGTGTAACAATGAAGTAACCGTAAAGTACTTGGTTAAGATGAGTAAGCAATTGAGGAATCAGAATGATAATCTAAAAAGTTGGTGATTCCTGATTTGCCAGACAATAATTGTCATGACATTGAACCTGGGGATTATGTAATGATACGGAATTTTCTACGCTCAGGTTGCCTTATTGACAGATGGGAAGGACCATATCAAGTCTTATTGACCAGCACAACAGCATTGAAGGTTGCCGAGAGAGAGACTTGGGTCCATTCGTCTCATTGTAAAAAGGTCGCTGACCCAGAGAGGTCCTGTGATAAAGAACAGACGGTAGAGGTTGTATCACTAGAGTGTCTGTTCCGGGAAAATTGAGACGACACCTGAGCGCTGAGAATAATAAGACCGGAGGCGTTTGTCGAGCCAGATTTCTTTTTTCCCTTTTGTTATTTTCTCCAGTTCCCATCTCCCTCCTATTCTCCTTCCCCCTTCTTATTTGTCCCCTTTTACTCCTCTAAGATGGACTTGCCCCAAGAGACTGTGATCCGGATTTTCCTGTTGACCATGATGTTGACCAGAGCAGTCTGTTTCGGTGAGAGTACCATGGAGGTCGAGAAAGGATCGGGAATGGGTTCTGATGACCAGGATGGAGGCGTAGATTTCCAAGAGCAACATAATCTCAGAGTAAAGGCGAGTATCAGAAAACGATCTGGTAGCATTGACAATAGAAGGAATTGTGAAGGATTGTTAGCTGAAGAGAACTGCATCTGTAGGCATTGTGACAATATAGTTGAGGATGGGTGCATCAAGAAATGTCAGTCCAGTTTTAATGTCCACATGGACCGGCATCCATTGAGTGACTATCACTCCTTAGTGGGTAAAGTGTTAAATCAGACAGACTGTTGGGTATGCTCTCAAGTACCTCAAGGTCATAGCAAATCAGGACTAGTACCATTCCCTTTAACTGTAGGAGAGGTACTTGAGTTAAGTGGTGGGAGGCCGGTGGACAAGAGGTTTAATATCTCTAGTCCTCCTAGTTTGAAGCTCCACCAGTATCATGTGGATAGGTCTTTAGTATGCTTTAACATTTCCACTCCCCGAAAGCCGGGAAATTGGGAAGTGTCATGGAGTAATCAAACCATGACATTTTCATATAGAGCCGATAGAATGCCCATAGACACAGAACTTATACGCCAGATAGCCGACCATGGAAAATATTTCCGGTATAGGTATACTCTAGGAAGTAGGACCATGCGAGTTGGAGAAGTATCACCAGGATACTTACCTGATACGTGTACTAGACAGATGGGAGAGTTAGGGTTAGGAGATTTCACATGGAAAATTTGTAACATGGTAATGTCATACTCCGTCCCATATGTTCTCCCCGATGATGCATATTTCATATGTGGGAGAAAGGCGTATAAGTGGCTTGCCCCAAACTCAGAGGGATTGTGTTACATTGGAAAAGTACTGCCTGAAGTAATGACTGTATCCCATAACAAAATGAAAGACATTCACCGCGGTGCCCAAGCTCCTTATACTCACACTCATTACGAGCACATCGTTAAAAGGCACCTGATAGAGAGGACAGAGCACTCGGCCTCTGATCTGATCCATGAATCCACTGGGATTCAATTCCTACTCGCGTTAGATATCACTCGTACCGCCAGAGGAGTGATAAATTATAAATATATATCTGCGCTTGCAAATTTATTAGACAATATCACCGAAATGTATGACAACACAGTCAGGTATACTGGGAGAGAGTTACAAGCCTACAAAACAGAGCTGGTTCAGCATAGGATGATTCTCAATTATCTCACAGCAGTGACAGGCGGGTATTGTGTTACCCTAGCAACTCAATATGGAATAAAGTGCTGCACGTACATTACAAACAGCACGGAGGACCCAGCCGAGGTCATAGACCAAAAGATGGATGAAATTCTACAATTAAAGTGGGAGTTTCGAAGGAAACACAATCTCACACTCGCTGCTGTGGGTAATGAGCTGACCAGTTGGGTGTCATGGTTGAACCCACGAAATTGGTTCTCTGGTTTAGGAGAATGGACCCAAGGTATTATAATGGACGTAGGGAAATTTCTCTTGTGTATTCTGGGAGTCGTCATATTGGTTGGCCTGATATTTAGATGCGTTCGGACTTTAACGAAGTGTAAAGGTAGTACCAGAGTGATGAGTCTGAGGAGCGAGGACACTGTAATAACAACTAATTTGATTTATGACCCAACGATAGAGACAATGTTGTGATGAAAAGGTGATTCCACGGTCCGTTTCTTTCATCCGTTTCTCCTTTGTTTTCCTCCAAGGTACAAAGACATCCGCTTGGAAGAAGAATTTGACAACCTCTTTTATACAGACCATTGATGGACTATGCCACAGACCCCCAATATCCCTAGTGACTTTAACCTTTACGATAGCCCAATACTTTAGAGACTGTAATTTTATGGACAATGGAACAACTTTTGCTCGCTATTTATAGCAAAAGCACCGAGAGACATCAGACAATATGTACATCAAGACAAGACATCAGACAAGACCTCAATCGGCGACTGTTTATTTAAACTCACATAGTTTACGACTGCATTTATAACGATTGTTTCTTATCTTCACCTCTACAACCTCCAGGTAATGACACACATAGTCGATAGGGAATATAGACACATATCAGCATTCACATGTTCTCCCCCCTTCATGTATCATCAACTAAATGTGCTCCCCATTTGTTGCAACCAAAAGCCGAAAAGAGCTCGGTAGAGTTTGACAGCCCATCCACAGATCCCTGACACGGGATAAGGAGGATTCAAATGTATACTTCGCAATACCTCGAAGCTTGATTTAAAACACGTACGGCACGATGATACATGACCCCTCAAACATGGATTCATACACACATGCTTCTACTATCTCACTAGGTCATACCTTTTTCCCACCTTCTCCTCTCCTCCCTTTACCCAATCATAAAAAGGTATTTACATGATGACATATATTTTTCTTTTTTTGAACTGTTTTAGGAAGTGGCAGTTATTGATGACTGCCAAAGGGTGGACTGTCAAAGTCGGAAAAATATCATGTTGTACGTTGCCATATATTCACCCTATGCGCTTGCCCGCTGCACGTGCACATTCTCTCCCGTGCATGCGCATATTCGCAGTTGCGTAATGGAGCTTCTACGGCCGTGCGCATTGGCGCGTGATATGTGCATTTACGGTAGAGTTTGTGTGCGTCTAGCGGGCGACTCAATCGTTACATAGTAAATCCAAATAGTATGTTTTATAGGTAATGTTCCCCTTAATAATAACTAAGTTTGTTAATTGTAACTGGTCCCTGGACAGAGGAATTCCTCTTTGCATGATACAAAGGGTCAGACAGGGTTTGAGCAGTGGTGTTTGGTACCTAACTAAAGAACATTTTATTAGAAACAATCCGGTGCTGGTTAGGTAAAGATTAATCGCTCCTGCGTATAGTTATGTCTATTAGTAGTTTCTGGACATTTACTATATTTGCAGTTCATTATCCATGCGGCGGGAATCCTGAGATTCCCTCCCACCTGAGCAGTTCAATATAGTCACAGCCCACCTGTTCAAACTAACCTATGACCTTTTGTTATAGTGTGAGGAGACATTCCTGTGTCCAATGAACAATGAGATTATAGGACCCTTTGTAGTGCACTGTATATTGTGTATATAAGGGCCACTGTCCCCAGACCGGCCAGTA